>NC_138905.1:53275441-53660917 GCF_965231255.1 Vanellus vanellus
GAAGCAGGAAGAAAAATAAGGCTCACTGTATGGGCAATAGTGGCTGTAACTGTGACATACTGCTCTTGTCTACATGATGCAGATAATTGACAGCACGTCATGCCTAGGGTGGCTCACTGATAGGCTCAGTTAAGAGAAAAATGGTTGTGAGACTGCTTTCATCAGACAGTTTTGAAGCACATGCATGGAGGGGATATTTGGCCAATGGAACCAGTCTAAAGCTAGCCTGAAGTAAACATCCTGAACTATAGCATGGATGTATCTAACTGCCTTGTTTTACCGATCCATTCCTATTGTGCTGCATCGCTTAAATAATGTAGATTACACATTTGTGTTTCAGAGTTGAAAAATTCATGTGTTATGCTGGATTCTAACATTTTTTTTCTGTCCTTATAAGCAGTGTAATGAGTAGGTGAGTGGCCTCCTTCTAAACCTGGAAAGTAATTACCGGAGGCATTAGAAGAAGGAAAAAAAGCAGGGTAGAAAGCACTTCCTTTGAATTCTGTCTTTCATCTTCACTTCCAGCAGACCGGAACCAAGGGACTCATAGCCAGAAAGGGTCACAAACATTATGATATCGGTTTGCAGCACCTCCTAGTTTGGACGCTGTCTTTAGGAATGGAAGTTGGAATGATCTGCTTTTCAGCTGTGCTGAATGGGAGAGAATTAAACACCAGGATTCAAATCAGCTTGCTAAGCTCTGGGATGTTGAAGCCAATAGGGCTGTAGCAATAGCAAACATACGATGTGGTCTTTCTCTGTTACATACACAGCATAGTTAATGTGCACATGCACAGTAGTTCTGTTTTCCTAAACGCCAGACTTACTGTGCTCGCACAAAGGAGTGTTACATATGAGTAATAGATCCAGCACTTTTTGGAAGCACAGCTTTACTGCTCATATAACTCTGCTCACAGAGAGCATGTGCTCATATCCCACTTCTTGTCTGGTTCTGCAAAGCACCCAGGAAAGCGGCTGGCTGCCTGCACACCACTGCTACAAGATTCCCAAACTTGCTTTATCCTGAGACCTGTCTGTGCAGGAAGGAACAAGACGCATGCTTTAAGAATAGCTCTGAAGCCAAGAGAAAGCTGCTTTCAGCTAACATCTTTCTTCCATCTGTCATATGAGAGAATGTGTTCCCATTATGCGCTGGGAGAAGGAGCCATACACTGAGCATCCCACACAAAAACAATCCTGTTTCTTATCTAAGTTCTCAGATAAGCTAGGATAATTCTTATTTTCAAAAACATTTTAGCTTTGGAGGAACCCACTGAGAAGTAACTTGCACAGAGGTTTCAGATGACAAAAAAACTTGACAATGCTCCTTAGGATTCCTGTGCCACTTAAGTGTGGCTAAAATATTATATCATGACTGCTATTTTGTTTTTTTTTTTTTAGGCAATTAAGCATATCCTGCACGCAATTCCCTTCTCAATATTTTTTTTTTCTCAACTTGCAACTTTGGTATCTTTTTTAGACATTGTCTCTACTCTTGACACATCTGAAATTCCTTTTAATAAAACATATGAAATCCTTCTCCAAACATTTATTGATTTCAATCTTTTCACATAAAAAATCTTAAATGCAATATCAAACTCTGCTAAGAAATTTGCTCTAAGACTGATGTCATGTATAAAATATTTCCATTCCAAGAATTAACTTTACAAATGATATTTCTACTGGAGTGTCTTAACCTTATCTAATAATAATAAGTCATAAAGTGATCTAGTTAATATTAATGTGAAACTTGAATAACTTAAATTACATTAGCGTGAGATGAGAATTTGGGCTACTAGCTCTAATCCAACAAAAAAAGCGCATATTTTGAAAAGCAGAAATCTAAAAGAAAGATTCCAACTCTGTCCGTCTCTTAAAAACATACCAGTTTACCCTCTTATGAAATATTCTTCTTAAATACAGAAACATTAGGGAAAAATATTTCGAGAAATCTGGGTAAACATACCTTTTCATAATGGTTAAACACTGCACAAGAAACTACAATGATTAATTAATCTATATTTGGCCAGGTATGTGGTTTTTTTTTCCTATTTAAAACTACTTTAAGCCCTGGAAAGTGGTTTTTAAACATGCTCCTGGTGTTTGAAATATAGAAATTCATCACTCTTTAGGAAGCCAGTAATTATGAGTAAAAAAAGACAGTCTTTCTTTTCAGCCACTAAAATGCCTGTTGCATTTTCAGGCTGCAGAGATGAATACTGATGAGAATAACAAAAAGAGCTTTAAAAAAGTGTATTTTAAAACCTTGACAATAGATTCGTTGCTTAATTTTTTCCCTCTAAGCTTATTTAATACTGCCTGAGTATGTGGCTCTCAGGAAGTGTTGTTCCATAGATGTTTTTTAAAGCACTTATCTTCCACCTCAAAATCTGAGTTAAAAAGTATCACAAGACAGGAAACATTAATAGTAAAACTAAAAATAACATCATCAGCAATGTTATTAAGTACTAAAACACAAGGAGTCATCAAGTTTTAAATTAAATGAGGAATAGAAAAGAGGTACATGTTCAAAACAAACAAATGAAAAGAATTTTTATCTAATGAGATTCAAATTAGTGAGACTCCAATTATGGTTTGAGATCTTAAATTATTTGGACGGTATGCACTATTTTGAATGCGCGATGACAGAGCTGAACTTATCAACAAACAAACAGATATACAGAAACGTTTCACGGTTCCTTGCAGGATGTGAAAGGTTTTTAGATTTTCAGCAAGCTGTTGTGAATACAGCAAGGGTGGGTTGCATCAGATAAAACTTACCATGATCCCAATTTGTGGGCCCCAGAACTATTAACACAGCTGTGTCTTCCTTCAGAAGATCTGGGGTTTGAATAGGAACTATGTATTTTTACCATGTAAGCTCTCTTGCGTTGCTGAGCCATGTAAGTGAAGAAATGTGACGCAGAGCGTCAGCTTTTGACTGCCTTTGGTTTGGTGTAGCACTCTTGCCTCAAAGGCATGTTAAGAACTCGCTCCTTAAGAACTCTTTCCTAGCTCAACAGGGAAGCTGCTAAAGACTACCTCAGCGTTATTCAGCTCATGCGCCAAGCCATTCTGTGCTACTTAATTATCATTGGTTCAGAAGATGCTGATTCTTTCAAGTAACCGCGAAACCAGCTTGTTCTCAACTGGTTTCAAGAGTATCTCTAGATCTTGGTTATGCTCTCCTTTCTTGTATTAAGCCCGTTTTAAAAAGGCCTCGGTTGGAGTTTTATGACAGAACCTGGCTCTCAGCGTTAGTGTACTCTCCAAAAGCAGACGTTATTAACAATGTTTTCATAAGCACCAGTTACTGAATGCAGACAGCACTAAAATTAAGATATATTAAAAATCCATTCACTAATTTTGAACAATTTAAACAAGCATATGAAAAAGCTGATCACTAAGAAGTATGAAAACCAGAAAAAAATATTTCATCAGCTCAGAGCAGGATTAAGATTACAAAATTTTCTTTGAATTACAGCATTGCTGGAAAATTCATAAATTCAGAGTTAAACCCTAAATATCTGTTGTAATTCATCACATGTTACTTTTATATACCGTACTACTTGTACTGTTTATCTCACTTGACTAATATGGTATGTGGAATATTATTGTCTTTAATAATCTTTGGTGTTTCAGTGCACAGATTCTATTGCAGTCTATATGGATTGACTAGCACATCCAGATACAGATATTATTCACAACTACTCATTTTTCACAAAAGAAATCCTTGTTCTCTGTTACGAGTGACTCAGAAGAACTTATCTAGTAAGACACAATTTATCAAAAAGCCTCTTCCAGCAATGTCAGCCTCGTGCTCTGGACTGAAAAGTCCTTTAATAACTCTTCTCATTCTCCAGTATTATCAAACGCAAGCAGACTAATCTCTATTTACCTCAGCTATTCCACATACGCTGCTCCCAGAGCACTCCACACATATTATATCAGGTTTTATTCCTGCCCTAGTACCTTGCACTACGTATCTGCATCACATGTGGCAGCTTTCTGAGCCTTACTGGTGTCTACTTCTCCCATTCATTCTCCTTACACAGCTTCACAAAACAAAATAGTAAGTTTTCGTGCTAGGCCCACTATGTCTCTTGTTCGGGATGCTAGTAGAAGCCCCCGCTGATATATTCTGGTATGCAAAATATAAGAACCATCCCTTCTATTACTGATTTAAAAATCTATAGTTTAATCAGCTAGCACCAAAAACGATGACTGTAAGTTATTCTATCCACAGCTGAGAAGCAAAATTCCTGTACAAGGCAGCAAATCAAATATGAAGCCTGCAGAAAATCTCCACCTCTTACATTAAAGGCAGGTATTAGGAAAACAATGTTTCATCCAAGGCTTTTAAGAATACTTATATAACGGACAAAGTATTTCCAGGCCAACTGCTATATAAAGACAAACATCTGGGATTCATTGACAGCCTTATTTACACATATGTAACAACAGTCTATAAACAGATTGAAAAGCCAAAAATAACTAAAATAAATGCTAAAGAGCCATCACTTCAAACTGCAGATTTTACTCTCCTTTACTTTGTGTGTCAATTGCATCTATACAAAGTGGGTCCAACACAATGACATTACTTTATGCGACATTTGCACATGCAAAAAACGTGTCTGCAAAGCCAGTAGAGTCATGTTCACCTCCATTCAAAAAAGCATCTTAAATAACGTGAAAACTGTAGGTGTTAGTTCCCTCACTTGGATAATAACAGAAATTATACCTTTGGGAGAAGCTGGATTGCTTGGAGTATTCTCTGTCTGTGTCCAGAGTTAAGGATTCCTATTTCCAAGAGATCCTGGTCCTCCATTACATTGCTTCCCTAAAAATGGAAGAAAAGGGTAGAATAGAAATGAAAAATTAGCAGATGCCTCCAATAGCCCGAAAAAACCCCTTTGCTTAACTTATAGTATCTGACAAGAATCATAAATTACTGATGATTGCATTAATTTTCACAATGATAAAACATGGTGGAAGGTCCTTGAGCTCATGGACAATTGCTATACTGCTGCCGGTGGAGAAATTGTAGCTGCTGCTGAAGCCACATACCAGATGTGCACCTTCTTTCATTCGACTGGAACCAAGGACATGACTACAGAAATGTTCAAAAACTCTTCATTTTTTTTTCATCCTCCCCCTACCTCACCCAGCTGTACAGAATAAGATGAGCAGAGTGGATGAGGATAAAATAAATTAGTTCCTTGTTAGTAAAATGGTAAAGAAACCAAAAAGGGGAACAGTATCAACAGCCCCCATCCAGCTCCCAGCCCTCTGAATTTAACTGTACCAGTGCAGTCCTGACTTTACCCGTCTCTGCTCTCATCTCCCTGCTTGCAGGCACGTCAAATACCTCCCAGCATGCAAACAGCTGAAAAAGACCATCTGTTCAAACAATACATGAAATAAGTCCTCACAGAAGTCCATAAAATAAGCCTCCACAATTCAATTCCTCTATTCTTAGGAGTTGCTAGGAGTAGGGGAGGACCTATAGCTACATAAATAAAGGATAATATGACTACTGAAATATGACCCTGGAATTCATCAAAAGAGTGGGCAATACAGGGTGAATTTGAAGGAGCTTGACATCACCTACATAGAAAGTTCAGAATTTGAAGGTTAACGTACTTGATCAGCTGGCAGTGACTATTGGAAATCACAGGAGGCACAACGATAGCTTAAAAAGGGAATTGCAGCCAGGGATCAAATCAAGGTGGTTCTAAGTAGGCTGGCAATCTTGTATTGGTTTTTTAGACTATTTCATTTCAGACAAAAAGTCAGCTTTTTTTTTTTTTTTTTTTTTTAAGAAAAACCCCCGAAGCTTCTAACTATTACAGTTGCGAACAAAACCTGGAAAAAACAGATGACCTGTCTTGAACTCTTACCCCTGTTGGAGTCTCATGACGCTAATTTGCTAGAGCAAGAATTCTTATTTTTTGTACTTATTTAACATCATCATGAAATAGGCTTTATGTGAGCAAATCCATGAAAAACTTCATCTCCACCTTTCCACGTAGCTTGTTGCTCCTGACTCAGTAGAGCTCTTAAGCTCTTAAGCAGCAAAATCAAACACTAATAGGCGCATAACAGAACATGCTTAAATACTTTGCTGAATCAGGGCTTAATAATGGATATGAATTCTTTCTGAATATCAAATCTCCTGTCCCACAGCAACACAGCTCTCTTTCAAAAAACACTCTGGAATAAGCAATACTTCACCCTGTTCAGCTGCTAAATCTTCACTCTTTTCAGATGGACTGATTAGTTTACAGATGTACTCTTGAGGACTCTCAAGTGCTACTCTGCAGAGTATCCTGCAAAATCTAGGGGAGGTCTTTTTAAGGCAATCATGGAGACTGTGCGGAGCTATTACATTTAAAATCATATTTCACAGTAAGTGGCATTATTTAAGACTACAGGTCTGCAAATCATATCCTGAAAGAATTTGCGTGCAGCATTCGGCACAGGAGCAGGCAGAGACCTGCCTAAAGGGCGAAGCTGCGCCATCACGCCAGTGTCAGCAGATCCCACGGTGTAAGAGCGCGTGCAGCACAGGCTGTGCAAACAGCGATAGTGACGAGGTGGGGCTAATACCCCCTTCATCTCCCTGGTAAACACAGACAAAATATAATTTCCCCTTTCTTCCTTTCTCCTTTGAATAACCTAAAGGAGGCTGTAAACTTACGGGAAGAACTGGGGAAAAAATTCTTCCAGTTTTGGGCTGGATTGCCCAGCTGCTGGAGATAGCTAGCATAAATGGATTGAAGGAAACGGAGCCAACTGAGGAGCCAGTCCAAAACAAAGGCTATACATTTTTGTTCATTTTAATAAATGCAGCTATTTTGTTTACAGCTATTGCTTTCACTTCATTCCTCTGTTTTCCAGATTTCACCTTTCATCGCTGCATGATGTTTACGCGTAATCATAGTGTACTCATCACTGAGCTACTACACACTGTTTACTGGTGTCAGTAACCTTGGCATCCAGCTTCAAATATTGCAACGTTTAAAACCCAATTCAACCAACACTTAGGAAAAATCCTGTCTATTTGCACATAGTTGCTGCATAGCAGGGAAAGCATTATTTTATTAATTCTTTACTATTTTTTTTTCCTTATATATTACTTCATATATTTTGGTTCTTTGCAGTTGGTATTATAAATTTTTTAAAGTATGTCAAGGTTACAAAATCAAATATTTAAAATTCAGGAAAGCCTGGAATTCATGTTGCCTCCTTGTCCCCAGTCTAAGAAGGCAACAACCGGATCTTTCAACGTTCTCAGGTTTTGGAGCTTTTGCCATGTGTCACCATCAGCATCAACAGAAGCAAAGAGTCATCTCTCCTGTAAAACAGACTTCATTTCCTCCCGTCATGGAGCTAAACCTGCTCTTCATCCTTCCATACGAGCAAACCAGGAAACTTTAGATACTCTGTATAATCCACTGTTGCTTAACATAGAGGAGCGAACCGATAGTAGTGGAAAGCTGCTGTCTGCTTTGCAGACATACACGTGAAGAGACCAAAACAGTCCCCCATATTCCTGTTCCTGGTGTCTGCTCCCATTCTCCCCTTAATCCCAGTCCCTGATTCTGTTTTTTACCTGATTATTCTTCTTATGCTCCTCCAGTCTCCTTCCATAGGCTCCTACATTGAGAGTGGGGAAAACCTAACTTCCTTCTGCAGCAGATCGGAGACGAGGAGAAATTCTCTCCCGGCTCTTAGCTGCCACGCACACATTTCTTATAAGCTGGGCCAAATTTAACCTCAATTAACTTTACAGAGGTGACACAGTAAATGTAATTAAAATGAATATGAATGCAAGAGTGTCTTTTCACATTATTTCAGCCTTAAAATTAGCTGAGCGATAGTAGCTGAAACATTCACCAAAAAGAAATTATTCTAGTAGGCACCTAGAGAATTTAAGTCCAAAGATTTAACTTTGATATGCTTACATACAAAACAGGTTCTTATACAAGGAAATATGGGACAGCAATCTCTACTGGGGTTAATATGCTTTTCTTATGTAACAAAAACATAAGAGGCTTTGTGATATTGGAGTTTCTTAAGTCTGTAGGAAAACTTAGTTGGAAGGAAAACTTACTTCTTGGAATCAAAGCAATAAGAATACATCAAAATTGCTTATAGTAGGACAGATTCAGATCCCATTCACTTCAGCTTACACTGTTGAAATTCCTGTCTTGTTAATGCATAAGAGAGAGTTTTCCTTATGAATTAGAAAGATCCTGCTTCTGAGGTTCCCATTCGGAAAGAGTGTAGCTGATCCCCACTCCCTGGGATTTGCGGTTCTGCACAACTCTCAGGAATATCAACTTTTTCCCTGTAAGCACATACAGGAAGCCAATCTCCTGAGTAAGAAGGCAGTAGTTTCACAGAACAGTTGGGCTCATGGAGGAAGGAAAAACGACTCTGCATGTGGGAGACTGGAGGCATATGAAAAACAACACAATTTAAAAACGCAGAAATTTTGCCAAAATCTGAGATAGTTCCTATAAATAAGTTCAGAAGAAAACATATAATGGTACACTACGAGATAAAGATTTTACTGGCATTTGTTTGGGTTGTTCCACACAAAATCACCTCCGGCACTCTCTACCTGAAGTTAATACGGTCTTTCCCAAAAATGCTGGATTAGACCTTTATATCAGTTTCCAAATGTATGTAAGTGCAGATATATGTATACAGAATCTTTAGAAAACAATTTGATCTAGAATATGTCAGATTTATAGCAAAAAAATTACTCTCTATTAAAAATAGCCCAATTTTAATACATTAAACAGCTCAAAGAATCTCTAAAATCCAATCAAAGGAAAAGATTCATAAACTTGTAGACAACTTCATTCACTATCAAAAGAGAACAACTTTCAAGACTCTTAAAGAAAGACCAATACACATTCTACATCTTGCAGGAACAAAAGCACTTTGAAGATTTGTCCCTGAAGATAATAAAATATGGTGATTAGAAGAACATATTAGAATGGCAGGCATGACTGTATGTTTCTCATTGCCCCCTTTTTGCACTTATGTTTTTAATCTTCATTCATGTATTTTCTGTGCTGGAGACCTATGGTGAAAAATTCCAGTGTCTGGTTCTGTCACCTAAGTAAAATGGTACAGAAGCTTTAAAGCAGCTGACAGATATATAACTAGACTTATCTGAAACCCCAACCACTGAAGTTGGAAGAGACGCGTTGTGGGGAACAAACCACCTGCATATGCTTTTTGGTCTTATTCTTGTTCTTCACCTTGGCTGACAGATTGAAAACCTGATAAAGGTTGGAGAGAGGTTTCATAGATTTTCATTGCAAAGTTATGGGGAAAAAAACCTCAATGGGGAGATAAATGCATATGCATCGCTTTATGTACACAGGGTAAAACTGACTGGAAAAAAAAAGAGAAAGGACAAATTAATTTTGCATTTAAGGCTTTTTTCTCCCTTACAAAAGGAAAGGCTGTTATGTAAGAAATTGAAGATTTGGGAGAGTTCTGGCAATGCCAACTAAAACAGCTTTTTCTATGCTCAGCTATATCATCTAGAGGAGGAAAAGTAGCAAATCTGGTGCCTAAAACTGTGTAAGAGCTGCTACTCACCAGGTTGAGTTGAATCCATTTGTTATGGGGCCATTATTGACACACAGTTCAGCTGGAGTGCTGACCGCTACTGGAGGTGGCAACAACTTCTGGTAACTTTTTTATGCTTCTGGTGTATTGCAGATTGGTTTGCCCAAGAACAGGGTTGGTGCGGGCCAGGGGAGGATGGCTTCTGAGGCGAGTACAGTGTTGATGGGGCAGCACTGGTGCTTGCATCACTTTCATTGCAAGGGGAGCGCCTTATGCTCTTGTTTGCCCTCCCCCAGCCACCCACATAGTAATCTGCGGCACCAACATAATGAGATGCGTAGGGACTCTGAAGAGTACCTAACACATAGCGATGAGTAGGATTATGCTGTATGCATATCACAGAAAAGGCCTGGTAGATGTTCAAAGAGCCTTAGCCAATATCTCTACCAACGCGCGTTGCACTGAATTTCAGCCTGGCTGACTGAGACTGGCCACTGCGGCAGCACAGCTGCGGAGATGAATGGAGTTGGGGCAGGAGGCCTCATACTCGGGCTTACGGGGCTGCTGGAAACGTGACCTGGCACAGAGAGTTAAAAAGAGAATATGGGAGGTGGTACGCTTAGCTGGAGTATCTGAGAGCACCAACATTCCTGCCACTCAGATAAGAGAGGAGGGAGCAGAGAAGGAGCAGATGGGAATGTTCTTCCACTATGCATACTTGGAGACTGAAGTCAGAGATAGAAAACTGAGACCAACAGCACCAAACAGCTCTATTCTTTCTTACCACTTCCACCCCAAATGCATAAGTGGGAAGGGAGCAGGCATCTGGTTCCAGTGGGAACAAGGACCGTTATGAAGCACATCCTCAACAGCTCACTTGAAAGAGTCCCCTTCTCAGTCTGAATTGCTTTGCTTCTCACCCACCTAATCCTAATATCCTTCCAAACTGCTTCCCCTTGAAATAGTTGACATCTAGACTGTCCTCTGGCTGGGAACAAATTAGAGACATCTCACAATGTGGTTAAGGAGACACTGAATAACCAGGACTTTTCTTTTTCATTGTCTAAATCATATGCCAGAAGGTTTATAAATTTTCACCACAACCTAGCTCATCCACAAAGTAAAAGAATTTATTTCCTATAGACTTGCAAGAAATGACTAGAGAAACTTAGCTTTCAATAATGAACACTGCCTCTTATTAGTGCAAAAATTTCAGGCAATGTGTCACGTGTTTCATTTCCAAACAAGAATTGGCAAACGACCAGAATTTAGCAAGCTTCAGTAAGAGTGAAAAGGTTGCCTCTCACTCGTATTGCCACTGTTAACATGAAAACAAGATCTGTAAGAATGATTATTGAGTGAAATGCCTAACTTGTACTTTCAGGTCAGAAAGATTTATCGGATTCCTGGAGATACTGCAGAAATTGTTATTTCACCTACAAAACTGACAAGACTACGTTAGAAAAATCCCCTGCAGAAGCATGAAATTTTGCCTTGGGGGAAAGAAATTGATTATAAAATATATTAGGAAGAAAGAACCGAGCATGTTGCCAAATAATCATTTGATAACACTCTTCCAAAATTATTCTGCTTTTAAACTACGGATACTGATACTCATTCTCAATCCTCACCTTGCTCTATTGTCAGTCGTTACATTTACGACTTTCTTAGCAATTAACCCCCCCCCCCTCAAAACAAAGAGAAAACTGGAAGAAAGTTTTCCGTGTTATTGTCATTCTATCAGGAAGTAATACTAAACTACTACTGAAATGTTAACTAAAAAAGGCTGTTTCACTCATAGAAAAGAGCGGGGTGATAGCAATTCAGAGCCCTAATTTGCAAACTATGCATCAAGATAGAAGGTGATGTAAGTAGGGTCAGTTTAAAAAGGAGTCTCAACAGACCCCAAATCCCACTCTACTATGTTTTAATGATCTCTCTCTGGTTCACATTCAGCTCTTCCAGAAGTGAACCTGAAGTAACCAGTGCCATCCAAAGCTTTTGAAATATTAATATTCAAATGAACATATAGTCACAGACCTTTCACACAACAGTAATAGTTAATTAAAATATAGTGATATTTGAACAATGCTGATAGCTGGGACAAGGATCCTTGTAGGAAGAATTTCTGCTATTTTTATCCCTTCTCCCTTGTAGCACTGATTCATTACAACCAACACAATTGTCACATGCAAATTAGCTGCACAGATAAGGTGGCAATTGAAAAAATTACCTCTGATGTTGCACTTGGCCCACTGAATTACTAACGCTGTTGACCCAACTCTGTCTGCCTATTTAGTCATAACAATTCAATAAAATAATTATTAATACTTACCTAAATTACATCTTAATGTCTTGAATGTATATTGTGAAGGTAATTTCACTTCATTTGAGTAATGAAAATTCCAGAGAGTCTATATTGTACCATTATTCAGATTACTTGAGATAAATGCTAGTTAGCTTAGATGCTAAATTTCTCAAAGGACCCACTTTAAAATCAATATTACTGTGAGCTAATTAACAGACTTCTAAATTCTCAGAAAAATATTCCTTTCTCCAATAAGCATGTAAGCTTGGGAAGTGCAGGAAGGGGCAAATATTTTCAGATATTTTCAGGCATAACCAAAATGTTGAATACCTGCTCTGCACGTAACAAGGAGTTCTGTTTAACCTTGGACCTAACACTGGTGGTTTCGTAATGAACGTAAAAACTCTGTTCATCTCCCAGAAAGTCTCACAGAAGTATTCCCTTCCTCACATTTTTATCAACCCTAGTCATGCTGTTTGAAATGTGAGCCACCCAAATCAGCCCGGAGAATACAACATGCAGAGTCAAAGACTTTGACTGTAAAATTCTGGGCAGGATCCATGTCTTAAAAATAGGTTATTCACAGAAAGGGTCTGTGAAATAACAGCAAGCAAAACACACGCTCGAGAAAATAGGTAAGTCTTCACACACGTATGCCCTAAAGATATGACTGAGGTCTCGGAAGCGCTTGTTCATCTCCTGCCTGCAGAGCTGAACCCTGCTCACACCGGCAGCTTTGCCTTTGGGCTGCATTCTGTGTTCCAGCTCTGCATTCTGAGCAGACAGAGCAGCTTGGAAACCATGTCAGACTGTCGAGTGAGACTGGAAAGTAGGCCCTCCTCTATCAGAGCTTGATCTGGTTGGAATTCTCAGAGCATCCCCAAGGCAGAAACACAGGAGCAGTTGAATTGGCAGCTGCTCTTTCTTAAAAACGTGACGGAAGGAGGAAGAGTGGCTTTATCTTTCTTTCTCATAGCACAGCCCGGCCATTAGAAGATTCATATAGAAGGCGGGAGATTAGATTCACATGTCTTTCATAAACTCGAACTTCCTAAAAAGGGAGCAAGCTATGCAACAACTGATAGGAAGGCGCATTCTGGTATTGAGGAGGAATCACCGGTCCTGCTAGAACTAAATTGCTGTGAAGTTTAGCCAGTAAGCCAGAAAGAAATATTATCCTTTAGACCAGTGACAGCTGGCTGTGGTAAATCAATCTTCTTGTGCTCTTGCGAGACATGTTTCTGGTTTACATCCAGTGACTGCCAAATATAAGAAGTGGAGAAAAAGCTAAAAATTCAGGACTTTCCATTTCTTTCAACCAAGTATCCTAACTTCTGAGCTACAGACTCATGCTTCTGATGCATACCATAATTTGAAAGAAAACAGTGAATCAGCTGTCCCATACAAGGGGACCACTTGGATGTCAAGATCCTGGAAGCAGCATGGGAAATCTAGCCTCCAAATTGTGCCTAATGCAGGGCTGCAAAGGGAGGAAAAGACTTTCAGATATAACTCCTGCTTTGGAGCATCTTACTGCCTTTCTCTTCCTATTGAGTTATGCAGGGTCTTGCGTGCCTAATTCAATTGTAGGGATCCTGCTCCCAGAGACAGGAACTGTATAGTCAAAAGTGGAGATGCTCACCATTACTCCAGCTAACTGTGTTTTTAATACAGTCTTGGAGGGTTCACCTTGCTGTGGTCTACTCTGTGTGCTGCAAAATGAAGCCACTGCCTAACTTGCAGATGCCCAAACCGTTTTCAGGACCTAGCTGCTAGTAACCGGAGGCTGTTAGGCGAACTGAACCTGGTGCTTTGTTTAATATTGCTAAATAAAATAAAATATGAAACAGCTCACAAAAATGTGAAATACTGGAAAATGAATGGTTTTCTATGTGTCACTGATTTGCTATGTTTAAATGTATTGCACGTTCCACCATGATGCTTTTGATCTGTAGTGGTGAAGCGAGGGTAAAAGGTAGGAGAGCCTGTAAGCTAATAAGGAACCGGAATATGCTAACTTTCTCTAGGTGAAAATTAAAAGGCTGCAGGGAAAATGTGCAGTCAGGCTTGCCTGCTAAATACAGTCGTTGAGACCCATTTTAATGTATTCCTACAGATTTTGTTTGCTAAGGCAGGCACAATGAATAGCAGGATTGAATAAGGTATTGTCATCTCCTACTGCACACAGATGAGATTTCTGTTACATGTGATTTTTCTTATACAAACCGTTGTGATTTATTTCTACGGTATGTACAGAGATATTACTAGCCTGGTCCCTGAAGCCCAAGATGTATGCAGAGATGGCCTCCATTTTCTTCAAACCATTTCTAAAAATAAGAGAACATTTGATTAAGGGTTGACAATTTTCTTTTCTTCCTTTGCTTGTTCTTGTAATTCATTTCGCATGGGAAGTGGGCTGTGTTTTTCTTATACCTTCCAATTCAGCAGCCGGGCGGCTGGCTTTGTGGGCCCACTCCCGTCACCACGGCAACCAGTAGATCGCTGTGATGTGATCCCATGCGCTTTATGTCACTACACGGTGCTATTGTTCTCCAGTGACAATTTGGGAGATGCGTTTCCCTGTTCTCATAGAGGAGGACTAATTATCATTCCACTGGTCATCTCATGTGTCACATATGGACTACAGCATCATATTAGGATGCTTTTCGCTTCACATGTAGGGACTTTAAGAATGACTGGTTTGCACCATGAAGCCTATGTTCAGCACCAAGCAGACACTGGTCCTCAGAAACATGCTAGAGAATCCGAATGCAGACTTTAGTTCTCAAGAATCATCAGTATGACCATACTAGGTGAGATCAAAGGTGTCTCTAACTTATTGCTTCGGTGTCTCTGCTAGTGGCCAAAACTGCCCAAAAAAGCAAAATAAATAAATAATTTGTCTTATATAACTTTTTTTTTTACTATCATCTTTGAGCTAATTTAAAGTTAAGCATATGGGCATTTAGCTATGCTAAAGACTGAGAGCTGGATACATAGCAGGCAGAAGACCTGATTTTGCTAAATACAAATCCAACATAGATAGATTTCAACGGATACATAAGACTCAGCTGCTCTTTAGCATTTGGAGGAAGCTGATTTACCATCCCTTTTCTAGATCGCAGCAAATCATCCCTGCACTGCAAAGCTTATTTCTTTTCATGTTTTGCAGAGACGGCAGAAGCTCTGGACTAGTCTTCTTATAAATTAACTTTGGAATGATATATTCCGTGAGAATCAAAATAAGAGTAGTCCCTTCAAAACTGTGTTATAATGACAGGCCCAAACTTGCAGAGTGCTTGGAAGAAAGGATACTTAGAATCATAGAATCAGAATCACAGAATGGTTTGGGTCAAAAGGGATCTTCAAAAGTCATCTAGATGAACCTCCCCACCATAGGCAGGGGCATCTTTTAAGTTGCTCAAAACCCCGTCCAACCTGATCTTGAACACTTCCAGGGATGGGTCATCCACAACTTCTTTGGGCAACCTGTTCCAGTGTCCCAACACCCTCATCGTAAAAAAAAGTTCTTCTTTATGTCCAGCCTGAATCTACCCTCTTTCAGTTCAAAACCATTGCCCCTTGTCCTGTCGCTACAGGCCTTGATAAAAAGTCTGTCTCCATCTTTCCTGTAAGTCCCCTTTATACACTGGAAGGCTGCAATAAGGTCTCCTCACAGCCTTCTTTTCTCCAGGTTGAACAATCCCAACTTTTTCAGCCTTTCCTCCTAGGAGAGGTGTTCCGGCCCCCTGGTCATTTTTGTGGCCCTCCTCTGGACCTGCTCAAACAGGTCTACATCTTTCCTGTGCTGAGGGCTCCAGAGCTGGACACAGTACTCCAGGTGGGGTCTCACCAGAGCAGAGTAGAGGGGAAGAGTCGCCTCCCTCGACCTGCTGGCCATGCTTCTTTTGATCCAGCCCAGGGTACAATTGGCTTTCTGGGCTGCAAGCGCACATTGCTGGTTCATATCCAATTTTTCATCCATCAGTATCCCCAAGTCCTTCTCTGCAGGGCTGCTCTTAATCAATTCCTGCCCCGGTCTGTATTGATATTGGGGATTGCCTCGACCCAGGTGCAGGACCCTGCACTTGGCCTTATTGAACTGTAGCAGGTTCACACGAGCCTATTACTCAAGCCTGTCACGGTCCCTCTGGATGGCACCCCTTTTATTTATAAAGGGAAAATTTCACTCTCTGTCCTTTACTGATCCCTAAAACATTTGAATAAGGTATAACTGCACAATGAGTCCAATGAATGAAGGAATGACATTCCATTTATGCTAACTTTAGCTAAAAATTAAAGGGTTCGTTTCGGAAAAAAACTGGGCAGCCACTGATACATAAGAAGTGTGCTCTGGAGCGATTAACTGATCACTGCATTTCTTAATATTTTTGCGTCAACCTATGACAACATATTTTTAATATTTTTAATATTAAACAGTAGCATTTCATGTAGCATGGTCTAGCTGTGTCACCAATAATACAGCAAATGTCACCCAGAAAAAAACCCTGTGTAGCTATTGACTTGATCTCATATAAAATATTAACTACCATGGGCATCAAAATAGTTTGCCCACAATTTTTAAGTATCTTGCCATTGAAAACCAACATTTATAATTCTGAAATGTAAAAATAAACAAAGACATTCAATAAATAAACAAACAAATGCAAAATCAGATTTCAGGCTGTGTGAGCCAGATAGTAAACTGTCTACTTTCCGTTCCCTTCCTCCCTTCATAGCTGTTTCCTCCCCTTTTGTAACTTATTCCCAATCCACACTGTATTCAGATATAGCTCTAGTACTGTGACCTTTCTTTCTGCTCACATTTTCTGCTTTACTTACACATTTTTCACTCTTTTGCAGATATTCTTGTATTGTTTATAGCAGATACAACACAAAAGCAGTAATTAGACTACCATAATTCTGTGATTTCTGCCCATAACCGAGTAGTTGGAAGTTACAAATACTCACACAACATGACATTTTTATACCAATCCATAAATTACTTGCATATATAACAGCAGGCATAATCTTTTATTACCAGTGAAGATAAGGAAAAAATCCATGCATTTGAAGAAGTCTGTTCTCGGAAACAGAACTATGTAACTTGTCTCCAGCCGAAGCGAATACTAGCTGTGAAACGTAAATTCACATCTTGGTCTCACACAGACAGCCCTAGCATCTTGATGGAGGCCTTTGAACTATCCCTCCTGCCTAGCAAACAGTATTTGGTTTCAAGACTCTTCTATATAAAGGTAAATTTGTTATTAGTTAAAATTAAAAATTAATGAGAAGACAGCTTGATAAATTCTTACAGTAGTATTACATGTACGCAGACCGATCCAGTCCCAAAACACTATGGAAGGATTCTGCAATGTTGCTACACAGCTGATTTTCCGAGCACACATTAGGATATCTGCTGTCAGAGCCCAGTAATCTGACACTTTAGTACTTCATTCACCTCAGTCATAAGGAAACCTTCATGAAAGTCGGTCCACCTCATCTGGCACTCTTCTTCCTGGTGCTACTGTGATGAGCATTTCCACCAATCCCTTTCCTATACAAGGATACCGCATTTGACAACTAACATTTAGGGAGTCTTTGGGGACTCCCCCTAGCCAAATTCAGGCAGTTCTTTTACTGATGCTTTGCATATTTCTTTGTGAGCAAGCTTCTTCTAATTGAACATTTCTTTGTGATAAAAAAAATGCTCCTAATGGTCCTAGGGAACACTTGTGAGTCTCACTGGCCTCTTCTGCCTCTAATATCGGGTCCAAACCGGACCAGCGCTACCAACAAATTGTATAATAAAACTGTAGGCTCCCGATCCAGTGACACAAGATTGTGGGAGACTGCAACTTCACTTGATATAATTTCTATATTTCAGCAAAACTTCTAAAAGGGAAAGGTTACTGCAATTAATAAAACAGACAAAATAAGAACTGCTGATCCATTAAAGGCATGTTGCAAAGTCCCAAAGCTACAAAATATCAGGATGAAGATTATTCAACACAGGCTTATCACCCTTAACCCCAGCATGCGTATTCTGCATGGCATCACACACACAGTATAATTATATTTCTGAATAATCCATTAATTCAATGCAGGGGGATGGATGGTACTTACAAAATAAGATAGCTGATATTTCTTTTTTTAGCCTTTATCATTCTCTGTGTGGGTCCATGTCTTATATATAGTCTTCCATTGAAGACTTCACCAGTAAGAATGACTCACTTTCTTCTGACTTCTTTTAGACACTCATTGAAATAATATTAGACAGCTCCAAAACAGGAATTAATATATTTCATAAGACTCCTTCAAGGGAAGATGGCAATTTTATACACATTATACAGATAAAGAATTAAAGTAGGACTAATTAGGGCCAGATTATTTTTTTTTAAATCTATTAGTTGTCAGCGCCTAAATGCAGGGACTGTTTTCTTCCACTTCAACGAGTATTTAGTATCTATCTACATACGTATTCAAAGGATAACTTTAGTAAAATGCAGTTTTAGCTGTGAGCACTCACATTTCAGCAAATCCAAATTCTGCACTTCCCTTGCACTTGTGTATCAAAGGGTTTGCAGTGCAACAGCTTTATCAGAAAAGCTTGTCACAAATTGTAGCTAGCTGTCCAGGTAAATCAGAAGCCTCAGACTCGTCGGAAAACAGAAAAATCTGAATAATATGGTTCTATAAATCATGCTGGAGAGCACGGTCAGCTTTCTGCAAGGAGTCAGCTTAAGTCCAGCCAAGAAAACTAGCTCTCACTCAGCACCAGCTCTGTTGGACCAGAGCTGCCTCCCAAAGAGTTACAAGAGCATCTGTCTGAGAACCACCCGGTTAAATGTCCCTCTGATTTTGTTCAAGGCTCCCTAAAATGTTTTAAGTCAGTAAAAGAATGCAGAAGTGAACCAGATTTCCTCTGTTCCCCTCTTTGTTTTCTTTTATTCCTCCCTTTCCTTCCTTCCTTTCTTCCTTCCCTCCCCTCTTTTCTCCCTCCCTCCCTCCCTCTCTCCCTCCCTTCCTTTCTTCCTTCTATTTGGAGACAAAAAAGACACACAGTAATTTCTACAGAGGAAAGAGGAACTGGGCGAAAGGAGTCTGGCCTGCAGGGGTAATGTGGGAAGGAGAGAGCTCAGAAACACAGATGCATTTTTTGGGAGAGGGTCAGATACAATCTCAGAAATAATGAGAAAGGAAGAGTGGTACCCAGACTGCTCCAGGAGAGACAAGAGGAATGCTAAGAAACAGTATCTGCTGTGAGTTTGGGTTAAAGAAGCAATAAAATGCAGGAATTCAAGATTAAAGTAATGACAAATTACATACTAGCTCATGCACAGACAATGTTCCTCATTAATTTTGTTTGGGGCATAAAAATATTAATAAGTATTAAATACTTGTTTTGTTTTCCTGCACTATTTGTAGCTTGACTCCAATCGTTGCCACTGAATTTATTCAGAACTTAACTGAAGGTACTCAGTGAGACTCCTTAGGTGATCTGGTTACCTCCGAGAAACTGTGCTTTCCAACTGCAGGTACTTAGACAGGTATAAGCAGATAGTTGGCCACAAGATAGCTCTTAATATACAGGTATTTCTGTCCCAGGATCCTCTCTCGATTTCATGTATGTGGGCCAGCAATATTACAGAATTTCCTAGCCAGAGAAGTAAGGAAATAGAGAAGCATCTTCCCCAAACTCATAATCCGAATCAGAGGCTGACCTCAGAAAGACCCTTAGATATATTGTCTTACGCATTCTCCATGGACCAGGCTGCTTCTGCATGTGCTAGCAAGTGTTTTCTTTATTCTCTTTCCCCTGAGTCTCCCTTTCATACTGTTCAAGAAGGAAGGGAATCAGCGTGCATTTTAAACAAATGCATATATGAAGCAAGATGCTATCATACACGCAGCAGAGTTAAGAGACAGAGAGAAATCAAACCATACAAGCAGGGACAGCAGAATTTGCTGACAAAAAGCCTAATATTACAGGGAACCAAAGGTTTGACTGTAGCTGGGTTCTTTGGCATAATATTCCACTCTTGCTGCATAAAGCTATTTTTCTGGGCAGAAAGTGAAGAGCTACTATTTCTACAGGCAATAAAACAACTACTTAAAAAATCAGAATGTCAGGAAACAAAAAGTTCATGGACAGACTAGACACGTTTCCAAATTCCAAGAGAGATGGAAAATGAAATAAAATAACTTGCATTGTCAATTCATAATTCCTTTCTGGCAACAAGAGGGATGCCTAGGGAGTTCAGAGAAGCTAACAGAACTATAATATTCATACTATATTTAAAAATGGATCAAGGCTAAAAACCAACTCAGTATTGTGCAATCTTTTATCCTAATGCAGCATAGCAGCTAAGAACTATTATTTCTTTATAAACGCCATCTTAACTTACTTCAAGAAGTGGACTTTCTGTGGAATTAAAAGGGGAGCTGTTTGGAGAGAGCATACCTGAAGCAGTGAAAAAGCTGTTAAATGGTGTGGCTACTGAAGAACAGAAGCTATCAATCATTTCAGATTTTAAGAGCTGTAACCAGCTGCACACACATTTGTTTTGAGCGTGAGCTGTAAGATTCCAGCACATAAGATGAAGACATTTTCCCCCTTCTACTTAATTGCAAAGGGGGATTGTGCACAGAGAGCCACTCTTTACCAATTCATGGCTGCTAACTGGGCAGTCAGAGAAAATATTGCTTGGAATACGTATCAGAAAGGTCATTTGATAGGCCTTTATCCAGCACACTTTTATTCGTGGTATTCCAGTTTTTAATATTTAAACTGACTGTTAGCACTTGTATCCACAGTAACCTTATCCCTCCGCATCTGCCACATGGGCAAATACTCCGGCTTTCACATTTCAAAACTTCCATCTAGATCTAGTCTTTAGATCAAAAATTTTTCAAAGAAGTATTATCCACTTTCAACACAAATCTAGAGTAGGTATGGTACATCTTGCAAATTTAACCCATTGTTGTTCCCATCAGCAATGTTATTAAACCATTCAGTTTCCAATCATTCAATAAAATACTGAATAAGATAATACTAATAAAGGTCTGAAACATGATATTTCAGTTAAGCCATGGGTTGCATGTACAACATGTGTATATACCCTCAGTTTCACCAGCACTAGCCAGTCTAAAACAAATACAGTGTATTGTTGCATGGAGAATTTATCCATATGCACAGTAATTGGAGCTCAATGAGGGACAGCAAAAGATACAAAATATAATATGTTCCATAATGAATAAAACGTTTGAAATGCTTAATGTAGTGTTTTAAAGTCTACAGAAATAAATTATTTGGGCAGTAAAGTAGCATTTGTATTACTTCTTTTCCTGAAAATATATTTCGATTAGTAGTGGACTAAGAACAAGACCAGAGACCAGGTGTGAATTTCATTGTGTGACCTTGTATTTATGACAAATAAAAGCTTGTTGTTAATTCAATCAACTATGCTTATATAGGAGAAAATCATAGTTAATACAAGGCAGTTTGCTTCGTCTGCATTGGGCTTTTACCTTACTTTCAGCAGTTGAAGAATATATCTTTTTTCCAATTGAAAGTCAAGAACGACAAACTTTCTTGGAACTGAACCTGTGCTTAGACCCATGTAAAACGCTTGGGCAAAGTTTTTGGAGGTGACCTCTGATGCACAGTTCTCAGGTTCTGAAAAATCATGACTAAAGTGTTTCTACCTGAATATATTAATTTTTAATTGTCTAAAGTTACCATCTGAAGTGCTTTCCTTTTATCTTTTCTAACTCTTTATAACCCAGTTTCTAAAATGCAAATGCAAATGAGAAGCATGTTTGGATGTACAAGTACGTTAGAGTGATAACACAATTCTAATGTTCCAAATGAACAATACTAGACAAGTCTAAATCACTGCTGAATGAGAAGAGAAGTTGGTTTGGGGGTCTCATCGTTGTTTTAAACAACCATTGGGCTAAGGTTGTAAAATCATTAAGCAAGGCAACATTAGAAAAATAAAAACAAGTTTTGTTTTTAACGGCTAGTTCTTTGAAATATGTGCTCGTGTATACTCAAATCTCAGTACACTGAACGAGGAAGGAATTTTGAGGGAAAAATTTAGCAGAGAAATCTGTGATTGAAGACTGTATCATGAGGCATATGAACGTGAGAGACGAACTGAGGTTGCAGAGGTACCGTAACTCTCCAGTTCTGTATTTCTGAACACGTGGAATTTTTCACCTTAGTGAATTACCTTTCTGTGTAACGTGTGTGCACACGTGTGTGTGCGAGTGTGTGTGTGAATAGGCAGAATGGCGAGCACATCGGGAAGGGCTGGCAGAACGAACAGCGTGTTGATAAAGGCTTCACAATTTTCACTGCTTTTGTCATTACGAAGGTTAAAACTGATGCTGGAGTGTTGGTACCACAAAAAATGTATAGGCACGTCGTGTGGGAGAAGGAAACATTTTCACTAATGTGTGCGAAAACAGATCTCTAAAGGGGAGGACAGAAGGTTTAGGTGTCCAGGAAATTTAGAAGCAACCAGGCAAACTCTGTAGCAGGAATGGCTTGCTTGCATGGTAGTTCTGGTACATCATTCCAGAACAGCTTTTAAAAGGTAGCTGTAGTTTTACTAGCAAAATAAAGCTTGTCTCCCTTGTTGAAATTTTAATTCTTTTTGACGGAAGGAAAGCTTCTCATCTACATGATGAGAGGCACAATGCGTGGTACAATACATCTGTTTCTTTACTGCTTTTCCTTAAATACTTTGTTCATCTCCCAATTGCCAGTTACTTCATTTAGCTGTATTCTCTTCCCATTACATCCCATTGCGACATTCTGTTCACTTCCCCATTTTCTCCCCACCAGACTCAGTACTGAGGACAGTAACTATTTGTTGTTAATAATCTCACCACCCATTTCCTTTTTGAATAAGGCATTAGCTGTATAGTGAAAGGTCGACGACAAAGAGGTCAGGAGACTGGAAATCTACACTGAGGATGAGCCCCGTGATTTGAAATACATATTGGTACTACATTTGTATTTTATTTGTCCTCTAATAATTCATTCATTCTCCAGGAGTTCTCAAAGATGATTGCCAAAGGATCTAGTATTTCCTCTTCAGTTTCTTAAGACTCTTCATCAAACATCACCTAACCTAGATGATTCAGATATTTTAATTAACCAAGTACTCTTTTATCTGTTTGCGGTATGATAACGCTCTCTCTCCTTCTTTTCCTCTCTCTAATATCTCGCTGGTCTTCGTTAACACTGGATTTCACTAATTCGCATACTTTGTTCTTTATGTTAAAACTAAAATGAGTTTTATCTGACTTGTAGTGGTGGTTGTAACATTCTTAATATTCCTTTTAGCCATAGCATATTGATAAAACCTTTTCTGAATGTATTCGACTTGCATAGTTAATGAAATGCCATTTTCTCTCTGATTTTTTTTCCTTTTTGTATTTTGGTTATTTATCTATTCTTTCATGACATATTATCTCTTTATTTTAGATTGTTTCTACTTTTTTTTCATCTGCATTAATACTTGTTCATTTAACTACCTGAGCTTTTCTTACATCATCCAGTCTTCCTTCATAAAGGGAAATGCCCAAGAATCTTATGTTTATTTCCAGTTACCTGTTAGTACCCACTAATCTTTACCTGATAACTCCTTCAGATTCCCACAATGTAATTATTGGTAATCAAGCTCCTCTGTACTGCTGTGTCCTTCAAACATCTTTAACTTAGGAAAGTCTGTCATTGTTTGAGATTAATTTACCTACTGGTCCAGATTCCATTTAATTGTTTCTTGTTGGACAATGTTGCTCTAAAACAGTAATATACACAACTGTTTACCATGTTCCTTTTAAAATTCCTTTCTGTTCTATTTTTTTTTAAATTTTATTAAGAAGTATTCCCATGTGAACGAACTAAGAATAAGCTGTACATTTCTATAACATATAGGCCATTAGTTTTAAGTCTACAATTGCCTTCCACTGCAAAGCTTTCCATTATTTACCTACAATGTAAATACATTTATAATCTGATTGTCCTTTGAATCTCCAGTTTTTCACTCTGAAGAGTAAAAACTCTTAGACTTTCCACCTCTCTTAACCTTTAAACTTTCTGTTGCTTTTAATGACCTTTATTACGTATTTTCATGTTTTCCATATCTTTCATGAGTTATGAAGAATAGTATTATACACATCATTGTATACACAAACATTTCTAATTCTTGCAGATTTAGCATTGTTCTTTCTGGTAAAAAAAGAATCTGGAAGGTTTTGGCCTTAAATAAATACATAACAAGAACACTGTATCGGCATTACGTCTCTTATTTTATGAGTTATTAAAATGTCACACTTCATTCTGATTATTAGAATTTTCATGTGCTTTATTAACCTAACTTTCAGGTGAAATATTTGCTACTAGTTCCACATAAACATGAACAATTCCTCGCATATGTAGTCTCAGAATACAGTTCATCAGTGCTTGTACACCGAGATGAAGGCTACTGCCTGCACTAGGCAGGCTTTTAGCTCAAGCACAACCTTTCACGGTAACATTTAACATATTGTTGGAACAGATGGGACTAATTCCAGTCCTCAAGTACCATGCTCACAGATATGTACCATGAAATAGTTTTGCTTTTAGTGGTGACTGTATGTGCAATGTCTTTCAATGTCTGGATTTGGCCCTCTGGGTAAGACTGAGCCCAATACACTGATACGTACATTGGACAAGCTCTTTTATCTCAGACTGCCGTAGACTGAGCTTCCCAAAAAGGCACAAATACACTGGATGCCACTAACCTGAGGTGAGTGGAAAAGACATTCCACCGCATATACTGGTACGTAAATTGTCTACCAAGCGTACAGCCTGAAGTCCTGTCTGTGTGCCTTGTATGTACAATCTTGTGTGGAACAGCATTTAAATAGAGATGGCCAAATATTCCAGAATAACCAGAGAAACCCTCACCTAAAGGTTAACTTAGCAGAACCTAGCAGACCGGCAGGTGGACCCATCCCTGATTATACCTTCAAGATACAATTGTTGAGATAGGTTTAGATGAAAACATACTCTCTCTGACTCTCAAGGAATCCACCATACCCAGGATGTCTTGAAGTCAACAGTGTGTTTGGAGGTAGGTTCCTTAGGAATCAATTGTTCAAGTGAAACACACAAAAAGTCTGTCTTGTTTTTCTTTCCTCTGTTGAGCAATCATTACTTCCAAAATGTTCATAAAGTCCTTTGTCAAGTGCAGAATCAGTCACCACCCTGCAGTGCCTGTGTTTTTCACACACATGCATTACATATATAAACATGAAGCAGATTCCTCTAAAATCCCTTTCCACTGGGGAATGAGTACTGCCTCTCCAGATCACAGATGCACTCACACGGGATGATGAAGAATGGTCTGAGACCTCAAGATAGAAAGACAGTGCAAGCTGTTATTTCCACGTGTGACATTGAGGAGTACATTAATAAGCCCTTCTGTCTCTTGACCAGCTTGAGGAATACCACAACAGAAGTGTTAACTGGAGCATGTGGAATGGGATTATCTGTTAGACCTGCTGCTGTTGCAGGATGACAGGCACAATCTTCATCTCTGGCACCCACCTGAGCATTACTTTGCAGGTTTTATAGTAAGAATCCCTACTAGGATGAAAAAGAAGATCTTGAATCCTCAGGGCTGGATGTTCTGAGGGAGAAGAAAATGTTTAATAAAAATACTTTGTGTTTCCTTTTCAGTGAACCCTGGGTAGATTCTAGCCCAAATCCATTGAAATTTTTCTGTCTATGTGATAGCTTAAGGAGACCTAGTAAAAATAGTCAATACAGCCTAGACAGTGATTCAGCTGACCAGATGAATCTACTTTAATTTATCCTAAAATAAGGGCCCTAATAGTTAGTCAGTGAGTCAGCTAAATTGGGTTCTATGCTCCATTGGCTTTAATGGCTGATTAGGTGCTTCACCTAGTTGCCCACAGATATGAATTTAGAGTCATTTGAAGTGCTGCAAATGTGCCTTGCCCGAAATCCAACTGAAGCTCCAGAGGGGTATGGCTTTTCCATAGATCCTGTGTCATATATTCCAGGCCTACACAGATGTCTCAGACATCTCAAGTGATTCCAATATGCAGGCAACTGAACTGAGTCCTAAACATCTACTGACTGGTACACATGTAGATGTCTATATTTGAACTTCAACTCTACCCCACTCTATGTTTGGCTAACAGGTTGGACTAAGGGAAGAGCTGGCCTGCCTCAGGAGCCACAGTCATAAAGGGTTACTGAGGTGAAGGAGAGGAAGACTCAGAAGAGAGTAGAGTGACAGAGCCACTTTGCTCAGGGAAGAAGCCAGGTCCACACCTGCACTGAGAAGAGCTCCACAGTTTTAGTGTCAAGTTCTGTAGATCTGCCATGAAACTTGCTTTCACAAGTCCTGGGGTTTGCAAATGAGGTCCAAATGAGGGGACTGAAACTCATGGTTCCAGGCATATATTCTAAGATTTTACTAGGTATACAGAAAATCTTAAACCACAGCTTATTCCAGCATCAGTGGGACTCATATTCCTTCCGCTCTGTTAAAAATGTGGTTTACTGCACACCGCCAACTGCCAGTTTTAAGGTTGCCTTAAACCATTCTTAATTTCTGTGTAAACTACCACACACAGACAATGGTCTCTAAATCTTCTTATGCTTCAGATGATGCATGAGTGCCCTGATGAGTCCCTGCAGTAGCCATTATGGGTCTGGAGAGTTCAGAGCCTGGATGTTGCAAAGGTTCATCTGCTCTCCTAAGCACGTCAGGAGTTGGCTTCTGAAAGTCACTAAAGTCACTACAGACTAGAACCCTTGTCAAACATAGGCCTCTTTTTCATCATTGGCAGAATGGCTAATTTAAGAAAGGTGTTGGCAGACTGACTCACTCTTTCAAGCTTTCATCTAATGCCCAAGTCATCAATCTCTGCACCGGGTATTTTTGGATAAAAGCTGTGGTGGTCTCTACAAGTGCAGGACTTGGAGCCAATGCACATAGAGAGTTTCTTTCAAGTGTGTTTCACTCCAAAGGAGTAAGATTGCATCTGTCCTTTATACCTGATACAGAGTTTAACATCCTCCAGGGAAATTAAAGGCAAGAAGAATTACTGTGTATTCCAGTACAGCAAATCCCAGGAATGACACCTGAGAGAGGACAGTCTCCAGATAAACTTCAGCTGACTATTAAACCTCTGGACCTAGTAAAACTGAAAGAAAAGAAACAAAGAAGGAAAGAGAGAGAGGAAGGGAGAAAGAAAAGTCTTAACTCAAAACGTAACTCAAAGCTAAATCCAAAACAGGCAGCTAAGGGGAATCAAGAAGGTAGTCCATGCAAAATTGGTCCTGTTTTACCTCAAACCAGGACACCTAGCAATGTGAAACCCGTTAAATACTTGTGCAGGTAAGTTCAGAGGATGAATATAAATAAAGAAAATTATTAGAAGGAAAAGAAATGTGTATGCAACTAAGATAGTAGGTGGAAACTCAAGGCATCTATACTCAGCTTCTAGACATGTCACAAGCTCTGTGTGACCTACAAGATTTAAGATTCAATTCAGCTTCATAAGCATCAGGACTCTAGAGTCATCTGAGATGCCCGGTGGTATCCCACCTGGACTCCAGCTGCTAATCACGAAGGGTCTGGCTGTCTCTGGTAGTATCTGTCAGCCCTGTCTGGATCTCCTGGATTCCCTACAGTATCTCAATGGCTATTAGATACCTATGTTTAAGCAACCGATTTGATCTGTTAAACACTATGTCAGTAACTTTTTTAAGAACCAGTGCCTTTTATCTCAAATGTATAAGCAGTTTTAGATTCCACCCTGTAGTCGCTTTATGCCTCAGTTTCCTGAGAATGAAAAGAGAGAATGAAAAAAAATACTTAGGCAATACTTAGACCTCAGGCAATGCAAACCTTTTAAGTACTTGAAGGGGTAGAGGTGCATTTCTGTAAGTTCACAGCAGCAATGAAAGTCTAGTGTCTAATGCCAATTCAGATTATTAACTGCTACCAGTGAACAGTATTTCGGAATGTCATAATAAAATGCTTCAGATTTTTCTGTTAACTCATTTTGGTTGCCTGGTGCCTCTCTCTCATAGAGTGTTTTATAAATCTTTTAAAGAGATATTATCTTCATCAAATTGCAGTATTAAGCAACTGATAAATTTCAGAACATCTTAAATGATTAGAACAACCTATAAATAGATAGTCATATGCAGTCCTTAATCAGAACTAGTCCCTACTGGGCAGTGATTTGACTGAACTGCTTTTTATCTCTGTGAATCCAGAATGGAGTCTTTGATGAGCTCCAGAGTTGTAGAAAGCTGCATGCAAGGATCTAGTGACCTCGCACATTAGGTATTTTTTCATCTGTTTCTCTGCAATTTGACTTTTTTTCTCAGCATACTCAGTTATGTAGGCCTGCAAGTCTGCATAAAGATTATAGCTCGTCCCAGGGATATCCATGGGACCTATGCACCAAAAAGATGTTCACTGATTCATTAGGTTTCCTTATTGTTTATATATAGCTTATATGCTGCGATTTATGACTGATCTAATTGTTTTCTTGTGCTTGAGAATTAGTTTAACTGCACAATAGCCTTTACATTTTGAAGCTGCAGTATCATCTGCATCTTCAAATATAGAGTATCTCTGCACAAAGTCACTACAAATTTTTACATCTGAAGGACACTGCAGCCTATTACACAACAAATTATCAAACTTAATAATGCTTGCGCATATATATATACACATACACACACATATTCAGGTACGATTCTACTCCTACAGGCACACATGAACCAAGTCTTGGGACTGAATCTACCTTGGGCCAACTAAATAATATGCTACTGTCATTCCCGCACGACCCTAATAGTAGGTAGGAATTGCACTTGCAATGTGCGCAAATACGCTGTAAGTAGAAATAAAGTAGTTGAGGAAAACACAGCTCATTTTTTAATGCTATGTTTCAACATATTTTTAAAACATATATTGATGAACTATGGAAAAATATCGATACTGTAAAGTTAATAGGAAACAGGCTGTTTCTTACTATAAAGTCCACACACTTCGGGTAACATAAACAAATCTTCCTAATTCTAAGCACAGTCTAGTGGATAACTTTCCTAATTCCCAAGGGGACTAAACACAATGAGTTAATTTCTGTGATCTAATGAATGATGAACCATGAAATCTTTTTAACTGAAAAACACCTTTTTATTAGAACACTAATTTAATTGATAGAATTTTGCTATTGAGAATAGTATAAATAGAATATATTTATTCTCAGATGCATGTTATTCCATGGATGTTAGTTATATCATAGCGATATTCCCTCTCCTGTTCTGAACAGCTAGTAAGACCTGTACTACTAAATCATACTTAATAGGAGTGGGATGGTTGTTGCTTAGGCAACAGAATGAATAAATGCAGGTCAGAATGTGCTTCCAGAAAAACAAAAGCAGGAATATGGTACAGAATGAAGAACAAATATGTCTAACTGATTTTTACTGCATTGAAGTATTAGAGTTCTTCAATATAAAGTAGCTAACCTATCTGAAACACTGAATTTAATAAGGTTGTAAAATATAGCTTACTATGTAAACCAATTTAATAAAGGTAAAGCAGTTCTCTCATCTTAAGGAAGATTACAACATATGTAAGTTTGGAGTAATCTGAATTTTTCTCTTAGCATAGCAGCTCTTTCTTCTCTCATTTTCCTCTATGCTTTCCAAGTTTAATCTTCTCTTTAACATTTTGGCTAGAATGGAAAACATTTTAAAAAACACTCATTTAAATTTCCCGAAGAGGCTTTCCTTACATAATGCTGATATATTCAAAAGAACAATATATAAAGAAATTGGTGTTTTCTGATCATTTTGATTTCCCATACAATATGGGAGCTATTCAATTTCTGGTACAAACAGAACTGAAATATGTAACAGCATGATGAACAGTGTGAAATCAATAAATTAGGAATTATTAAATTACTGAAATGATACATTTTTTATTATGAGGCAATTTTCCAGCTTTTTGCTTAATCATTGGATTTAGGAGTCTAATCTTCCATTCACATATGTATGCTACCTCAATTAATATTAAAAGTAGTTATGCATTTTACTTGCGATATCTATTTAAAAACAAACCACTTCAGAAAATGCTTAAATTAAAATCACCGGAAAACATTAGCTAACACACAAGTATGCAGGCGTAACTTAATCTGCCCGATACCTGAAAAGTTTGATTGATGAATTTGAATTATAGAATCTTGTATCCAATTTGTATGTTTACATAAGTACACTAATAAGAGACACAGCAAATGAAAGTCTTCTAAATTCCCCCGGAAAGGGGTTCGGGCACCTCCACAGCCAGGGGAAAAGTGGAAAGCCCTACAGGGCAGTTACTTTGGCTCCTCTGGTGCTCATCATTTACCTGTGGTAGGTGTACCCCCCGGCATCTGTTATGCCACCTACAGCCTCTTGTGAACAATTTCCTTCTGCAATGTCTTTAAGACTAAACGTTCATCTACTTATGTAACTAATGCTACCGCATATAAAAGAATATGCAGTTACATTTTGGGAAACTGTAGCTTGAAACCCATTTTGGAATGTTATTTTTTTTTACATTGTTAGGCTGACAGCACACCCTTGCAAGCTTTGTTTTCAAGAATGTTTTAAGGTAAAGATTCTAATGATTTTTACTGGTATAAGCAGAAGATCACATGGCAGCCATGTAAAAACAGGAAGAAATCTCTACACTGTTATATTGTGGAAATGACAGAGATCTGCGCCTTAAATTTCTGATCAGTAAACCAAAGGCATATAATGATGTTGGCAAAAGAAATTGAATAGGAAAACCACAACTCGTGATGATTTTATAGTCATAATATTCATGCTCTTTCACTTCTGTTTCTTATATGCCAGGTGCAAGTTATGAGAAGTTAGAAGTGTTCCAAGATATACACGGTTACTAAAAATATCTTAAAAAGGAGCTGATTAATAATATTTTAAGCTTTTATAAGCTTAAGAAATGTAAGAAATGTAGTCAGGATTTTTGCAAAAGGTTCAAGTAATGTGAATACCGAGGCAGGCAGAAAAGTGATTATATAACAACCTTACAAGTAAGCTTCTCTCTTTACTGTCAATATTCATTTCAATGGAAAGTTTGTGCACGACAGGTCCCTGTTACTTTACACCCCACGGTAATACTATAAATCCTGAAGTACATCAAATTTTATTTCATTCATACGCTCCTGATAAACGCCTAGAGTTAAAACACGAAAACGGAACTATTAAAAGGAATGCGTTACTTTTCGACACGGGGCATAAGTTTCAACAAGTGAATCCCACAGCCTGGTTATCTACGATGCAAAAACCTTTAACTGAGACAGCCAGAATCACTTGCACAGAGAGCACACTTCATTAAATAATTTTCTGCTATTAAAATACCTCTCAATGCAAGAATGGCATTGCATGTTATTTAAGTATTATTACAATGATGTTAATGTTTAAATAAAAGTAATAATGTGATGTATTGCAGACAGGGGTGTTTACAGCTTTTACATACTGTGAAAATCCTGCAATGGATTAAAAAGAACTGTGCGTTTTTCTTTTTTAATCTGAAGACTGATGAGGGGGAGAAAGAACCTTAATACTCAGTTTTTCTTTTACCATATTTCTGCCTAGAATATTTTGTAATGTGTACAGCTTGGAAGTTACACAAGGACAGCTTATATATTCATTTAGCTAGACACAGAAAAGTGAAACACTGAACAGATCTTCTTCGTGCAATGCAGAACGGCTTTAAGGTTTTTATGAGCACATAAGAGACAGACAGAAAAGGCAGCTACAGTGTATATACAGAGCTATGCACAGAAGATTTCTTACCATAAATTGCACATTGTCAAATCCATTAGCCAGCAAGTGGTTTTCATACTGAGGTAGCCCAATATTTTCCAACCATTGTCCCACTGTCTGGACAGGGCATCGGGGTCCTGTAGGAGGGTGAAGAGGGAGGCGTTTAAGCAACGAATAACCATCCACTGGATAATAGCGGTAGTCCTGGGCTGAGAGGTGGCATTGCCACATCGTGTTCCTGGGAAAGTTGGTATCAAAGGAGCCCGCCAGCTTGACAGATTAATGTTTTCAGCAAGCAGAAAAGTCAGAAGTAAAACATAGTTTACAGGGCAGTATATAGCGTAAGATCTGATCCCAGCTCTACATTTCTTAGTTATTAATCTTTACTACAGACCAGTACGTCATACAGTAGGGGGGGAAAAAAAAAAAAAAGCATATCAAGCTGTCAGCTAAGCTGTTCTCCGTTATATGTGATTGTTGGAATACTCCACAATGAGCAATGCACTGCCAGCAGCAAGAATTCTTTTTATCAAGTACTCCTACACTCATCAGTATGCAGCTCCATGCTTCTTGCTCCCCCTCGCTCGCTCCCCTTCATTACCCAGCCTAGGCTACACCTCGCATTTTCAATAATAGCCATCAGATAAGGCAGATTTTTTTTTGTCTGCAAGCTGTAAGCCTGCTGCTGCTGCTTCCTCCTACACACCCATCCAAGCGTCAATCTTGAATGATGAGAGCAGTCAAAACAAACGCAGAAAATAGCAAGATTCAAAAGCAACCTAGAGCACTTAAATCTGAATAGAATCTTCATCCCCGTTACGCTTTACATATCTGTTTGTTGTAGATTTTTACGTTTCACAAGACATTAGGAAATGCAATACAGAAACCATAGGCTATGGCAAGATTTACTATGCCTTCCCCTTTCCCCTTTTAATACAAGATAGGTAGTGGTCTGCATCTCTGCTTATATAATTGCAAAACCCTTTAATGAGTCGATAATGAATACATTTCACAGTTTCTCTCCTGTAGTACAGCAAAAGACATAAACGGCACAACAATTTTAGTCAAAGTAATTAGATTATCTGCATGATTTCTTCAACCGTAAAATATTATAAGACACAAGAAAACCTTCATGCCAACATATAATAATTCAACTTGAAAAGGTCACCCTTTCAAATGAATAATTAAAAGAATATTTTTACTAAGTAAAATTTTAAGTTTATATCTTTTTCTAAGAAAAATGTGAATGATAGCTGGCAGACATATAAGATTTGCGTTATTTCTGAAGAGGGTGTATATTTTATCAACCATAATTGGAAAAAAATTAATGGAGATGATGAATTTAAAACAAAAGCAAAGTTCATTTTCTGCATAAGAAACCAAATACCTCACGATGTATTTTCCATCAGTGTTTCAGTTTTGAGACAGTTTCTCTCAACGCGGACATATTTTACACCTTTGTTCTGAAAGAAATGTTTACTAAACTTTCGTTTTTCATAACAGGATTAAAGGACTTAGCAAAAAAGGCAGAAAATGGGTATATTCAGGGTACAATTCTAAGAAAAATCCGGTCCAGCAGAACTTCATTTATTGGACACATTAATTACTTCCCTTTGGTTTTTTTTTTGTTCTTTGTGGATCTCAAGCAATGATCATCTCTAAGGAGGAATTTAATTCTAGGCATAAGGAAATTATAGATATCTGTCAATAGCATAATTTGAGATTGATGGTACTAAGGCAGAAAACTGTTTCATAGAAATCCAAACCTACAATCTGACCGACACGTTCTACTACAAATTCTCTGCAAGTGACATGCAGAGGGTCCCTGAGCAGCCACAGAACAGACTCTGAACTTAGCCGTATATTTAAAATTAACAATCCTATAAGAGTTTCAACTCCAACCTGACTCGTCCTTGGACTAAAACTGGATGACCTGTCACTCTGATATTGATGTTTGGATTTGTGGAATATCTCATGTAAACTGAAGTCCATAATGATTTTGGATTTTGTAGAATAATTTTAGTTGAGCCATAGAAGATCTTTCACAAGGTTGGAAAGTTGCCTTAGACAGGACTGTAATGAGATCTTACATTACTCCAGGTCTTCTTCCTGATTTGATATATTACTACATGAAGCATGAAAGGTTCATTAGGTCTCTCAACAAAGTACTGAAGGCTTATCAGGCACTGGTAAATCTGTAATTGCTGAAGAAACTTTTAGGAGTTTTCTCAAGTGTTTAATAACAATAGCGTGTGAATATATGCAATATAGAACATATGTTTTTGGTAAGAGTACAGTGTGCACAAATAGCTAAATGTACTTCAAACATGTTAAAGGATAATTAACTTTTTCTCAGAGAAAGCAGATATACCAAATTGATAGGAATCTAGGTCTCGTGTGATACAAGTGCATTTGTTGACGCCTGTCTGTAAATCTTCTCTATTTTCCAGAGATTTTTTTTGACTGTGAATCAACATCTTTGTACATAGACAGAGCATAATCCCTTCAGGGTTGTGCCCAGTCAGTAACAAGGCTGTAAGGAGGAGGGTAGGCTATGTTGAGTTGAAATATAGTGGACTTCCCTTGGGTGAGCAAATTTGAAAGGTTGGGCAAGCTCTTCAAAGAACAAATTGGCAACAAAATTATCTTTAACAAGATGAGCATTAAATCCTTGCTGAATTTTTATTAGTTGACTGAGAAATCACGAATTCTTTTGAAAAGCATTCCTGACTTTGTCTTCTTCCCCCATAAGCAGAAAAACTGATATCAGAAAGAGACCTAGTGAAGCATAATCCCATTCTTTGAAAGGATTATGCACGATTGACTCCTGTATTTCCCATACATGCATAGACACAAATGTCTCCACATCTTGTGCCTCCCACCAACAAAAATGTTCTGCCCACAATAAGGCACAGCCAGGTAATCAATATACCAGTTTCATGGTCAAACTGCTTCTTCCTTACCTTACTATAAACAGCATAGAAGTTAGGCTGCCAGTGATGAGAAGTGCTTGGCTCAATGCCTAGCAACAGTGGAGGCAAAATTCAGTTTTTGAGTGGCTCCCCAGACACATTTCCTCATGTAGCTGTTGGTACTGTGTCTAACTACCTCCACGGCCCCAGCACTGGATGATTATAGCACTGCTGGTCCCACCGCACACTCTCCTCCAGCTCTGTCCCCTGCCAGTATAACTATATGTCTGAGCCCATCAACACAACATACGGTTGCTCAGCAAGGGGAAAGAAAATAAGAAGAAACACAGTCAGATTGCCACCTTGTCCTAATCCTTGATTATCATCTCATTGCTAAAGTACCCTGTTATCTGCAAGACTTTTTTACCCTCCTTCTTCCTCTAAAGGTAGTTTTAAGGCAAAGGCAAAGGAGGGCACAGAGCAAAGCCAGGATTTCAGGGACTAGCATGAAGTCATTCGTTACAGGAACTTGCAGCTCTTTCGATCTCCTTGTTCTTTGCAAGTCCAGGGGGGCTGCTTGGACTGTTTTCCTGAGCCAGTGCAAGTGGAAACTGGAGCAGGTGCTATTGGTTTGAGACCGGAAGGCTATCTCTTCATTTTGCTAGTCTATGAATCAGTGCTTGCCCCACCACTGTGCCGCTGCAGGCAGCACCTACTTTGCCTACGCCTAAAGCTGGTCCTGATTTTGAAAAATGACATGCAGAGTGTATGAGACGGTCTCACCTGCAACACATTTACATACTACTGTGCTTTCCTATGCTTTCAAAGAACATAAATCCCATGATAATCCTTCTGTGATACCAAAACAAAAAAGATGTGCCTATTCCTGAATGGGAAAACTGATGCATGTCTCTTACAGGGATAGCAATACTTGGTTCTTTCTTGTCCAAGGCAATAGAAGCAGCACACTGAAGTGATGTCTGCAAGAAAGATGCCATCTGGTATGCTATACGATAATTTCTACAAGACGTCTCGTTCCCAACGAGACTCAGAATATCTTTATTGTGGGGTTTGGAATTGACTGAATCTGTGATATCAGACAGCACATGATTTCAAACACGTTGTAAGGCAGATTTGCTCTAAATGCAAAGGAATTTAAGGTCTCCTCTATTTTATTGTCTGTACTGTTAAAAATGTGGATTTTTCTTTTTTTTTTTTTCTTTCTTTATTTTTTGAGTGAGGAAAAGAGAGAAACAGAGTAATTCTTGCTAGAGGAGGTGCTCCCCCAGTCATCATGAACAGGTTATTATAAACAGTTTTCTTTGGTAGGTCAATACCTATTGAACATTGCTAAAGACTTCTGGTGTCAAGGAATCAAAAACTGGAGAATTTTAGTAGCTACTGACCAAGAAATTTCTGAGTGAAGACTATACCACAATATGAAATGATAAATCTTTTAAGTAAGTTGGTAGCCAGTTTAGCAGAGCTGGAGAAGACATTGATGCTAGAGTAAGTGTGTAAACTTTTTTAAAATTAAAGCTTTCATCCTTGTCCAACACTAAATGGGATATCATTTTCCTCTTTGTATTTATGAATTCAGCTGGATAAAAAAGTTATCTCTCAACATTGTGACATAACTTGTGCTAGAGCAGAATTAGTGTAACTGGGTGTTCTAGTGAATAAACTATTTTACTGACATGTATTCTGGAAGAGGAGATAAGAACAGCTAGGAACGGGATGCTGTATGATAAAAACTATGCCTGATATCCAGCCGACCAATACAATTAAAGAAAGTTTATTATGGGAGAAGTATAGTAGGTTCCAAGAAGTGTATACAAGGTATCTGCTTTATCAGGCTGAGAGAGTTGGAATTGGTGTTGTTCGGCCTTGAGAAGAGAAGACCTTATATCAGCTTTACAGTATCTGAAGGGTGCCTACAAGAAAGTTGGAGAGGGACTTTTTACAAGGGCGTGTAGTGATAGGATGAGGGGTAATGGCTTCAAACTGGAAGAGGGGAGATTTAGAACAGATATTAGGAAGAAATTTTTCACTATGAGGGTGGTGAGGCACTGGAGCAAATTGTGCAGGGAAGTTGTGGATGCCCCATCCCTGGAAGTGTTCAAGGCCAGGTTGGATGGGGCTCCAAACAACCCGGTCTAGTGGGAGGTGTCCCTGCCCATGGCAGGGGGGTTGGAACTTGATGATCTTCAAGGTCCCTTCCAACCTAAACCATTCTATGATTTTATGATCTTATGCATTCCAGTTACGTTATTAGGCTACTCAAAATGCTTAGATTTTAAATGATCTTTTTCATAAAACTCTGAAAAACCTGGATGCCTTACATAAAATCTGTAACTTCTGTCAGCAGCCTACCTCTTTGGATGATGATGCCAGTTTGGATGATCATGTTTGGTGATGCTGAATATTTTCCTGAAAGTACTTTTAGAGACATTTTTCATGGCATATACTGAAAACAAAACAAAATCTATAGAAACAGCTTGAATTTAAATAACACTAACTAGTATTTATAATCTAAAGGTTACTTTCCATTGCTTATGTGTGGCTCAGAATGCACAAAAATAATTCTCAGACCACAACTAATGCAAGCTCATTGACTAGGAAAATCATCCTCACAGTTCTCTGATTTTTATACCAACATTTATTAAAACTCTACATTATCACTATGTAAGTACAATAACTATCTATAATAACTATAACTACAAAGTCAGCAAGGACAATTCATTTTATTTGACAGATGATTTGTCAACTGTACTTTGTGAACCCCAACGGCCTTTCTACGAGTTTTTGTTTCTGATTGTTGATATATTATCAGGAACAGCTCAGTGGAAGTACTCCACTCCATCATGAAACATATATTTTTTATAGACACTTCAAAGTTAGGATATTTTTCACGTTCAGTTGATTGCTTTGGCAACTTCGATTTAGTCTCCTTCAGAACCCATCCTGTTCAGTGAATGAGCAACAGAAGTTATTGGAAAATGAAAAGATCTGTTTTCTAGAGCACGGCCACTGGACTAGGACTCAGGGTACCCTGTTCTATTGAAGACTGTCATTGCTATGATGCTGAGCAATATATATGTATACGGTATATGGTAACATATATCAGCATACAGCAAGATTGCTAGAGATACAGCTTGTCTCTCTAGGTTTTTATTTTGTATTTTAAATGAGTAAGTTTGGGGGGATGATTTCTTCTGAAGACAACAGGAAAATCACACTGTATTATAGAGCATTGTAATAGCCACGAGTTCAGTCAGATTTACATCCTTGGCCCACAGAACAGAAATACAAGATGTGACCTGCTGAATTGCAAGAATTGTTAAGAACAGATGGATGTTTCACTGTGAGACCACAGGATCAACTGCACTGGATTACACCGCAGCTTTGTTGGAGTCCCCAACATAAGAAGGACATGGGCCCGCTGGAGCATGTCCAGAGGAGAGCCATGAGGATGATCCGAGGGCTGGAGCACCTCTCCTATGAGGAGAGGCTGAAAGAGTTGGGGCTGTTCAGCCTGGAGAAGAGAAGGCTCCGGGGAGATCTTATTGCGGCCTTCCAGTACCTAAAGGGGGCCTACAGGAGAGCTGGGGAAGAACTTTTTACTAGGGCATGTAGCGATAGGACGAGGAGGAATGGCTTTAAACTAGAAGAGGGCAGGTTCAGATTGAATGTTAGGAAGAAGTTTTTCACTTTAAGGGTGGTAAGGCACTGGAACAGGTTGCCCAGAGAGGTTGTTGAGGCCTCATCCCTGGAGGTGTTCAAGGCCAGGCTGGATGGGGCCTTGGGCAACCTGGTCTAGTGGGAGGTGTCCCTGCCTATGGCAGGGGGGTTGGAACTTGATGATCTTCAAGGTCCTTTCCAACCCAAACTATTCTATGATTCTATGATTCATCTAGCTTCAGCCATTCACTAACTTCATTCACAGTGGCTACTATTAGATGCCTACAGAAGAGCCTAAGAATAAGATGGACATACAGTGACCCTTTCCTAGGGCTCTCCCAGTTTCCAGCAATTTGCAGCTCAGAGCCTTCCTGAAAGAGAAATAATGTCATTATGCTTAATAGTCCTTCATGGATTTTTTTTGCCATAGTTTTGCCTAATTTTAGAAAAAACTAGACATTTTGGTGGCTAGTTTGGTTAGAAATTTATTCTGGCTTCAATGAAAGTTAATAACATTTTCTGAAAAAAAAAAAAGGAGTTAGTTTCTTACAGCAATTCCTGTGCTTGCCTCAGGAACTTTTACAGGATAATAGTAACACTACACTCACCACCAATGAGTAATCATTTTCACTGTTTTTGTCTAGCAAGAAAAAAATACTTGAAAATGTACATGATACCATGACCAATCCAAATATTTTATTTAATTCAGTAAACATTTTAGACTACCATTAAAAGCTAGTATACTAAGTGTATACATATACATAAACATATACTACATACTCTTGCTAAAAATACTATGCAAGCCCAACCCTTTATGCTATAATTCCTGGCACCGTAAAAACAAATTTATGTAATTTCAAATTTGAGCAAATCTTTGTACAGCTCTGTGCTATGCAACACTGCACTAGCAAACAAGCAGAGCTGGTTAACAGAGAAATATTTGAAGAAACTGTTCAAAAAAGGTTTGACAGAACACTCACTGCACAGAGATATCTCAAGAAGTTAAATACAGCCGTGAAATAAATGGCAGCCATAATTTCATAGATTTAGTAACTGCTGCAAGGTCCCATGGAGAGCTGTGGAAACAAGAGGCCTGTGCTGACACTGCAGTAAACTATCATATCTTTGAAATTATGAATCTTGAAAGTATACAAGATGGAAAGTTAAGGATTTCTCCTGGGGTAATTTACAAATCAGATTCAACCTGAGACAGTGTGACACTTTGTCTTCTGTTTTCTTTTGCCAAGTTGGGCTCAGAGTCTCCCTTGCCCCCAGTGCACCATATTTTAGAGTGATCTCCTTTGAACTGATCAGGTGAATTCCCTTCTCCCCTTCCTGTTCTTTCTAGCTTCATTTTATAATTCCGTTTCTACACTCCCTATTTATCTTCTACTTATTATCCTTGTAAATTACGGTCATTTGCTCTTTTGTCATCCTTCATCTGCAGCTACAACAATCTGTTGTTGTTTCACATCTACCTCTTGCCTTTCACTTATTTTTTTCTCCCACTTCCCCTTTCAAGCCTTTCAGAACAGGTAAAAAATGTTCATTGTAACATTAAATTACTTATCTGACATTAAATTATCCTGAGATTTGTCTAGAGTTGACATTCAGTTGGATTTAGGTATTTGAAGTGATTCTAACTTAACTTGAACAGTTTTATAGATTAGATAGAGGACATCTGTTACATGTACTAGCTCTTCAATGTTAACCAGCAGCTAATTGTAAGGTTGATACTCTAAACCTGTACTGGAAAAAATATGTTTTAATGGGAACAAACTTACCTTGAAGGTCTTTACTAAAGAATAACACAGAACTGCCCCTTACCTATTTCTTTCCTAGAACATTCAAAATCTCAGAAAATAATATATAAATCGGACACAATTTGCTACATTTCACTGATATGGTAAGACAAAATCATAGCACTGAGTAAAAACTAGAGCTGTCAGAGCCCTGAGGGACCCTTGCTGTCCATGCCCAGCATCTTCTCAGGCCTCCCTCCACCCTGCCCACGGCTCAGGACTCCATTTCAGCTCAGCCTGGGGCCATCAGTCCCTGCCCCAGCAATGCCACAGCAGTGCCAGTCTCTGGCCCTGCCTCTGGTCCTACCTAATGGATGGATGCTGGATCTACACTGTAGGTAGTTCGTCTCCTGGATGGACCCCTCAGACATACATAGTGACTTTTTTCTAGTCCTATCTTCAGCCCTGCTTCCTGTATGGACTATGAACCCATGTTACAGTCTTGTCTCCATTTCTGTCTCTGACCCAATCTCATTTTGCTCCTGGCTGGGCTCCCTCAGTGGACCTTGGACCTAAGTCATCTCTCAGGGGCCTGTCTGGGGCAGTCGATGGAGCCTGTTACCAGTACCTGGCTTTGCCCACTGGGTGCAGACCCCATGGGACTGCACCGTGTGGGTGAGGGCACAGTTCACTGCCATTAGGGAACAACTGGCCCTCTCTATTCCCTGACAAAAAGTCAGGTTCTCAATAGGAACTTGCTTTATTACATAAAAACTCTATATCTAACCACCTTCTGTAATATTTCTCCCTTGCTAACACAGGCTCTGCAACACCAAAAGAAAACCGCAGCATCTTTCAATGAATAATAAAGACGTTACTTGAGTGGGTGGCATGCTGGCACAGCTCTGGCAGCTCACTGGACTGTTTGCATATGGATGAGGTTATATAAACCCTGTTCATCCTCGCTGTGAGCTCCCTCATGCCGACTGGTTGACTCTCACTCTCCCACCTCTGGAGCAGGAACTCTGAACTAGCATCCCCTACCCACAGACGGAGCCTAGGATCCTGTTTTAGGAATCTGTGTTGATGCCTACAGACAGTGCAAACACCTCCCCTGGCATTGTACTTAGACCTGCATGGCTTTTTGTTTTAGAAATTGGAATGATAGAAATGCAACTTTCCAGACAAGTTTAATAAACTGTATTCCGGGCATCGTTCCTTCCATCGTTCCCTTGTCAAGGCTAACGGAGCTCAGCAAGAGCTCAAGTGCTCCTACAGGTGCAGGTACAGGTTAGCCAAAAACATACTCGTCAGACTGGCTTCGCTAATGCGTTATAACATGTTACTGATTATTTCCTGTACTACGAGCAAGATCAAGACTAGAGCTGGTTTAATAACCAAAACCAACACCTACAGTTATTCTCTTGAATTCTGGTCTAGAGCTATTTAGCTACATTCCTTGCTATTCGCTGTTTGAAAACTTCTGTGAACGTGGATTTATGCTTGCATAAATTTGAGAAGAATGGCTGGTGTCTATATGAATGCCATATTCATATGCAAACAGGGGGATTTGTGTACCGACAAGATAATTTATTCTTTGGAATTATGCTCTATAAACCATTTCAAATAGCCTACCAGAAAACAGAAGTAGCACTAAGTAATCGAGATGGTCCATCATATCCCATAAATAGAAAAAGAGTCAAATTGCAGAGTTCATAAAAAATACTTATCTAAACTCGTGCAAGAAGTCATGAATAATAAATATACTTTAGAAATAGGTACCAGAACAGTTCACAATTTTATACTAAACACTATTATTAGCATATAATGCAAATTCCTATAAGCAATCAATAATTTAACCTGAGCCATCTCAGATTTTTAATAATGCAATAACCTAAAATACAGAGCTAAAGGCAGCAGCGGAAAAAGTAGAAAAACAGTTTTGGGAAGTTCCTGGTATCATGGATTATGAAGTAGAGGTGCTAAGCAGTAAACAGCAAATAATTTTTGAAGGATTTGAAGGCATTCAAATACAGAATCTTCCTGAATATAGGGCAATGAAACAAGAAAATACTGATTCCAGTGTTACGATCATGAACTCAGGTTAACAGTCTGGGTTAGAAAGCAAATGAATGCACTTTAGTTAGTTCAATATTCTAAATTACTTCATTTTCTGTAGGTGGAACTAAAACTAGAAACAATTCCGTGTGCTGCAAATTCTATAATAAGCCGAAGATTTTTAACTAGCATGTGATGTTCTTGTGATTACTAGAAATGTGAGCTTCCAAGGATTCATATCTATTTAAATCTAAAGACTACTAGATTATGAAGGAAACATGAGTGAATCAAATGAACTTTCAAGAAACTGTTATTAATTCAGTTTTAGTAGACTTAAATCTCTATATAATTTATGAAAGACAAACTTCATTATAGTCTCACTTGCCACAGCATCTCTAACCCTAACGTATTTGTAAGAGTAATACCCATATCATCTCATACAAAAGACCACCAAAGATGTTGAACAAAGTTTGAGAGATTTGCCCTTAGTAATCACTTTATGGTTTTTGTACAGTCTATTTTAGAAGTTAGGAATATTCTGTTCTCTTTAAGGTTTATCCTGGCCACAGGTTGTGAACGCTCATTTTTCATCAGATACTTTTAACTCCAGTGAGGTGCTAATTCCTATTTTGTATACATTTTTAACCTGGTATTGAACTTGATTCTGCTTTAAGGAATAAATGCTGTTCAATTTAGTGACATCAATTGAATGAAATATTAATATGCATGCGTGTAAATGATTACATAGTTGCAAGGTTCAGATTAAACTGCAAGGAAAAAAGCTGAACCTAAGCAAGTGACTTCTAAAATTCTCAAGTAATGTGATCATTACTTTCACGTCATTTATCATGGTCTGAAAAAAATATCTCTTAACCTCTGGAATTACAGTAGGATGATTATGAGAGTATTACAGAATGAGGGCACCATTAGCTTGTCATTTTTTAGGCACACCAACAAACACTCTGGCATTAACTTTGTGAAATGCAGCCAAACTGTCCTTGTGGAGACGACATAGATTATTAGTACTTCCCCTGGACTGTCATGGTTCAGTGGAGAAACAGGCAAGACCTCAGTCCTACTGGAAATAACTTTGAAAAATGCTTTAATCCATTTTTTTCAAGTTCTGAAGTCTGCAATCCGTCTCTGTTGATCCTTTTATCTCCTATCTAGATGGGCATAGCTCAGGAATATTCAACCCTATGGTGCTAAAAGATACAGTATGTACAGCTCATTGACTTCAGGGATAGGTCTGACAGAGGAGAGAATTGACCAGGAAGAAGAGATTGTAGCATTAACATTACCATCCTCAGAAATGTTTTCAAATCGACTTAAGAGTTAAAGACCAATTTACTACCAATAGAATCCAGGAGGTAATGTGAGTAATACTATTTTTAAGCAGGTTTCACAACCAATTAATTTGAGATCTGACTGGTTTTGCTCATATCAGTGCAATTTTGTAAGGGTACGCCATAGACAGGTATATCCAAACTTTTAAAGTGAGAATAACTTTTATTCAATTAAGAGTGATTTCCTGTACAGTAAGGTAGACAGTTCTTCTTAACATTGTCCCTAAACATGCTTAAACATCATACTACTTCACTCTCCATTTTGCTATTAGTTGTCAATATTTCTGAGCTTCACAACCTTGGAAGTCAATGAAAATAATTTTCTGAATTTTGTATTCTGTGTATTTGTGACATTCTGCACTCTGTCTCAAATATTATGGGCTTTTATGAGTATGGTATAGGTCTATCTCATGCCATATGTACTTATAAACATGCATGTCTTCCTTATAACTCAGTATCTCCCACTCCTTCAAAAGCGAAATTATTTAATATGAGAATATTTTTAAAATACTGAACCAAGGCTCTAAGAACAGTGGTAAATACACTATTTGAGTTTTCATAGATTTAAGTAGTATATTCAAGCTGCACTTAAATTGTTCATGTCTGTGGTCATATAGATTTCTATTCTAACTATATTTAACAGTAGAATGTAAGGATCAGATATTAGGTTAATAACTAAATGAAAGAAGAGATGTTAAAGACTCTGTATGCATTACTCCTCTTTCTGAGATTAATTCTTTCTATAAAATAAACAAAAATATCTTTAGGTCTGACAAATATTTTACTATATGCTCTCCAAGGAAGAATACACCTCTTGTATTAATTCTCTGAGAAAAAAAAAAAACAAAACAACCCGTTTGGTTACTCAGAAATAACACTACAACTGAACAGACTGCCAAGGATTAAACTTTTTCCAAAGGAAATATCAGTATCACAATGGGGTCTGAATCTCCTATGCTATTTCATTGGAAGGTTACATCTGATGTGAGTTACCTCTGGAAGTCTCAGTATATTAAGTCAGTTGAAATTACATGTTAATCCTCCAATTAAAAGAGAGTTTGTAGAAGATCCCTTTGCTCAAGCAGTCCTATTGCAGAGCATCTAAATTTAGCGTGACAAGATCTGATGGTCACAAGTAGACCACGTAGAAAATTGACAAGAATTAGACTATACATTTACTCACTGATGAATGTCAATATTTATAATATTATAGTTCCATTTTCTTAAGTTTCTCTGTTTGCTGTCATTCTTCCCTATTCCTTCTAGAAGACATATGCCAGATATCATTTATTCAAGTCTGTGAATATAATGACTGAATTGCTTTGCAAAGTTTTGGAAAAAGAAGCATAACATTGAACAAGAAAAGCACGGACAGAGATAAAAGGTATATGTTGATCGGCACTTACAGGAGAGTGGAAATGTAAAAAGAAAATGCATCAGTTAGAGACTACATGGGTAAACATGGTCTAATGACTTACATTTTTACTGTATTTTCATTTTAGCCTGTGTCTTCGTTTGTAGTAGGCTGTTTCAAAAACAGCTCTGATTAATTGGTGTATGAAGAGCATATAGCTGAATATTACATTTATGACACTACAGGGTAAAATTTCCCTTATAATAGGAATACATGAATAACAGAAAAAAGAAATGCTTGCAGCTTTTTGCATCCAACTCCCATTGTGTTTATTATAAAACATAGCTAAAAGCTCTACAATTATCCTGCAGTTTGCCCAGTCTTCTGTAAAGTTTGTTTTGGGATTCAACAGATCATTAAATCCAATGCATCTTTATCTCTTGTTTAGGCTTTTACAATGTAGAAGTCAACAAAACATTAATCCAATTATTTGTGATGTCTTCTGTAGAATTTATATGATCTTTGGGTAAGTTCAGTGGCACGCAATGCATTATGACTATCGTGTTCTCAGTAAATAAATGCCCCAAATATTTCTACTACATATTTTACAGCTATATGGCTTCTGTTCTCCACTATTTTATAATCTAGTCAATTGCATACACTTAGACTACAATTCAAATAACTCAAAATGCAGAGATTTGTAAAAGAAATATGAAGATTGGTATGAATATTGCATGAATGGAAAAGCTCGTGTGAAAGCACCAGAAGAAATGGTGCTACGAAGGGTTAAAGGTATGGTCTGTATTGATAACCAAGGACACAGCTGACAGTGGTAAAACACTGAGGCATGTGTTTCTGTCAAGACAAGGAGGAGTGTGCTCTGACAAAACAACAGCACAGATGATTTATCAGCAGAAGACCCTACACTACACAGGAGGACAGCAACAACATTACAGCACACCGCACGTGATATTCATCTACCTGTTATTCCAAAAGGAAGACAGACTTTAGCCCTAAAATATGCGAGAAGGAAGCAAAAACAACGAGCACCACTGAAATAAACAAAATTTTGGATCAAAAGAACCATACCATAGCAACTGTTCATTCTTAAAGACCTACCCAGAACCCAGTTTGCTATTGCTAATCAAAAGGAACCCAACAGATGCAATGAGAATGCAATAGGCAGCCTTCCATGTCACACACAAAAGACCACGGACAAGCAACTTGGCCACAAATGTATGCACACCTTGGTGCTGTTGGGTATTGAGTGTGAGAGTGAGTGACATGGGTAAGAGAACATGAGTGACTGAAAACAGCTTTGCCTGAAACGAGAATCACCTTCGCCTTCCATAACATCTCATATTGACTTTAGTTAGGTGAACTCCCCCCAGCGGATCTGCCATCACAGCTTAGAAGTCCACATTCACTTTGCAGTTGTTAATAAGATACAAGGAAGTGCAGAATCAACCCCAAATGTGTGGCTGTGTTCCCTACAGTGAAGTCCTATAACTGATAGTAAAGAGTTCATAGACTTGCAGTTTAAAAATTTCAAACTGCATATGCATTTCCTATTGAGGAGGCATCAAACAGCACCGGGAGCAGGGACCGGCTGCTGGAGCTGTCTCCTCTCATCGGGCCCCTCTTCTATCAGCTGCAGAGTCAGTTTCCCTCTGCCTTTTCTTTTTTTCCTCTTTATGATGCTACAGATATTTTGGTCTTTCTGCACAGCATGTTAGCTTCAATGTGAAGGTGGGAGTTGGGAGGGAAGTGATGTTATCCTTATTTTACAGTCTGCTTGTTGTGGTTGGCTATTGCAAAATTAGAGTTGTGGGTTCGAAACTGTAAGCTTAAGAGGTCTCCCACTTTGTGAGAGGGTGCACGGCTCATTTTATTAAAGTCTATGAATTAAATCTTTATCAAAGTGCTTAGTTTAACCACACGGAGATTTAAAAAGGGGAAGTAACTGCTGCAAAACAGACACTAAATTACAATTAAAAGATATACTTTCAAGTATATAACTTACCACTGTGAAAACTGCCTTATGCCAACATGCCTACACATATCTAATTAAAATTCTGCCTTAATTAAGTACTTATATTTTATCTGTTTTCTGCCCTTGGAGAGGGAGGATATTAACAGCTTTGGAGGAAGACCACTTTGCCAAAACTGAAACCATATGGCAGCAAACAGAAAAGGGCCAGCCTAACAAGGCTTCATTTGTTAAAAGAAAGTTTGACTTCTGAGTGAAATTTTAGCTATTATGGGCAGAATCATACTAGGGAAGATGAAAGCTTCATGTCTGAATAGTGGCAGTGGAACAGATGGAAGAAAGAGAGGAAACTGAGCATGTAGCTTCTGGCAGTCAAAGGTCTCTGCAATTTCCCTTACATGTTACAGCTGAAGAGGGCATAATGTGAACTCTTACTCCTCTCATTCAGCTTTTCTGGCTGTGGCCCCACCTGATTCCATCTTTTCCTAGTCTGCTGAAGTCATATCTATTTTACTTTCCCAATCTTTGTGCTCAAAATCATGTCCCTCGCAAATCTGATGAGAAAAATTTCTTGCAATTTTCCCCAGACTGTGAAGGAGTCATTGATAACAATAGCCTTGGTCATATCAGTAGAGAAGCCAAAATAAGCAAAGAAAATAACTTTTGTATGATGACTGCCTACAGCTTTCATCCTGATATGAAAGATCAGAGAAAGTACACTACAAAATGTATTCTAATACAGTGCTCCATGACCTACGGTTGATCCCTGGTATTAAATATGTACTACATGACACAGAAACATGCATATGTAGTGGGCACATCCAGAAGCAATAAAGTCTTGTTTGTGGAAAAACCTGATGTAAACAGAAGTTGTAGGGTTTGTTCTGAATACAGCAAAACCCACTGTAGCTCTGCTACTTTCAAATGAGATATGGCTCATGTGGAGTCAACTCCGGCATAGCTGCCAGTGTTCCAGAGTCCTGGTTTCATAGTAGCTCTAGAAGAGCCAACTCATGGGTCTCTCTGAAGTTGTAGACATGATAATACATTCCGCTAATGTAAATATTTCAGAAGATTTGCTAGCTCCCTTGAAAGGGATTTTTTTTTAACATGATCTAATTCTGTTGCTTACATTTCAGTAATAAGTAGCACTAATCTTTGAAAGGCACTCACTCGGGTAGCCTCAGAGAGCAAAGTTTGGAGCCTTGATATTGATATTTAGACATAGATGCTGAATGTGATGCTAGGATTATCTCCAAGCATAGAGAAAGGCACTGTTCTCACAAAAGGGCAATAAATAAATTTTGTAAAAACCTAACTTGCTAAATGTAGTAAGAAATTTCCTTATTACAGCTGTAAGAAAAAGGCTTGCCAGTATATTACTTCCAAGCCAAAACTGTAGATCAAGAAACCGAAGGATAACTTGGGAAACTGTACCCTGTATTCCTCTAGGTGGAACAATGAAGACACTTGAGGATAGCTACATGCTTAGTTGACCAAAGAAATCCTGACTATGCACCTGTGCACTTGTATGCACACAGCAACTGGATAGTGCATTTATGGATAGCATCCAAAAAAGAATTCATGATTAGCAGAATTATAAACTTGTAAATCACCGTCCATGTGCTAGAATATATTTGACAGAAGTGGTTCTCTCAAAAGCCCAGCACAGCCCTAAACTGATTGTAGATCAGTAGGTTAGTACTAAGACAAAGGTTTTAGATTTTGGAAGAGCAAACTTTAGCTTGCTCAGAGCTTGGTTGGGAGGGATTCCATGGGAAGCTTCCATGGATGATAAAGGAGTTAGCAAGCACTGGGAGTTTTTCAAGAACACTCTCCTGGAAGCACAAGAACAGTTCATCCCCTTTAAAGTAAGGGAAGTATGTGGAGCAAGAGACCCCCTTGGCTTAACTGCGAGCTTCTGAGTCTGCTCAAAACCAAAAGAGAAGCATACCAGAAATGGAAAAGTGGACAAATACCCTTTGAGAACTACAAGGGCATTGCCAGGGCATGCAGACATGCAGTTAGAAAAGCAAAAGCTCAACTTGAATTGAAATTGGCCAAAGATGTCAAAAACTACAAGAAGGGGTTCTTTAGGTACATAAACAACAAGCAGAAAGAGAAGGAAAATATTGCCCACTGTTAAACAGGAGACGTGAACTAGTCACCAACAACACTGAAAAGGCAGAGGTTCTCAACACTTTGTTCACGTCTGTCTTTACCAGCACTGTTGGGCCCCACGTCTTGGGAAGGTTGAAGCAAACACAGACCCACCATCAGTGAAATAAGAGTTGGTAAGCGATATATTACAAGAGCTTGGCCCCTACAAATCAATGGGCCCTGACAATATCCACCCGAGTGTGTTAAGAGAGCTGGCTGACGTCATTGCGAGGCTGCTCTCCATAATCTTCGAGAAGTCATGGAGATCAAGGGACAACCCAAAAGACTGGAAGAAGGCTAATGTCACCCCCATCTACAAGAAAAGCTTAAAGGAGGATCCAGGAAATTATAGGCCCATCAGTCTAGCTTCAATCCCTAGGAAAGTTATAGAATTAATCCTCCTGGGGGCTATCACAAGTCAAATGAAGCACGCAATTGGGAAAAGCCAGCATGGATTCACCAAGAGCAAATCATGCTTGACAAACCTGATTGCCTTCTATGACAAAGTAACCTGTTCGGTTGATGTGGGGTGAGCAGTGGACATTGTCTACCTGGATTTCTCCAAGGCTTTTGATACAGTTTCCCACAGTCTCCTCCTAGAGAGACTGATGAGTTACGGTCTAGACAAGGGGTCTATGTGGTGGGTGGGGAACCGGCTGACAAGCTAGACCCAGAGGATGGTGGTAAATAGTTCCTTTTCAAATCGGCAAGCTGTCATAAGTGGGGACTCCCAGGGATCAATATTGGGCCGAACATTGTTTAATATCTTCATAAGTGATCTGGATGATGGGATCAAGCATAACTTGATGCAGTTTGCTGATAATACCAAACTGAGTGGGGAAGTGGACACTTCGGAAGGGAGAGCCACCCTGCAGGAAGACCTGGATAGGCTGGAAGAGTGGGTTAATAAGAACCTTCTGAAGTTCAACATGGACTAGTGTAAGGTCTTGCACCTGGAAAAACATAATCCAGGAGTGCAGCACAGGCTGGGATCTACCTGGCTGGGGAGCTGCTCTGTGGAAACAGATCTGGGGGTCCTAGTGGACAACTGTGGAATGATTACTAAAAATGATCAATAATACAGCATTCGTCACACATTAAGGAAAGGTATAAAATCAAAAGGCTTCTAGAGTAAAATACAGCCGCAGCTGGTATATGAAGAAGAATCTACTACATCTGTGATTCCCTGTACAATATTGTTTGCAAAGCAACACGAGGAGTGGAGTGGGGTGAAGACTCCAAGGCCAAACCCTGTGATAATCTGGAAAACATGGGAACGAGATGGCACCACAGAAAAACAATGCGAAGGATGGAGCAGAGTGGAGACACTGCGGCTAAAACTCTGTGATAAACTGGGAACTTGGGAACCAAATGGAGCCCTCGAAGGTCTTATAGAACTGATAAACTGCCCACTTGTTACCCTGAGCCAACAATCTGTCTTTTTTTTTTGATGAAATGCTGTCCTTTAGTGAACTTTGCTCATTATAATGTCATTATAATACCAAAACACACCTCCATCCCAAAAGCTACCCGACTCCAAGGTGCGACCACTCCTCCTTGAGTCTGCGCCCTGAATTTTTCATAAACTATACCTTTAAATGCGAGGCGAGAAAATTTTACACCAATCATAACGAAAGTATTTATGACTACAGTCACTCAAACTCCACCTTGAAGATAAAAAATAGTATAAAAATAGCCCAAGAAAAGGGGGATGTGAGGGGAAGACACCATCATGGACTTCTGGGACCAGTCGACGGGCTGAGACTCTCTTCCCCCTCCCCCCCCATAAGGATGCTTGTGGGTAAGATTTGAACACTTGGCTATACCAAGTGCTTCCCCGGGAAACTTAGAAATCTCTATATAGAGTGGTTTTATAACTTAGCACTTTTGTAACTGAGCTGTATTGCTAGCATCTTTAGTATTCGCACGTGCTTTGCAGACAGTCACTATCACCGGCAATCCAAAAGAACTTGTGTATCTGTTGGTTAAATAAACTGCACTGGGTAGGCAGCTAGTCGTTTGGGTTTTCTCATTGAACGCAACCGAAGCGAGGCCGTGCTAGTTCATGAGCATGACTGGGCTGAAGGTGCAGTCTGCTATTAGTGTATCCAGAACGGTAACAGTTTAATATATTAAACGCGCCTGGACTGATAGTGGTGAATTGGACATCACTCAGAATTTAAACCTAGCTGCACCCAGCCTCCCACCTCGGTGAGGAGTGTTAGAACACAAAGGGGTTTATTTTCTGCCAAAACTACTTTGCCCCTTTAACGCAACAACAACAAAGTCAATATGAGTGAACAGTGTGCTGCAGCGGCAATGAAAGCCAACAGGATGCTGGGTTGCATCACCAAGAGCATCACCAGCAGAGATAAAGAAGTCATTATCCCACTCTACTCAGCGCTTGTCAGGCCACACCTGGAATACTGTGTTCACTTTTGGTCCCTGCCATACAAAAAAGATGTGGACAGGTTGGAGAGGGTCCAGAGAAGGGCCACAAAGATGATCAAGGGACTGGGAAGCCTGACATAGGAGGAAAGGCTGAGTATTGGGTTTGTTCAGCCTTGAGAAAAGAAGGCTTAAGGGAGACTTTATCACCACGTTCCAGTATTTAAAGCGTGGCTACAAAGAAGATGGAGATTCCCTTTTTACAAGGAGTCATATGGAAAACATGAGGGGTAATGGGTACAAGTTACTCCAGGGGAGATTCTGACTGGACACAAGAGGAAAATTTTTCAGAATGAGAACAATCAGCCATTGGAATAATCTCCCCAGGGAAGTGGTGGCTTCCCCATCATTGGACACTTTTAAGATTTGGCTGGACAGGGTGCTGGGCCATCTTGTCTAGACCACGCTTTGGCCAAGAAAGGTGGGACCAGATGATCATTGAGGTCCCTTCCAACCTGGAATTCTATGATTCTGTGATAGACTATTTTGATATGGAATGACCTTCAACAATTATTTTCCTTGTTATTATTTTAATTGCTCTGACTTGAAACAATCCTTGCTTTAATCACGATGATGATATGATACCCATTATCCATGTTAAAAAAAAAAATCCCTCCGAAGTAGATTATTTCTTGATTATTCCCTTTCAAGTGACTTGTAAGTGTAAGTAAACTCTGAATCACATACCTCTGAACAGCTACTTGGCTCCAAGTAACACAGAAATACTGGTATGTGTGCCTTGAAAGACTTTTTTATTGTAGAAAAAAATGTTTATAATTAGGCAAAGAAAATACAAAATTGGAGTGTTTCTTCTTTTTACCAGAGAAGTGCAGATGGCTGATATTTAAACATATTAGCTTTTCAAAGTCCTTTGCAAAATGTATGTTACTAATCAGTGTAAGTATCTACTATGCCAAAAAAAAGACAGCTGTTCCATTTATTAAACTCTACCTTGTAGACAGGTTCCATCTAAATCACGTTACGTGGTAATCAGAGAATCATTACAAAATAGACTCAAAGTGACTTAAAACACTGACCTAATCCATTCAGCCGACTCAAGCCAAGGTCATTTATACACCAACCATTATTTTTTTAATTCTGCCAAATATCCAAAAGTCTTTAAGACACTGCTGAATGAAACAGAGGTTATAATCTCCCTAATAATCTGTCTGAATGCTTCACTGTTGCCTTTACAATTTTGTCCTGGGGAGAGGAGGGGGAGTTTTATCTAGTTGTAGACAGCTACATCTGAGGAGGTCCTCTAGCTCCCTTTAGGGAGCACCATTTGCCATGGTTCAGACATTCAGATATGATGAATGATATCAAAGAAATGCCTGCCTTATCTAACTCAGTATTAGTGGCTTGCATGTATTCAATGCAGTCTACACTGTGGAAGTCTGAATTTAGACATTAAGAATGAGATTCAGCTGTCTGACCTACCATTATTTTCGTCAAGCCCGTGTTTCCTTAATTTTTTAACAAGAAAAACACATGAGACAATATCAAAACCTTAACTGAAGTCCATCTATAGCTCTTTCCTTACCTACAAAATCTTTTATCTGCTCCTAGTGGGAATTAGATTGCTTTAATAGGTTTGCTCTTGGCAAATCCATGTTGCCTCTTACTTATTTCTTTGCTATTTTCTATCTACTTTAAGTACTTCATCTGCTCAGCAACTTTCCTCTGAATTGAAAAGAATTCCCCACATCTCCTTCCTTTCCCCTTTAAAAGATAAGCTCTATGTCATTTGCTTTTGTTGGTACCTGATCCATCCTCCAAAAATTCTCACAGAAACCCACTAACAGGTCTAAGTTTATTTCAGGCATTTACGCAACACAAAATGAAGTTCATTAAATCAATTTTAAGATACCAAACCTATATAACCTGTTCTTTCCTTATCTACAATTGAGGTTCTAGCCCTAGGATTAGCTGTGCATGTCATATGCTCACCGATGACCTTTTCAGTAAACGTGTGATAAAAAGTCATTACACGTTTTTGCCTTCTCTGCACCTACTATGAGCAGCTTTCCCTTTCTTGTAGTACCTCTTTTAGGTGTCAAAGATTTCCTGTTCTTCTTCTCCCTATTAATGGACTAATATAATTATGTTATATTAAATCTTCATTTCTCTTGCTAGTTGCACCTCACTTAGTGCTTTGGGCACTTCTTACTTGTCTGTACATGCGTGTGTTATTCTACCATGCTTAGTATATAGAGAAATTTTCTTCATTATGTCTAAGGTGAAAATAAAAATGACAATTTAGCCAAGTTGGTCTTTTACACTTTCTTTTCTTCACATTGGTGAAACTTGTGCTATGGTTTTTAGTAGTGTTCTGTTGAAGAACCCACCGATTTCTCTCTTACTTGCACACTAGATATTTTTTTAAAATAAAATAAAATAGGAAATAAAATAAAATTAAAATAAATTATCTGAATTTATCAACATTGGATATAAAGGGGAAATGTCATGAGGATGGAGCCAGGCTCTTCTCAGTAGCAACCAATGATAGGACAAGGGGTAATGGATTCAAGCTGGAACACAAGAGGTTCCACTTAAATTTGAGAAGAAACTTCTTCTCAGTGAGGGTGACAGAGCACTGGAACAGGCTGCCCGGGGAGGTTGTGGAGTCTCCTTCTCTGGAGACATTCAAAACTCGCCTGGACGCCTTCCTGTGCAACCTCATCTAGGTGTTCCTGCTCGACAGGGGGATTGGAGTAGATGATCTTTTGAGGTCCCTTCCAATCCCTAGCATACTGTGATACTGTGAACATCTACCTTCTTGAGACTTTTTTTTTTCCTGGCCAGTCTGTCCGTGTAATTTCTTTTCCAATAAGTGCTGTGGTAACTAAAATCTTCCATTACTATCAAGTCCTATGGCTTTGGATATGTACCAGTAACAACCATGTTCTTTTCTGGTTTCATGGATACCAACAGATATTTAACTGCTCTAACTAATCCTATTTTTGGGATCTCAAAGCAACCATCATATTTTTGGAAAAGCCAACATTTCCTCTCTTCTGCTATTTCCCTTTCTTACTGAAGAAGTTATATCCTCTACATGACTGGACTACTAGCGTAATATACACTATAAATTCTCTTCAGTGCCAACTTTGCCATAATCTGCAATTAATTCTTTTCTATTCCTCATTAATTCTTCTCTGTTCCCCTTTCTTCTACCATTAGTATACAAAAAGCTAAGATACCTGTCAAACTGACCCATGACTCTTTGTCCAGTCATTTCTTTAATCCTGTTTTAAATAATCCTGTCTTTCTCAGGGGTTAGACCTATGTCCAATTTGCATTATTTAAGATGAAGATTTTTGTCCTTGCCACATGGATTTTAATTTAAAGTTCTCTTCTCTCAGAATAGAAGCTATGTAGTTATATTTAGGGTATATCTGACTGATGCTTGACTTGGACGTGAGAGGAGAGACAATAATACCTCTTGAATCTTCAGCCTCTTTATCCGTAGCCACACAGCCTTATAAGGATTTCTGATTTGCTTAGGATCATTCTCGGCAGTATCATTAGTATTCTTTGTCATATGCCGGTGATTAGTAGAATCTTTTACAACTTGGCAAATTTGGACTTTTGTGAAGAAACATACCAGCCATAATGTAAGCCCCAGGTGGCATGGATGTCTCCACATCACCTTGAGTAGAAGGTTACTAGCCAGCACCATCTTTTATTTCCTCTTGGTAACAGACTCTTAGTACTCCTTGGGGTAGTGTTTTTTTGGTCTGTTATCATTGAGACGATTTCTTACTTGCTCCCTGGTCAGCACTCCTGCGTTGGATTTCGGTGGTAAGCTACTCAGATGTTGAATGCTATATGCCCTCAGAGGACGTTGGCAGCCATCTTCCCCTCTGTACTTTCAAGTCCTCCAGTACCCTGTACTGCTACGAAACTGAAAGCTCTGCTTAAATTTTTTTCTTTCTGAATGCTTGGTCTGGATGAAGTCCTTATGACCACACTCAGCCAGTTTTGATTCTCTCCTTTCACTGCTCCCGTAATCGCTAAGAAATCCCCCTGGAGGCCAAAAAGAAGTCTTTCCAGATTTCACCAGTAGGAAAATATTGGCTAAAGTTCCTATAAATCCATTCAAGGATTTAATCACAAGATGTCATCATTGTCTAATTTTAAATATAACTATTGAATTATCAGTGTATGACATATTTCCTCTCAAATGTTTTTCATGGAGAATGAGATACTGTGTAGTATAAAAAGCTCTTCATGCCTGGTAGATTAGGGATATTTGTACTTGAATTGAATATATTTCTGGTTTTACTCACAGTTCATGAAAACACTGAAGTATAATACGAAGTACAGAACTAAGTAAGTATTAAAACGAAGGATTCTGTATCAAGCTACATGTGCTTTTCAGTATTATCAGAAATTTTACTGTTTGCTAAAAATTTATTAGACAAGAAAAGTGGAGTTTCCTGAATATAGTGCTCAATAATCTAGATGCTCTTAGTTCAACACTAAAACAAACATTTTTGTACAGTCTGAACATTAAATACATTATTTTTAATCTCTACTGGATAGTCTTTTTACACATATATTCAAGTAAAACTAAGAAAACTCATAGATTTATATATAAACTTATGAAGTATCAAAAATTATATTACCTGATACCATACTACTTAATTTTTACTCCTAAGCATAGGCCAGGTCTTTGTATTTGGCTGCGTATGTGGCTCTTAGCACAGAGCCAGGAAGAAAAGAGAAGGTGAAAGAGAAGTTCGGAGATGGAATTTAGGTCCTCAGTACTACAACACTCAGGCAGATAAAACCCTAAGTAAAACACATAGGGATCCAGACAGTGCCAGCTTCTGTGAGTAATTAGACAGGGGTTATGTGAGGCACCTCTGAGGAACACTGAGGCACCTGAGACACTTCTTGCCAATGAATTAGAGGAGCTTAAATAAAAGCAGCACACACACAAAAAAGTTCATTTGCTTCAGAAAAATTCAAAGCAACCCCAGCATTGGGGCCAAAGACCTATCAAAAAATCTCTTCGGTTGTATTATCAATAAGAAAAACCTGTATATTGCCTTGTGGTAGTTAATAAATGGTAATTAATACAAACTACAATCTTCAGTAAAACACAAGTAAAATCTGTTGTTAAATATATAAATAGCACTGTAATAAGGCTCTACTTGATTGGTTACTTCAGTCTGCTAACTGTGAGAAATAAAGACTCCTTATTTTCTGCTAGATAACCCTATTAATTTGTTAAAAAAAAAGAATATAATTGACATATAACATGTTTTATATAATACATTTGATATTATAATAGTACCCTTTGCTTTGCTGTCTAAACTGTTTTTGACTGAACCTGGAAAATGAATAAGAAATGGAAAACATACACGTGAAAATGCATGTAGCCAAATCTATAGCAGAAAAAAAGGTCTTTATTGCAGTCTGCATGTACAGCAAAATTAAATAAATTTAAAGAAAAGTAGTTGTATTTTGATTAATAGTACATAGCTTGATTTCTTTGTTAAGAGCAAAATCAGATTATCGTTCTAAACTAGCTAAAAACTATTAAAGAGCTGATAGAAAAGAAAAAATGTTGGTTTGCAGGAAGCTTCACAGTGAATAGAAAAAAAGTTGGGACTCAGAGTCCCCTCTGGGTAAAGAAGAAGCGAAGAAAAGAGGAGATCTCCTGCCAACTGAAAGAGCTGAAGAACCAAATGCCACGTTTGTATGCCAAGAAAAATAATGCATGCAATAGAAGCCAAAAATGGCTGATGACAAGAGTTGTGAGATATTTTCTGATCTTAAAAAAAAAAAAAAAAAAAAAAAAAAAGAAGAAGAAGAAAAGCAGTGGTCAGGCACAGCAATGAGCAGAGTAGTACTCACACATCACTAAGTTATGCAAATTTGCATGTGCATACTGTTGCTTTTGTCTCCTTTTTATAGCTCTTACTTGCTGTGCAACTTCTTAATGGTAGCCTGATTTTGCATTTGGTGTCTGTGTACTACCATGATAAAAAATAGTAACCAGCAAATTCTGAATTACTTATAATATCTTCAGAGATTGTTAACTGTCTCCTAACACGGAGCTTCCCTATGAATAATTCTCCCTTCCAACACTGCAAGTTTCAGAAACAAAAAATAGCCTTCCAGGACAACATGCCTAGCACTTTTCATGATATTGCCCCTTACTCTTTTAGAAAAAAATAATCTGAATCTGCTTGTTTTACCTGCAATTATATTTGTATTCAAACCAGTTATTTTCTCTTTTTCCTAGATTCCCTTCTCCACTGTTAAAATAGATGTGTCAACTCTATTTAATTGATAAGACACAGTTTTTTCCTATAGAGATATAATTTAACAGTTGTTAAAATACTTTAAAAAAAATAATTAACCAATAAGGTGTATAGTCTTCTGCCTAATACATAAACTCAAGTAATGGCATGCAATTGCTAGCAGGGATGTACTGGTCCAGGTGAGCTAACATAGCTTTGCCTCAAGACCAAATTATTCAGACATACAAGTCAGTTTTCTTTGCATGAGGTAGGAAGAAGACATAGTAAAATACTTTCAAAATTCTTATCAGCACCGTTGCACAGGTTTACGCTGACACACCAACAGACTAGTCATGACTTAGAGTTCTTAGAATTCACTGTGGTAGGGAAGGTTTGCAAATTTTCCCGTCATTGCTAACACCAGTCACTGGCTGTCAGCAACATTTTCAGCCCTGTGCCAAATTTTTGCTCGAAGCAGCATTAGATAATATGATGCTTTAAAAAGTGTCAGCAGCTATTGGATTATATATATTCAGGGTCCCATCATTCGAAACAAAACCTCAGCTGGAAAAGATTGGAAAATATCCCCCTAGAAGAACGGCTTCAGTACAAAGACATTAATGGAATATTTTTTCTGGTAAGATTTCAAAGCAACATTAACGACTCCGATACGCTATTTAAAGTAACAGCTCCAGGATACTGGGCCCAATGCATCTCTAACAGTAAACAACATTGATTCCTTTCATGGTTATTCGAATACCCACATATTATTTCAACACAGTGAGTTACTTGGCAATATTTTATCCACAGTTTCCCTATAGACAGTTAAATCAAAATTAAACAATAGTTAGTTGTTTATACTTACTTGTAGTGTGATCATTCATCTCCCCCAGTCCAGTATTAATTCCCGCGTCTATTGAACTCATGATTTTATCAATCTACAAAAGAGAGAACAGTTAAAACAATTGATGGGCCCTGTCTTTCTTATTTCATTTTAGTTTTCATGCAAAAACTTATGGCATTATTACTCTCATTAGGAAAACAACAATCAAGATCGCAAAATGCAAAAATCAAAGGTAGGCACCTCATTTCTCCACTTTGATTTTTATTTAGCAACATTTGCACGCTAGCAAAAGCTAAAAATTGAGACTACAGTACAGTTCCTTTCATACTGATGACTGGTCATCTAGATACATCTCATTCTTTGAAACTGCTTTCTCATATTTCAGTATATAAATACAAAGGAGAAAAATGCATATATTCAGCATATGACGGAATCGATTTTAATTTTATAGGCTTGTGTCATTTGATGATAACTATGAACCACTAGAGGTCTATTTAAGCAGTAATATTAATGCATAAGTATATTGTTTTGTGTGTTATAAAGTACTAAAGCAATTGTTCAATTACGATTTCCAGAGAATTTCCTAGCTCCCTTTTTTCCATCTGCCCCAAGGCCACCGAATAAGTATGAAACACAGCTGTGTCCCCACATACCTCAGAATGATATTGTTTGTGAAACAGCACCATATCGATCCCAAAACTCATCTGCACATTTCTAAATTACATTGAACTTACTATGTCAAAACTATTATGGCTATTTTATTTTCCCTAAGAACAGGGCAAAAGAAAAAGTGAATCAAAAGGCTGATGTTGCCTAAGAGGGCAGACATAGAGAACCAGGTTTTACTGAGCTTAATATTAGGACTATTAGGAAAACTGTCTCCTTTCTAAAAGCTATGTCTTAGTCACTAGTGACAAGAGAAAATCTGGGAATTATGTTAGAATCTGCAGATTTCGAAATCATACCTATTTTTTTTTAATAAACTACATTTTTCTCCCTCTTAAGAACAATCAAACCTTGATGTCTCCCTGAAAAGGAAAACTCAGACCTGATTCATTTCAGGATTCCATAACAATGTATCCAAGTTATTATCAAAATCTGATCCTAAGTACCTTTCCAGTGAGAAAGTATCTCCTTTACAACAAAAATTACCTTCAGATGCCCTATCAAATCAGACATTTAGATGAGCTGGAAACCTTTTTCTAGAAAAATAACCAATCACATGAACAAGATCTGGGTGCTTTCTGCAATAAAATGGCACTTTATATCTATATACATTTCCCCACAGCAGTTGTTCTAAAGAGAAATGCTTGCTTCTCCATAATAGCAGTAAAGATTTAAACATTTCCCAGTCTTAATTTACCTCAGTAAGATGGGAACTTTGTATCTATGAAGAATCATTTACATTCTTGAAACTGAGCACAGGAGGAAAAAAAAAATAAAAATAATGTGTCTAAAAATTATTTTAAATCTACCTCCAAAACTAAAATAAAGTCTCTTGTATGAGCAAGCATGTGCCTTACAAACTCAGTGTGGAAATTACTTTTAATAGTCTCGAATTCATCATAGCTATAAGCGTATTCCCACTTCACCCAAGAGTCAAGTATATTGTGTACAGAGACTATATACCAGTTAGGGGATATGTTACATTGGGAGAGTTCGTGGAATGCATAATCAACCTAAAAAACGTAGACTCTCCATTCCTGCCATTTTCTCTTGCCTCTTGCTGGTGGGCATTGCTATAGTGGGAAATAATTAGCGAATATGTAAATAATGGGCATAGCTACAATGAATTTTACCACTTTTATTAATGTCTGTGGTGAGGGCCTTAGTAGAAAATAATTTCAATGTCACAACAAATTGTAGAATTACTTCTGGTTAACTTCATTCACTATGGAAACAATAGACTTAATTAAGTGTGCAGCATTATGAACAGAACTGCATTGCATTTTGTGCCAGCTGCCAAAATACCATGCACTATGACACACACTCTGAGGATTTGTAATGTGGACAATGCACTTTTTATTTCATCTCATCTGTGAAATAGAAAACAGTAACAGCATTTTCACAATACCATATATTTGCTTGTGCTTAAAAATGAACAAAACTTACTTCTTCCCATTCTGATGTGAAGGAAGGTGTTCTCTCCGAATTCCCTTTGGAGCACTGTTGTTTTGGTGTGGGTTCACTCCAGTTACTTCTTGCTTTTTTGTCATTTGGTGGATGGGTGATAAGATTAGAATCGGATTTTGAAACATTTTTGCACAAATGCATTTCAAGCAAAGTCTTTGGTAAAGATCGTATCCTCCCAAGCGTGCACGCTCGCTCCACGAATCCCCCAGTGGTAATAACCCATTGTTCACTTATCCTTGTTGACGTGCCAACCAATGTATGATTTTCTACTGGTTTGGGTTTAGTATGAAATATGGTTCTGTTTACAACTGGTGGCTTTTTTTTCTTCACAGGAGGATCAGCGTTGCTCTCTTTCCGTAGCTGTATCTGCTGCCCTGGGCTCTTGCTCAAAATGCTTTTCTCTAGTGGACCACTGCACTGGCTTGCTTTGCTGTACAGCTGGAGTGGATTGTCAGGTGGGTCACACGCAGGTGACGATCCATGAAGTAAACCCGCAAACTGTTCAGCAGGGTGTCCTTCGGGAAGCTCACTTTCAGCGGATGTTTCTCCCTGGCAAAGACGCTCTGAAATGAGAAAGTACATTGTTAAAAAAAAAAAAAAAAAAAAAAAAAAGGGTGACAAAATACTGCGAACAAAAAATGACTTTGGTATGCTGCTTGGTTCCTACTTACGTACTGAAACAAAAGATACTTATGCCATGAATTAGTTTATTAGACTCTTAAAAGAAAAAATCTCTCCTTAAACTTGACTATTTTATCCTGTCTGGTTGAAAAACAGCCAAAACATCTCAGTGCTACACATCAAGTCCAGGAAAAAAACAAATTTATAAAATAAACTAGGTCATTGCTATTCTATCAACTTAATGGTGTATCTTTTAATTTGTTGTTCAGTTGAAAAATGTACAAATTATACAGTTTAGTATGATGAATTAGCTAGTAGGTAGCAAAACACATGAAGAACCAGCATTGTCAGGAGTATTGTTAGTAATTTTTGTTTTTATAGTCATTATAATAATAGTGAATTTACACTATGATGCCTTTTTACTGATAGTCTCTAAAAAATAGATCTGAGTGTTTTATTTCTCGGAAATTGTGAGAATAGATTCAGAGTAATAGTAACCATTGAAAAAAAAAAAGAATAGGAAATCAAGTCCTTTTGAAACAAGTTTTATATGCAATTTAGCACATAGGCAAAAAAAGGAACTACAGAAAATGCACTTTTTGGCACAGTTCAAAGTAGATTATTAAAAATTTATAGTTCTCTTTATACCTGTTGCTGTAAGGACTAGCAGGAAAAAAAAAACAAAAAAGGAGACCTTTTTTCTGCCCGTCTGCCCGTGCTGCTTCATTTAAAGTGTTGGTGTGGATAACATCACTCTATCCACATGGCATTAAGTTAGCGTATTCTCATCAGAATAACTGTGTCCCCAATAACAGTTGAATCTCTAGAAGTTCTTCATTAAAGACAAATATGTTCATCTCATTCCTTCTAGAAGTTGCATGTTCATATGAAGGCTCTAACTGTAGGACTGTATGCACAGCAATAGCTACAAGAAGGAATCAAACGGAGCACCATGTAATAATTTGTAAAGAAATTGAGCAGTTTCCTCCTATTTGCTGAAATATCTGCTTGTAGAAAACCGCCACAAATCTCAAAATATCATTTATAAAATAAGGCAGTATTTGTTTATATGAATGAAAGAAGAAAGATTTTGGTGTGTACTTCAAAACACCATCAGCTCTTTTACTAGTCAGCAGCTTAAAAATTACACGTTTTTCTTTTTTGTTAAAATATCATGAAAACATTCTAATCAAGATTAGGAATGCAACCTAAGAAAATCTTCTTATTTGGGAAACAACTGACTAGAATATACACTTCAGACATTTTACAACTGAAAAGATGTGGGGTGTTTTGTGAAAGATTGAATGTGGCAGACCTTAAGGAATCAATAATGCCAGAAAAGTTGGTTTGGGGGAAAAAAGCAGGAGAGAAGGAGGACATTGGATATTTGCACTTTCCTTGATTTCTGAAAGTTACTGAATTAATTGTATGTCTGCAATTTTGAAGGTGAAGTTAAAAGGAAAAATAAGTAATACAAATAACGATTGACACTGGTGTTTTTCCCTCAGATGAAAAACTCAGTAGCTGGGATTCTGCTCCAGATAAAGACATCTCATTTTACATATCTACACGAGTAAGAAGTATATAAGCTCCCACCACATTCAGAGGCCAGGTTAAGTCAGTGGATCCTAAAGAGTGATGCCACTCACTACACGTTGTGGCTGGTCAGCTGAATCACTCCCTGTGCTCTGTTAACTGTATTGACTAGACTACCAATGACTATAATGGGACATGACGTCCAGTTTGCATTCAGATACCTACATTTAGATGTCTTAATCATGAACTGAATCCTATTCTGCTGTTCCAGAGATGAGTCTTACAGCTGTCTATCGAAGTCATTTAAGAGGTAAATGTTTTTGTCAGGACAAAGTAAGAAAGAAAAATAAATCATGAAAAAGAAAAGCACACAAACACCTGGATTGCAAGGATTTAATTAATATCTACATCATCTTCACCAATATCTTTGTTACGTCTATACTACTAAATAAAACTGTCCAACAGCTCTTAGGATCTGAAGGAATTACTAGGCTCATATCCTTTAAACTAAACTCTCCTCCCTCTCAAGACAGAGCTGGCCCGTCCCAACAATTACTGGGCATGGTCTCTGGCCTCAACTAAAACTTACACTATGTCTGGGTACTGTCCGGCTGGGTACTATTTGGTATTGGCCATACTTTGCCAAAACCCACACAACAGTTTAACAGTACAGACTGCCAAACACCAATGTCATCTCATGCCCTGATTTTGTTCGGTTTACTACTGTAGACAAAAGATGTTGTTTCCGACAACTCCCATCCCTCTGTGATCAGCAAATATACGTAGTGACCACTAGAAAGTGTGTGTGTCTGTGTCTCACTTTCTAGCAGTGAAGGAGTGACAGAATATCAAAACATTACTTTTGGTTATTTTGTTAGTTGAAGTAGCAGAAGTTTGCAATGGATTCAGATATTCTAGGTATATTTTATGAACCTTTCCAGCTCGATCTTTCACTACAGTTATTGTATTGTGCATATATAAGTGTATATATATATTCTACTGTAGGTACAACTTTCATCTTTGAAATACCCAGGGCATCAAGACGTACACATAAACACTTTAAGGAAGCCAGGGAAGATGACAACAAAGGTTGCTTCTTATGTGAACATATGTGTTTCTATGACAACAAAGGTCGTCTTATGTGTTAGCAGTGCTGTATTTCACTTTTTATATGATCAACTACTATTTTTCAAAAAAACCCTTCCTGTTTCATTTAGTGTTCAGAATAAAATTTGCTCAGTGAAGGAGCAAACACTTCAACATTTTATCTTCTCTTTGTTCAAAAAGATGGGTCTTATTACCTATTTACTCCATAGCATTCAATTCTTCTTTGAATATCAAATTATTCAGAACCTCCTCAGATTTTTTTATGACTCCCATTATCTAAGGGGTTCACAAATATGAATTCACGTATCTTTACAAGGTGGGGCTGTAATGTGATAACATCCTAATTTGATAAATTGGAGATAAGGCACAAGGAGATAATGCTGAAAATGTCCACAAATTTTAGGCATCCAATTTTAAATTCTTTAATTTTGCTTTCTTCAGAGTACTTAACATTGTGTAACACAGAATATTTTCAAAGCACTGTTGCTATCGACTTCAGTAGTTCCATAAAGCAGGCCCCTAACATCTCAAATTCAGCATTCAAAAAAAAAAAAAGGAACGTTGTTAATGACTACTTGGATAAAGTTTGGTCTGTCTTGATCAGCGTAACAAAAGCTCTGGCAGAGATAGAGCGGTGTTCAGCTGCCTCAGCTGTCATTTCTTTTCTTTGATACCTTTTGCTTTAACTAAGAGCTTTGTTAATTATATGATAAAAGGAAGCAAAGATCTCATAGCTATGCCTTCGTCACCTCGTGATTTTGAGCAATGCAAACCACATTTATATTGGGCAAAGAAAAAGATGGGTTGTCAGGAAAAAAATAGTATGCGGTCATGACAAAGGTTAAGAATCATGGCACGCTGCACCGCAGCCCTAGAACAGGTTATTCAGAAAGGTGACATCTCCATCCTTGGAAGTTTTCAAGACCTGTCTAGGAAAAGTCATGTCTGATCTGATGCTGTTCCTGCTCCAAAAAGGAGGATGAACTAGATGGCCTCCAGACGTCCCTTGCAACCAACAATTTAATAATCCAATTATAATTCAGAATCTTTTGACTTTTGAATTGATAACTGTTAAGTCTAATGTTCTTTTAATACAGATTTGTGTTATTATTTTAATTTCCTAATGGAGTTAATGCTTAATACTTTTATGTTCAGAGAATGATAAGAGTGTAGAGATGGACTATACCACTGCTCTAAATAGTATAGTAGCCTACCACTTACTGTATTGTTCTAAAGAAATCCTAGAAGAAAAAACATAATCCATGCAAGAGTCATAAAATAATTTGCCAGAGTACACTTTTCTTTCTTATTCCAAGTCAGTACTTGTTGACCTGAGACCCGAAGCATGAGATATTAAATAACCTCTTCAAACTCCACCATATCTAAAACTGCAACAACGTGTTTTCATCGCTTATGTGAATGTCCAAGATCTGAGTCTCAAGAACTTAAAGTATGAAAACCTCTAAACAGGATAATATAACGCTTTTTCTGTATCCTTGCTAAAATGAGCAACTTTACTTAAAAAAAAAAATTAAAAATCCTTCCTTAGCTTCTAATAATTACCTATATCTGAGATAGTGTCTTTTTATTGTTGCATATTTATGCCATAAATTTTAAGACAACTGATTCTGAAATCGATAATTCTTCTGCAGCTTAGTAATGATGCACAAAATGTGACATTTTATGGATTATTTTCTGGTTTTAAACATGTCAAAATGATTCTTGTTCTTTTTAATATTGCTGTGCATTATAAAAAATCCTCTCATTAAGTTGTCTGTACTGATGATCAATGTCCTGTATGGTTAGAATTAATCTTAAAACTACCTGTATATCTAAGAAATTCAGACTCTCCATTTTTATTGTGTTCTATCCCCTAATTTCATCACGTTTTGCGCCTTTTCATTTGATGTTTTATTTTTATTTGTTTCAACCAACTTAACTGGCACTAAGAAATGATATACAATTATATTGCATAGGTCTATACTCAGTGAACAGTAAGATAATGATACCAGTTTTGCTTTCTCATGGGTTTTGAATAAGTTGTCTGAGAATTGACTTTGAGAAAGAGCGTAGGGATACCAGGGAGAGAGAATAGGTGGAGAAGTTCAAGCTCTTGGATGGAATCCCAATGGAGAGAAGTTTTCTGCTTATGACACCTATTTTTTTTTCCATTTGCAAGAATATTTATTTTTGTAATCTTAAAAAAAGCGCCAACAGAAAAAGACCTTGCTTCCTCATCAGATACTGCTTTTCTTACCACCTTATCTTTTTACTTGTAAATAGTATCCTAAATACCAAAACATAAGCAGATATCTTTTCTACAGATCTTTAGTGTTATTACAAGATCATGTACAGTTTACCCATCTGAGTGGATTACTTCTGAAAATCACTGTGATAGTGCTGTACCTGTGTTGCAGGGAAAACACATTTGGAACGGCAAATAAATTCAGTTCTTCCATAATCTCAAAGCCGCAGATACTTATTGGTATTATCACCAGTTTATATACAACCAAACTGGCATTTAGGAAGAAGATTGCAATTCAATCGCCTATTTATTTACACACTGGTGCACCCCAGCACAGTTGCATGTGGTACATATATAGAACTCTGTGGAATCCCATTTCTCACTTTCAGTATTTGAGAGTTATAATTCACAGATGCTTCATCAAACTCACATATCTATTTTCTGAATCTGACTCCAAGACAACAGAGCACATTAAGAAAATCAGGAGCATACTAAATACTGTGAATTTTGCATTCATGTAAAGTTGGAAGTCGGCTTATTCACATTTGTATCTCAAGAGATTCCATATTCAAAACTAAAGTACATTCAGTAGAATAACAGTTGTTAATAATAGTAATCAAAAGAGCTGTAATAGATAAATTATAACGACAGTTACATCTTTAACAGGCATTGCTGTTGCCATGGCACAAGTTTCTAATGTAAAATAAAAATCCACTAGAAAATTCTTCTATAGCTATGGTAACAACTGCATTGTGACACCTACACTATTAATCTATTCAAGTTCTGTTTTTTGTTTGATCCAGAAAGATGTTTTTAGCAGCACACTCTGCACATGTGTAATATCTACCCTAAAATATATTCTCAACTCCCCTTTCTCACACTCAGCTGATTGATAAAATCAATCAATCAACAGTCACAGCTGAATAATATTTGGAGACTACCCTCTCATAGAAGGATGGTAAACAAAGAAGTCATCTCGTTTGCATGGAAAAGATAGCTTTGGACACACTACAATACCTCCAGTAGTGATGATATTGGCTGTATTGCCAAAATGATATCATACAATGGGATGATCAGCAAGAAAACATGTAGGACAGAAAATTCTATGTATTTAAAAACTGAAAGAGCAGTATTCAGGAAGGTATTATTTCACACACCAAACGACATGGTGGTCTGACCAAGCTCTAGCTCTTTGACGGCAGTATGTTGGCTGCAGATATCTTTGATGAGGCAGTGCAATGTTTTCTCACTCTAGTAAATGTTATAGCAAGGTACCTTGGACCTGTGTGGGAGATATAACAACACGATTACTAAGCAACTAATGGAGAATGTGGGCTTCTACTGTCAGCAGCAACAACGCAGAAAAGGAGCAACAGCGTCCAGCCAGATTGCTGCTTCTCCTTCTGCTTCCTCCTAAATCTAAAGAAACCACCAGAAGGTGATTTGCAAGGTTGGTGTTGGCGCTCTCCAGGCTCTGTGCCCAGGTTCCAACGTTACCGTCTTCTCAAAGCTGTACAGTCACTTAGAAATCGCAGTTAAATTCTTTGTGGATTATGTGTTTGCTCTTACTAGCTTCATAATTGCCAATTCAATCCCTTAACATCACAGTCTGCATTTGACTGTGTACCGAAGGATTTTATTGCCTTACTATCGCTACCTTTGTGGTAGTTTCACTGTCCACATTTTACTCATCTGTTGCACAATGACCCACCAGGAACTGCAAAAGATGAGAAAGATTTCAGGGAAAAGACAGTTTCATATGGAGTTTTCTGAACATTGCTTGCCAGCTTCTAATGAAGAAAAAAGCTTTCAGTGAGGAAAGATATTAGTTGGTAATTACTGCTAATTCTAAGCACATTATAATATCCAAATATAGTTCCTGCCCAAAATTTCAGCCATAGGAGTGTAATCCAGTGCAAATAGAGTTAATTTTAACTGTTATAGAGATGTATTGACTCTCCTGTACATTTTCAGAAATTTGTTGTGATGTGTTGTTGTAGAACATATTCCGTATTTGAGAGGGACATAAACTGTGTATTTTACACAGATCACATAAATGGTTAATCTTTAACTGCAAATTCAACCTAGACAAAAATATAGAGCTGCAGCTGCCACCTCCATAATGCCGTTTCCATGAGAATTTCTTTCTATGTGACTATATAAGGTATGGTTCCTAGATGTCTTAGTGACAGACATCCTCTTGTGAACCATCTCATTTTACAGTACAAGAATTCGCCTTATACCTGCTCATCAAAATAAGAATCCTTCAGGAAACTAACATATTAACATGTTTATGGACTAAAAATTTCAGGCAGATAAAATAATGTTCAACATGCCCCAGGTAAAACACTGGACTAATTCAACATCCATGTTCAAACTAAAATTCTATGTGAATATTTCAACTCTACCATGCAGCAAAAGAGAAAAAAACCAACAGTATTTCTTTGTAACACTTAAGCAATCCTTCATAAGAAATTCTCAGATATGAATGGAAATTGATGCAAAATGTAATTTTGCAGAAAGATAACATATAATTGCACTTAGAAATTCTGTGGCAATCTCTTCTTGCAGGAGAAAGCTAGCAGTTGAGTGGGCTGTGGCTGTGCTCAGAAAGTACATGTTAATTTGACAACGCAGTACAGCAGGGAAGAGTAATAGAAGAGGAAAATTTGGTGCCTCTTAATAACCAAAATCAGTGCAAAGCACTAGGAATGTGACAGATGAGCTCTTGAAACCGTATCCTTTTGTTGAAGACTCTAATGAAACCTCATTAGTTTTTCCTCTCCTGATATTTCACACATCAAATGCAAAGAAGGAATGACAAAGTCCTACACCGACTGGGAACAAAACTTAGTAACTGTCAAGGCAAAAGAGACTAGAAAAATAATGAATGATTTTTAGAATGCAGTTTCTAAAAGGCGATGTTGATCAACAGTTTCATCACTTGTATTTGGAAGGACGGATTTCCCGAGTAACAATTCAGTTTTGCCAAGCATGAGACAAAAGTAGAAAGAATACAAAACACGTGCTCTGGCACTTGTACTGATCATACACTTCTCTCTTTCCTAACCTTGAGAAAGAATATATTTCTGATCTGAGCGGTACTTTCATGATACTTAACATGTGATACAAAGTAGTTTGTCTCTCCTCATTCCCCATAAAAGCTCATAATTATATTTCAAAGCCAGCAAGAATGGAATTGGTGCTTTCATAAGAAATAATGTTAAATAAAGACAACCACCCCACCCCAAATGGGCTCATTACATTTTTTGCAAAATTTCCTGTCAGGTAGCAGAAACAAAGCTGTAAGGACAGAAAGCTTATAAATATTAAAAATGTCTAGAAAGTGTCTAGAATTACAGTCCAGTTCTAGATGTAGATACATGCAGTCATAGAAGATTACATTCAAAACGGCAAAGTTTTCAGCTCTATGGGGAATATTTACTGAAATTTTATATAATTATTTACGTGTAACTGTTCTGAAACTAATCCCCGAAAGTCATGGTCTTTTAGCAAGCTTGCAATTCACTACGTCATTTTTCTTATTAATACTACGTGGGAAAGTGAAGGAATAAAGAATAGATTCTCTATATTAATTTTCTCCTTATTATTTATTTGGGGGTTGCAAATGTGAAAGGATAACCATAAAAATTATTTTGAAAAGTATTCACAAACATAAATGATCTTAAAAAAAAAAATCAGTCTAAATGATTACGTACAAAATAATTAAGCTAAGACTATTAATTTTCTAGGCAGATTCACAATCTCTAAAAGACATATACTTTTCACGAATACCTGTAGTCACTTTAAAAGCAATGTCACACACACAGTGCTTAAAGCTAGATTCTGTGAAAAGAAGGGAAGTGATTCAGGTGACTAAACACACATATACGGCCATTTTAGACACAGTAGGGTATCCAAAGTGACTGCAAGGTCTGACAGATGTGACATACAACTTCCTGGAAACCTGAGTCTTTCTGGGAAAGTAGCAAGAGGCCAGAAAGGGTCTAGACATCTCCGTTTAGGCACTTGAATTGTTTCTTAGAGGTCAAATGGTAGCAGACAAGGAGTGCTGATGGTGGTACCCATGCAGACAATACAATACCCCACTTCAGAAGACTCAGATACACTTACCTTAGAGAGGAACTGAAAACTTGTCAGCATTTTAAGTAACGATTGTTGGATACTTATGCTAAACTAATCATCAAGTTAAGAAGCCAGATCACCTGAGTCGCACCGAGCATGAAAGTTTGGCTGAGCCCAGGTATCAGCTCAGGACCTTTTGGAAACATATGTGCAATTGAAACATGGAATTAACCTGCTATTAACTGACTATGCTAGGAGGGTCAATGTGCGGCTTTACTAAGCTACCAGCATGCAGAAAAGCATTAGTTCAATTTCAGATCTAGTTATAGGAAAAACAAGCAGTGGATGACGTTGGAAGACAATTATCAACTTTCAGACTCCATCACAAATGACACTTTACTAAGCTCTCTTACTAACATAAAGCAAAAAGCACCTAAGGGGCTAAAAGTGTAAGTTAAAAAAAAAAGAAAGGGAAGAGAAATTATTAATTTGCAGCTGTTTGAAGCAAAAGTTGCAAACCAGCCTCTTTCAGGCTATTTGCAGGAGTATCTTAGTTAACTGGATTTTACAAAAACCTACAGAAACTTTCTCCTTGTCTTAAAAGAACAGATATAAGTAAGAAAATTTTATTTCAATACTTTTCTCTGACTGCTTTACATACTTATGTGAATAAAAAATATGATTACAAAAAACTGTATGAATCAACAACTAGTTGCTGGTCAGAAGCTCCCACAGAGATATTTCCTTGATATTTCCAAATATAGATCAGTTTTCCTGATTAGAAACAGAGGGTCTGCCATCCATGTTTCTGAACTACAGTTTGATGCAGAGAGGCACAGTTTAATCCAATTAAAATCCCACTTACATAACTGGTTGAAAAGTCACACAAAGTGCTACACGTAGAAATCCTGAATGATTTATATTCTGTTAGCATCACGTGAAATTTAGAGGACAGAGTTTCATTTAGCAAATAGCTGTGGCAACAGAAAACATTACCACCTACCCATCAGCCAGAAGGTATCATTCAACAGCTCCAACTGCCAGAGCTGTTTGCAAGAACGGCCTCTGATCTGCTTAGGGCAAATCAGCTGTGCCAATTTGGGTTCAGCTGTGCCAATTTGGGCAGAGTAGTTGAGTTCATCTGCTTTATTTTGCTTGAGATGAATTAGAAAGTTCTCACAGAAACCCTTCTGCTGAAGTCAGATCTGGGAGTAGCCACCTATGAAAGAAGTGCAATGACAAGGAGGTGCTGGTAACATCTTCAATCGCTTCCACAGAATTCTGCCTTTCACAAAAGGATGATACTTCTGTGCAATGGAAGGGTCAGCTTTCTGCTCTGAAACACATTAGGTGGATACTCCCCTAAGGCACCAAAGAGGTCAGCGTTTCAAACATGTTACACCTACTGAGAATAACATTTTCTTGGCTAGATGGAATATGCATGAAAATTGCATCATGAAATTGCATGATGACAATAAATATTAGTATGGTCTAATAAAGAGGACTACTTTACCAAGCTAAAAAGGATTTAAGAGAGTATGTCTTTCAAAGGCATCCTCCAGACTAGTAGAAACACGTGAATAAAGTCGTTTAAGACTAGGAACTGTAAACAGGAAAACAGAAAGTGAATCTAAGAGGTCAGAAAATGCACTAATATTGGTGGGAATTATCCCATTGTAGGCCCATAATTTATAGCCCAGATTCTGCTCAGGTAACAGCCCGATCAGAATATCGGGAAAAATAGGTTGTAGAAAACTGTTCCTCACCAGAAAGCCTGATCCAGTTGTTGGTCCATCTTTAATAAGTACATGAAACTTCCTTACTGTATAATTAGGTACTTTAGATTTAGAGAGCAACTTATTTTCAAAGTTAACCAGTTCTTATCTACAATGTCAGAGGAAATGAATGCTTCAATATAGATGATAACAAGTTCATCCGGTCCCTAAACCAGAAATATCTGAAGCAAGGCAGGCCTAGAAAGTTATTATTGCTTAATTCTGCTCTCATTTACTTATGTTTCACTCAGTATGAGGAAGACGATGAACCAACATCAATAATTATGTCTACCTGTGAACTGAGGACTCAGATCAGCCAGATCTGAGCTTTCTATCATCTATGTATTTCTGCTGCTTAAGCAAGTGTGCTTACATTTCACCTGAGGAACAGGTGAGGAAAGAACGGATCACTGTGATCCTGTTTTGCAGATAAGTAGATGGGCAGAATCTGCATCAACAGGAAGTCCCATGCAAATACCAGGTGAGCTGATATATGAACATATACCTCCTGCAGATGGAGTCGCGAATTCTATCTTGATTTGTCAATCTCATAACTAGGGTTTCCCATTTTCAACTGGAAATATCAGATGAAGCTGAGGAAGATTTCACTTGCTGTAACGGATTCTCAAGAGAGAGAACTCTGGCAAAGGGCAGAGAATTGCAACTAGGAAAGCTCAAAAATTGCATGGAATAATCCATATTTATGAACTGTAATATGCATCAGTTTAAAGTGACAGCATTTTTAAAGGAGGACTGTATATCTAAGAGGGCAGGGATAGAGGAGACACAAAAAAGTAGTACTGATTTCCTAGAAGCTTTGTACAGCCATGACTGCTACTCAGACAGGCTACTTTGAAGTGGACACTTGTATGAATGCAGAGAAATAACTAGCAGATCATTTTCATCTAAGTTTTTTATTCTTTTGTAGAATCCCTTCAACATCTTTGTATAATGAACCTACAGAAAACTTATATTTGAGACAGTTTGGTAAGCTCACCTGTCTCTTTCACAGATCAGAAGAGCTGAGAACAGAAATGACAGAGCTGGCAAATTTTTTTTGGCATTGGATAGGTCACAGTTTATTAAACCTCCTTGGACCCAACATTTTATTCCTAATCCAGTGAATCATTAGGACCTTCCTCTAATGGGAGGTCCATAGGAGTTACCTGCACTTCCATTTTACCGAGAACAACAAACTATGTATTCACAGCAATGGATTGGCCACACCAGAGTTTTCTACATGTCAAATACTGCCTATGGAGGTATCAGAGCCACCATTTGCCTTTTAGATATAACACTCCCCTATTCTTCTGGCTCTGGTCACTATGGTCAGTCAGGAAGTAGATGGTTCCTCCCATTCATGGTGTGTTTCTTGTCTGTAAGGTTTGCTTGGTTAAGGTGAAAGAACGTGCTACATTTCTCTCAGCTTTTCTCACTGAAAACTTAGAAATGCTGCTTTTTCATTTCACATGACAACAAACTTTCAAAACTCAATATTTTTCATAATAGAAATATCTCCCAGACAATGATTTCAAACACTTCCTCAGTATTGGATCGCAGAGTCAAAAGCTTCACATTTCTCCTTTGAGCTTTTAGGATACCTCTTTCTCTTGTTTCTGTTTTGGAAAGGGACTCACTCTCACCAGGTATATATTAATTTTGTTGAGAGTGGCTGGCTTCAAACTGTCCCTTCTGGAATATTTGTTTTCAGCCACTACAGAAAAAAAAGTCTGAGCTATTGCACTTGTCTTCCTTGCACACACTCCCTCTCCACTCTCTCTTCCTTTCCCCCTCTTATCCCCAAAGAAAAGAGAATTTATTAAAATTGACAGAGCAGGTAAGTTCTTCATTAGTCAGACACACAGACACAGTAGGAAAGAACAGATTTTACTGTTTTCTCACATGCATTGTTCTGTAATTTGGGTGCTAAATTGTCTTGTACTTCCATAGATTAACATATTCGTGCTGGGTTTAAGCCTCAACACATCTTCCTGCAGAGTACTTCTAAAATGTGGCCTTTACCTGCCCAGCTAAAAATTGCTACCCAAATTATCATCTTGTATCTATTAAACTTCAGCCCCCCTGATTCTGACCCATTCAAGAACTCTTCTACAAAAGTCACCTTCTTGGTCCATTGCACTGAGCAGGTTACATGTTTTGGCTCTCATTGTTTAGCAATGTGTAGCATACAAATTCTTTCTTAATAAATCTTCAAAGTCATCAAATAATCAATTCCTGTCTTTCATGTGCTGGCAATGACCCGTTATTACTGTTTTGCTATTTTTACTGCTGCTGAGAAGTCATGTAGGAGAATTGAATCGTTCCCGTATTTCATGATTCAAAGGGATTGTAAAACAACTGTGTATTTCAACTAAATTGACAGCTGTAGAGAACTTAACATTGGTATACATTAAGTTGCCGAAAAAGACGATTCCTTGCATGGCCTCAAGCCCACTGTTATTGCTGTACAGATCTGTGAAGGTTCAGGATCAGCTTGCTTTGAAATAACACTGATTCTTCCAGTGTTTTGTTTGATAAAGTTCTGCTCTGACAAATTGTCTAACCTACCAAACACACTCAGGAGAACTGAGTATGCAGAAGTTGTTCATTAACTCAATCATAATTAACAAATAATTGCAGAAACAATATTACAATTGTTTTAATTAGCATATTCTTCATTTGGAATAAATTGGAAATCAAATGATCGCAGTCTCCTGGGAAATTTACACAAGTCACTTTTCCTCTCTTTAAAAAAGCAAACAAGCATCACTAGCAGCTCAGCATATCAGACAGTACTGTAACAGATACCAGAATAAAATCTGGAAGATGTTTTCTTTTTTTCTTTTGTCTTTTTCTTTTTTTTTTTTAAAGATCTTTTACTGTTAAAATAATGAGAAATTACAATGAAAACATTTTAATCACTTTTCTGATTAAAAGTGGGCAAACACCTTATTGCTCTCCTTTTGTAATAATATGAAATAAACAAGAAAGGGAGAAGAAGAGAAGAAAGAAGAGAGCAAGAACAAGAGGAAAAAAAAGGACCCATCCTGAAGACAAAAGATTCTAAATCCAGAAAATTCTCATGAGATATTCAAATTACAATTGGTCCTAAAAAGGACTTTTAAAATGTATATAGCGTTTTTATGATTTTTTTATTAGTTTTCAAAAATCTTGTGATTGCGTCTTGAAAGCATAATACTTTTATGTAAGCAACTAATGCAAAGAAGCAGTCAAAAAAGTCAAGATGGTCACTCCTGGAACAGGTTACCCTTAAAATTATAGTATTATTAGCACTTCAGCTTATGTTCTTTAATTACCTTGCCCATCTGCTCCAATGTAAACAAAAGAAGGCCAATGAGGGTGGTGGGAATAAGTGACGTAGGTATTTCCAAGAAGAATGACAGGAGCTGTTAAATGAACAAGGAGTGAACTACCAACTGGGACATGTATACTGGCCTCTTTCTAGCCCAGTTACCAGGTAATTGAATTTTCTTCAGGTCTTTAGATGGAAAAAAAGGTATTTAGCTATTAAAATCTTCTCTGCTCAGACAATAAAGTGTGAGCCAAAATTTAAAGTAATTGAGATAGCTACAGTACTGGTAAACAAAGGACGAATCTGAAGAGAGAAGAAAGGCATATAGGCTCTGTTTTTGAAAGCAACTTCCAACCTCCACTGTGGATATTCATTATAATTTGGATAAACTTTAAAAAAAAACATAATCATCTACAAATATATGAGGAAATATGCCATATTCCAAAACAAAATTAACTCCGCAAATACAACAATTGATCAGTGAAGTTTAAAAGTAAATTTTAAGTGAAACTTGATTTAAGTTCACCTAATCTCGCAGTTTGGCTGTCTATATAAAGACTGAAAGCCTGTAATTGGCAAGCGCCTTCAAAATATCTCTAATCAATCTGAACTTTAATTACAGAATCACAGAATTATCAGAGTTGGAAGGGACCTCTAGAGATCATCTAGTCCAACTCCCCTGCTAAAGCAGGATTGCCCACAGCACATTACTCAGGTCTGCATCCAGGTGGGTCTTGAAAATCTCCAGAGAAGGGGACTCCACAACCTCCCTGGGCAGCCTGTTCCAGTGCTCTGTCACCTGAACCGTAAAGAAGTGTTTCCGTGTAATTGAACAGAACTTCCTGTGTTCTAACTTGTGCCCATTGCCCCTCGTCCTGGTACTTGGAACCATTGAAAAGAGCCTGGCTCCATCCTCCTTCAACCCACCCTTTAGATACTTGTAAGCACTAATAAGGTCTCCCCTCAGCCTTCTCTTCTCCAGGCTAAAGAGTCCCAGCTCTCTCAGCCTTTCCTCAAAAGGCAGATGCTCCAAGCCCTTAATCATCTTAGTTGCCCTTCGCTGGACTCGCTCCAGCAGTTCCCTGTCCCTCTTGAACTGGGGAGCCCAAAACTGGACACAGTATTCCAGTTGTGGCCTCACCAATGCAGAGTAGAGGGGGAGAATGACCTCCCCCGACCTACTGGCCACACTCTTCCCTATGCAGCCCAGGATTCCATTGGCCTTTTTGGCAACAAGGGCACATTGCTGGGCCATGGATAATTTACTGTCTACCACGACCCCCAGATCCTTCTCCTCCAAGCTACTTCCCAGCAGGTCCGCCCCTAACCTGTACTGGTGCCTAGCATTCTTCCTCCCCAGGTGCAGGACCTTGCACTTGCTTTTGTTGAACCTCATTAGGTTCTTCTCCGCCCAGCTCTCCAGCCTGTCCAGGTCACGCTGGATGGCAGCACGGCCCTCTGGGGTGTCAGCCACCCCACCCAGTTTGGTATCATCAGCAAACTTGCTGAGGATACACTCTGTCCCCTCATCCAGGTCATTAATGAATATATTAAACAAAATTGGACCGAGTATTGACCGCTGGGGGACACCACTGGTTACAGGCCTCCAACTAGACTCAGTGCCGCTGATCACAACCCTCTGAGTTCTGTCCCGCAGCCGACTCTCAATCCACCTCACTGTCACCTCATCTAGCCCATACTTCCTCAGCTTCCTAATGAGGATGTCATGGGAGACAGTGTCAAAAGCCTTGCTAAAGTCAAGGTAGATGACATCCACGACTCTCCCCTCATCCAGCCAACCAGTTATAACATCATAGAAAGCTATCAGATTGGTCAAGCATGATTTACCCTTGGTAAATCCATGTTGACCGTTTCCAATAACTTCCTGTTCCTCAACATGTTTGGAGATGACATCCAGAATGAGTCGCTCCATTACCTTCCCAGGGACAGAGGTTAGACTAACTGGTCTGTAGTTCCCTGGGTCCTCCTTCTTGCCTTTTTTGAAGATTGGAGTGATGTCAGCCTTCCTCCAGTCCTCAGGCACCTCTCCTGTTCTCCATGACCATTCAAAGACGATGGAGAGTGGTCTAGCAATAACATCCGCCAGCTCTCTCAGCACTCGCGGATGCATGCCATCAGGGCCCAAATTGTTTCTATCATTTTATAGCAGTCCAAGACACGCAGTAATCACCACAAAGAAGTACAGAAGTTTGAATCAAAGTAACTGCCTGCTTCTTAAAATTGTCATTTCTTCTACGTCAGTTGAACCATACTTTATAATAAAGCCAACACAGCAATGTTTTTACTGCATAAAAGACAAAGGTCCAGCATAAATCAGTCATTTCCAAGGTCTGATACTTTTTGCCAGTTTTTGGAGTCAATTAATTGATAAAGAATATTAAAAAAGAAAGACTGTCACACTTGTACAACTTTACTTCGCAGTTCTCAGGTGGAGAGTTGCAGAGCAGCATGATTTATTCCCTACATGGCTAACCCTCTAAGAATTCCTGTTGAAAAGTAAGAACTCTAAGTCTTTTTGTGGTATGACTTCTCCTTAATTTATCTTAACAGTCAGAGAGACTGACTTGGAGCAAGTAAAAATATTTCATCTTCATTGTGGGTCTGGAAGTATCACTATACACCAAAATGTGAGAGTTGTATAGTGGGGTGTATATTTTGTCCCTCTACTCCACTCTGGTGAGACCCCACCTGGAGTACTGCATCCAGCTCTGGAGCCCTCAGCACAGGAAAGGCATGGACCTGTTGAAGTGGGTCCAGAGGAGGGCCACAAAAATGGTCAGAGGGATGGAAAACCTCTCCCATAAGGATGGGCTGAGAGAGTTGGGGTTGTTTAGCCTGGAAAAGAGAAGGTTCCAAGGACACCTTACTGCAGCCTTTCAGTACTTAAAGGGGGCTTATAAGAAAGATGGGCACAGACTTTTTAGTAGGCGATAGGACAAGGGGTAATGGCTTTAAACTAAAAGAGAGTAGTCTAGATGACCTTTAAAGGTCCCTTCCAACCCAAACCATTCTATGATTCTATGATTCTCGGACTTTTAAAGGTAGGCATCAGACAAAAGCTCTTGGCTGGGTAAAGTGGACTAGAGTTCAAGGCAATGCTAACCTGTCTTCTCCTGAAGCTGACATGTAGAATGTCTTTAAAAAGAATATACACACAGCAGTTAGTAACTCAAATTCATAAAATTAAGGTCAGAAAGTGCCATTTGTACCTGTCCTGCATACAAGAGCATAGAATGAGGACACATCCAATAGCAAAACCTAAAAGAGTTAAAAAAGAAGATAAACCCAGTTCTTAGACACTGTATAGATCAGGTAGTGCCCATACTCCAAGGACACTAAATATGAAAATCAGTTTTCAGTTTTAATCACAGGGTCATTCTTTCACAAAATAATGTTTATTGAAGTATTTGTAAAAGGCAAAGACCCTATGATATCACTTATTTCTATTTCACACTGCATTATAAATGGAATATATAAAAAAAAAAATGCTTAAAGATTTTGAGAAAAAAAAGAAAGAAAAAAAGAGACCACAGTAAAGAAGAGCTAAAATGCCAGAGAAATAAAAAATATTAGTGAATAGCAAATTAGAAAAGGAGAGTGGGAAAACACAGAAGCCAAAGCTAAGGGGGAATCTGAATTCTAAATCCAGGGAACTATTGCGTGTTACCAGAACTGTACTGCTCAACAAGAGCTTCCAGTCTTCTTGCTACATGTGTATCTCCTGTCAGGAAGCTCATTTGATCAAGATATTGAAATTAGATGTCTCTGTCTTTCATTTCTGACGTGTTACTCTCCCATATTATCTCAGCCGCTGCAAATCTAAATTACTGTCCCGGTGCAAGCTGAGGTTTTCAAATACTTGTTGAATAGACACTGCTCAGTTTGCTGTCTCTATAGCTGCAGTAAATTGAATGGAGTTTTTAGTTCTACTGTGTACCTTGCCTGAGGTCAATCATGTTTAAATGCAATTTTTCTTACACAAATAATGACATTATTTTTGGTAAAACATTTGATTTTGCTGCTCTAATTTGACCTACAGATTTGGCATAGACAGTTTCTGAAATAAGTCATAATAATGTTGTCGGTATCACAGTCATGACAATCATGGGAAAACTTATGAAAAAATCAAACAAGTTCACAGTAGCTTACTCAATTAAAAATAACAGAATAAGCCCAAATAGTTTTTAGCTATTCTATGATATGTAGGGGTTTTTTTGCTATCATAATTACATGACAGATGTCTTTTTGTATTAAAGCTTCATCTTCCTCAGATGTTTAGCTGTGTCAATGGCGAGTTTTCTTAAGATTTTCCATATTCACTCACCAATCCTTTCAGCTATGCCACGCGGGAAGCCTAGCCATGCTGTTCTGAGTTGCAAATCAGGTTGTAAAGACAAGTGATTTTTAAGCCAAGATAACCTTCAGTCATGAAGCCAGAATTCTTTCAAAGCCATCAGAGACATCTTCTCACTCCTTAAACACTTATTTCTTTGCTGTGCAACCTTACATATGGCCTATGTTTTGACTCCTGAACAAAGATTACTGTATTCATGGGCCTCAGCTCAAAATCCTCAGTCCCGAGTGCTTTCTTCTCCTTCAGTCATCGTGATTCCCCAGAGCAATATGAAAACAAAGAAACAAACAACATCTCAAAGTAATAGTACAAAGCTCAGGCAGTAAAAAGCTGGAACCCAAGCTTCCAGCATTGCTGGAAGTGGATACCAAGATCATAGCTGATCTCTGGACCAAAAAAAAGGAAAAGTCACTACTTTGGGGGCCCGAAGACAAGTCTTCAAGAATTCCAACAGTATCTGAAAAACTGAGGTCAAAAGAGGCAAAGCTCAACCAAACAACAGTTGAAAAGAAGCCAGAAGGGTCAAAGTGAAGGAATAGAATACCAAAGGTATTTTTGACCTGTTTCGTGAACTCATGCTTTTCTTGTGAATTAGAAGATAATCATGTGTTCATTTTACAGAATCTACTTTTCCTTATGCTAACTTTACAGACAGAACTTCAACCTTAGAATGTAATGCTTCATCCTATACCCTTACGAGACTAAAAAAACATTCATGGAGGTTACACCAAAGAAACAGGCGGAGTTGGAGGGAAAAAGGGAAAATACTTTAATCAGGTAAAGGAGTCATAGAATCATAGAGCGGTTTAGGTTGGAAGGGACCTTAAATATCATCTAGTTTCAACCCCCCTGCCATGGGCAGGGACACCTCCCACTAGACCAGGTCATCGGGTTGTATCACTCTAAAGACTATTACAAAATCTAAGGATGGATTTTAGCCTTTTCACAATGCCTTTCAGCCTTTTGACGGAAAGGTTATTTAATGAGCTACAAAACTGCATACCCTATCTGCTGCATTCTTCAGAAACTGGAAAGATTGACAATATGCAGATCCAATGTTTATGACAGAGCATAAAAAATTTTGGAAGTGTTATCCCTGAAATTGTTATCTTTCTGCTTCCTCTACAACTTCAAAGACTTTTAATACAATTAGGCTCCCACATATTCTTAAAATAAACTGGTGAACAAGGCAGACTTCTTTCTTAATTTCATGTATAATTGTATGGTTGATTTGGAAGCATCAGCCCTAACTGAGTGCTCGAGGTAGCTATCGTCCCTTGCATACCCTCTGTGTGACTATAACAATACTAACACAGGGACATCGTGTAGAGCCTTTGCTGTAGCAAAAGTATCAAGAGCACTTAACTGACAGCTGGGATCTCAGAGACACCAACAATCATTTTTTGGATGTAGTTCATCTTCTCTCATATCCCACTCCAACATCACATCTGGCGTAAAAGGCACTACTCTCTACAGTGGTCTCCCAGCAGTTGCTTCTAATAATCCTGTCTCCAGCTTGAAGATTTCTATCTTCTCACAAAAAAAACAAACCCTTCCCACCATTTCAGTGGGAATACTACAAATCTGTCAGTAAGTACATTGTAAATGTTTCTCTCATAAATCTGTCATCATGTCAAACTTCCACTATCCTAATTTAAGAGTAGTTTTCAAGGTAACAACTGCTTTTGCTCGAGAATTTGGGAACTCAAAAGTGCTTTCTCGGAAAACATCGTTGCACATGTGACACAGACCAGCTGAATAATAGTAATGATTCAACTACATTCACTAATATGAAGCCATTTTGTATTGGAATAAAAATGTAGTTCGGTTGATTTTTTTTCACAGTAGAACTTTCAAAACCTACCAAATCAACACCTAAATGTTTAGAAAGAGACATGATTTTTATATATTCCACTGGAGAGGAATCAATTTTCTTGAAAGATAGCAATTATTTATTAGAATTTTACACATTGTCAAGAATTATGTAAATCAAGAGATTAAGATATAGGTCATTTATTTCTGAAGAAAACCCTTTTTGAAGTATGAAGGGAGAAAAATTGAACATAATTTAAGCTTCTAGTCTTGGTATCAAACTCAGGCTGAGTCATAAAATCACTCTGAAGACAGCTGTAATGATGAAAAATGTTACTGTGTACCAGCTGTTTGCTGAGAGTACTCTGTTAAGAGATTGCCCCTTCCGAATATAAATTGTGGTATCCAGTGAAAAATCTGAACTATCTGAAGTGGTAACTTCCCTCCCACTAAGGGAAAATCAGGTTTTATACACCCCTTCTAGATACAAACGAGGATCCATAGACCTTGTTTATGAAACACAGACAATGTTTTCATTACTTAGTTAAATGGCAAATCTTCTTCTTGTCTGAAACACCCTAGACGATGGAAAACGACATCTTTAAAAAAAAAAGCCTACAGAGTTACAGAAATCTTGCAATATCACCGCAGTGCATAGAATAGGCTGTGAAACTTGCTCCAAACCCCAGAGCGAATCAGCCTATGCTATGTTGTATTTTAATACCAGTTCTCCAGCTAGAGGCAGTATAAATATGGCACAATTGGCAGTTTTGTAGAAATATTCTCTACAACTTAAGTAAAATACTAGGGCTGCCAAGAAAGACTAAGGGAGTTAGTTTTTTCCTCAATTTGCCTAGCTTGCTCAAGTACCTTTAAAAATACCAACCTTCATATTTTTTAATTTAAATATCCACAAGAACAATGTTACATGTTATTAAAAGCAACCCATTTCTCTTAATGGAAGACTGTCAAACAAATGCAAATCAGAATGCAGGAGAAAACACTGTAGTCTGAAGTAAAAACTGCTATATTGTGACTCAGGAGTTACTCCTAGCATTTTCGGTACTTTACCAGGTGACTTTGGAAAATCAGTTTAGTATTAGTTTGCCTGAACTTCCTTGGCTGCAATAATACCAATCCTGCTAATGAAAACAGTACTATATGAGCGCTAAGTATTATCAGCATCTTTTAAGATGCTTATCAGACTTCACCATAAATCCTGAATTTTTCACAAGTCCTCTAAAAATGTTTATACTGTACTTTTATACTTCTCTGCTAATTTTTGTAGGCATCTTTATTAACATGAAAGGAACTGAATATATGAGAAAACAAATTTAACTACAGAGTATACAATTATATATATAGTAAATTGAAAAATTAGAGAATGTTTTATAAAGCCCTTCGGCTATAATAATGATGTGTTATTTCTAGGCACATACACTTCAAAAGAAAATATGAAGTTTCATGATTATAGTTTAACTCTAACGGAATGAATTTAATAGATTTAAATGATTAAATATTATTTTGCAAGACATGATTTTTCACACAGTATGATACAATGAATTTAAATCAGAGGCAGATGGTACCCAGCGTTCTTACAACTGAGAAGACTGGTATGTCAGACAATCTACTGTTTTGTTCTGTTTAAGACAAACAGGCTCTCTAGGGTCCTTGAAAGCCATTCTCACTGGAAGGGGAGCTAGAAATAGAGCATTCATGTAAAAGTTTATTTATTGTGCTTGCAGCAGCCGCACACAAGAAAGTATGGAGAAAAATTGTATCAGGAGTCTGCAATGCTGTCATGAGTGCCAAGTTCAATTAAATACCTGACCCTTTTATGATCTTTCCCACAGCAACCCATTTAGATCTTAGACTTTTATTCATCATCAAATTTTTGTAAAAATACGTATTCATCTTCTTTAATGCTTGCAACCAAGTCCTCCTCAAAATCCCCAAATCATCTCAGCAGATATGACCTTATTTCAGAAGCTGTGGCTGGTTTGCTAACGAGCTATGACAAAGCTGACAAGACAGCTTTCTGAAAAACAAAGCAGTATGTGTTTAGAAGAGACATTTTGAAGTATTTGTAAAAGACGATTGTGAAGAAACTATCTTATAACATTATAAATCCCTTATATACACGTCTAGGTAACTAGGCAGTCATTGAGCTCTTTGCCTAGAACCCAGTATGATTTAAGGTCACCTGAGTGACCTAAGGAATTTAATTCCATATGAAAAGTCACATCACTTGAGATTTTATACCTACCTCTGTTACGAGAGCTAACCTTAGAAAATATGTCAAGACACTATCAACGCATCTGCGAAGCTTCCGTCTAAACCACTGCTCTTAATCTTCCCACGGCACAGCTCCAGCTTCCCAAACAGGGTGTCAACCCTGTGCCGTGCAGTCTTCCCTCACCGCTTCGAATTACGATCCCAATCCATATCATCTGCCTCCTCCTCTCTCCTACACATTTCATCTTCCCAGAAAATGACTCAATCCCCATACTTCTATGCTTTCTAACACTTCTTATCTGACAACCCTACCAAGGAAAGCACACCAAGCACCAATGCCGCACAGCTGTGTAACGTGCGTTATCTAACTCTGAATGCAATTGTAAGCTTAACATAACAGTGCAATGATGTCATGCAAAAACAGAAGTTCAGAGCTGAGATAGTCTTGTTTGTCAACACAATTTTTGTTTATTTAGTGCAATTTGTCGATTTAGTGCATTTTGTCGATTTAGTGCACCCTCTCAGGACTAACTAGTCCTCACACAAGTCTACGGATGAATTGCTTCTAGTTCCTGGTTTTATCTTCACATGTTCATTCTACAATACAGAAATATTGTAAAATGGGTAAAATACTGACCTTTGTAAGATGCTATAGAAATAGTTAATACAAATACATGTTTCAGAAGAATATATTGTTATACTACCACTACTATCATTAGCGTTAAAGATTACCAAACTATCTTACAAGCCCTATCTTTAATGAGCACCATCTGTTTGGTTTTGGATTGAGGGAAAAAGGACATTTATATTTACTCAGAGGGATTTATTTTTATTTCCAGGTCTTTGTCTTCTGGGTTTCCTGGACTCCTTTTTTCTTATTCCAATAGTGGCTAAAACTTCGCAGAGAAGACGCTTGCGCTGTACTGAAACATGCCATTTGTATTAACTTCCATCCATTAACTTCAGTTCCAAGAGGAGAATGCGACACTGATGGAGGAATACTAACATTAAAGGCTGCACAAAGGAACCCAGGAGAGGGTCACTGCATCTAGTCCTTCACAGGAACAGGCGCTGGCGCTGCAGAACATCAGTACTGAAGCGTTCAGAGACCATACGCAGACATGCCATGAACTACAGGTCTCAAAACAGCTCCTCAAAACAATTTAAAACATACAATACAAACCCCAGAGCTTACGCTGGAGTAAATTGGCAGGAGAGATCAAGAATACTTCAGATGTCCTTGGTTCTTTCATCCCCACAGAATTCTTCAGGTGAAAATACCCAGAGGATCCTACGTTATACCTAACATTCATGAAGCTGTTACAATAGCTCCCGACTAATCCATATGGTGTTAACATCTGTCACTTTTCAAGATAACATTAATTATTTGCAGTGTCGCATTTCTCACAGATAGCATGAATGACTAAAAAATAATGATTTTGTGATAATTCTGCTTCTGAGAAAACATGAAATGGTGATAAACTGCCACTAACTTTGGCATGTGAAGCCTTGTGCAAAGCCTGCTGAAGTCAATGAATATACGATATTGCCTCAGAAGAAATTTAAGGAGTGTATTTCTTAACTTGACCATTTGCTTTAGAGGTTTTTTTTTATGTTTTAGTGCTAAATTTTTTATTACAATTACAATTTGTGGCTTTAATGAATAGCTAGTAAACAAAATAGATTGTCAAAGTATTTTTAGAAGCAACTCATTTTTTCCTAGCAATACACAATTATAACTGCCAGAATTCTCTGGCATTTTTCAGCAACAGATATGTAGTAATTTAACTCTTTATTTTGGAAGCCCAGTATTATACTGAGTTACACTTTTCTATTTTGTTCACATTGCTAATATGTAGAGTTTTAACAGGATGCAAAGCCTTCTGTTTATTTATTACTTTTACTTCTGTCACATTGTGAAGGCACACAAGTCTTTAAAAAGCAAACTGTTCAGAAATAGAATGCGTACCTGTACATGGTTTAAATACAGTTTATTAAGCTTTCAAATACTGAAAACTAAGTAAAGCCATAAATCCAATTTTGTTTGGTATTTACATTTTAGCATAGACATTTTTTTCACTGTCATCTGCAAGTGATTAGTCAGTGTTTTCCCCTGCAGTAAGTGTATTAATATTTCTCATTAGCAATCAGGAACATAAACCAGATTTGTTCAGTCTGTATGTAGAAGGGGCTAATAATATGATAAAAACCTAAGAGCACTAATTTTACTGTCAATTCTATGTCCTGGCAATTACCTCTTAAATAGGCTGGACTTTTCTTATGTTAATTAGTGGTATTTCAAGAACCTTAAATTGTGGAAAAACATATTTATTTATTTTTTTCAAAAAAAAGCAATGTATTTTGATCTTTTTTTTCCTAGAAAAAAGACCAGGTTTATACCTGATTATGTATATGGCTATCTTCATTCATTTGAGCGGACCAGTTAATTTCAGCTTACGTGTGTATGAGCAAAGCCACCCGTATATGGAACTGTCACATGGATTGGTGTCTCTCTAAAGATTGTCTTCTCCTGATACTAAAACAGCCACAGCTATGGATTTTCAGTTTAGCTTTAAGTATTTTAGAAGACACACCATCGGCACCCCCACTGCCATAAAGAAGAGACAGTTTATAGAAGCAAAAAGCAAAATCATCAGGTACTTTAGCAAAACATGTGTTTTCAAATAATAAATTGCCTTTGTACGCAGTTCTTTAGTACCGGAGATGTTGAACAGACATGGCTTTTTCATACTTCCACCCAGCCTGGCTATGTAAGAAAAACCTGTAGAGACCCTCTGTCTCAGTGTTTTAATGTTTGGGGGACTGCAAAATGCTCTCTGTTACACTATGGACCGTTGGGGTTCACAGCTGATGGAAGACAAGGAAAGGAAAAATGGAACCCTCAAACCCATCATCTCTCCCTCCAGGTACCAGAACTGTGCACTCAAACAAGTGAGCTAAAAGCATCAGAGTTCCTTATCTGCATGTGTGGAAAGTTATGCTCCATTCATTTATGCTAATTTCACACTAAAAGGAATAAAAGTTTCATTTTTCCTTTCACTGTACAGAAGCGTCTTCTTAAAACAACTTTTTATTCCCTCGACTTTTACAGAAAATGAAGTAAATAAGATTTGCTATTACAGCCCTGTGGAAAATATTAATAAAAAAATAAAAAAAATATAAAATTGCATGACAAAAATTGCTTCAAAAACGAATGTGAGTTATCAAGTACATAAAGCCAGGAAAGGCAATATTAATGTAAGGATTTCAACATTTTTCATCGTACAAACTCAAAAAACCCAAATATTTTCAATTTATTATTTCTCCATTTTTCATATTACAGGACCTGATCTGAAGAGTCCCTAATCTAATTAATTCATTTAAGAAAAAGTTAAGAACATAACATGGTTACATCTGATTTTTCACATATTTCAACGTACTCTACCAATGAAATTTTGCTGCAGATGAAGCAGAGGTAGGAGATTTACTTCAAATAATTTGATATTTTCAATTTGTAGCAAAACGAATTAGACCAATAAATTTCATTGAATTATTGGGCCTACTGTCCACTTTCTGTTTAATCCAAGAGGAGCAGAAGTTAAATGCCTCTTTATCTAACAATAGCTGAAATACGAACACCACCAACAGGACTTCGGAAAAATACCCTGCTCAGGAACACCACTTCACAGAGCTACACATCTTTTGGGCAAGACTTGATTTGTATGCAGAGAAAGTGAAGTTCTAACAAGAGTTTGCGATCGTCTGCACATCACTACGTTACGTATATTCCATGTGTGCCTCCTACCAAGTCACACCACTTCTTGGTGCTTCAGTTTTCTCCCTGTTAACCTCCCCTATGAGAACAAAGCTAATGAAGCGCCACATCCCCAGATGTGCGCCCTTCGTTCTCTGACCTCACCCAACACAACAGCTCCAGTTCCATATTTCCTAGGAGTCCCCCCAACACGAAACAGCACAGGTTTTGTCTAGTCCAGGGGGGTTTATTCACTTTATGCTTTGTAAAGTGTGATGGGTGATGCTTTCCTTACATGGGCACTCGAGATTGGGATCTCTGCATAGTGTTGACTGCGTTCAGGCTAGGAAAGAGAGGAAGAAAGCAGCAGCCACGTCCCAGTCCTGGTATTTTACTGGTTGCTTAGGCAACCAAGCTCCACCGTGATGAAACAAAACGTGGAAAAAGTAATCTCACTGAATGGGAATCCACTTAATTCAGAATCAGTAACCAGTTTATGAAGTAGGACGTTTTTACATAAGATCAGAATAACTGTCTGGTTTTGATGTGTATCTTACTCCAATAAAATTGGAAAAGAACTGATATCAACAACTTGTATTACTTCCAAAATGCACTGAATCGTTAAGGAAGCTGAATTTTAAATTCACTGTACCGTCAAAAATACTCATTGATAAATAGCAACATCTGCATAATAAGCAAAGTATTAAAATACTTTGGATTAATTTTGGTGATATATATGCAACACTTATGGAAGCCATTGTCATTAATTTCACAGGAAGTTTTATGGCAGTAAAACATAATGGATAAGCTGTTCTTGAGCTGAATTACTCAGTTGATGCCTTGAACAGCAAAGCATAGGCTTTATAATATCTCTGCAATCTAAACACTAGTACCATTGTACCAAATCAAGGTAGTCATAGCACAGTTCTGGTACAGCCTTTCATTTTGCTGATGTGGTTCTGGTGACACCTCACCAAAAAAAATGCCAGTAGTCTATTCTTGCACTATTTAAACACACATTAGTAATGGAATAAAGAATATTAATTGTACCATTAATACTACTTCTCCCACAGTATTTTAAAAGCAGTATTTACAATAAAACTAGCTGTAAACTTAGCAATCGCTCTATAGCAGTATCTTAAAGAGTGTAACCTTCATATATATTCTGCATTTCATTCGAACAAACGAGTATCATTTCATACAAAATGAACTGTAGTCAGTGTATGTTAAGCTAGAAGGACAATACGAACAATTGAAGAGTCAACGCAGGTTCACAGTCAAGAGCTCAGTATTTAGCATATTCAACTGAATTAGAAAAAAAGCAGATGCATGGTGATTCCTGGTGTTTTAGAAAGGGAGGGGCTCCATCTAAAGACCAGAAGTTCAGTGATAAAGATGTTAGGAAAACAGTGATTAATTCCCAGCAACTATGTCTTAGAATAACTCATTTTCAAAACATCAAACACAGAAGAATAATCTAAATCACAGCAATGAGGCGAACATTAGATACTGAAGCTGCTAACAGCTATTCTTTACATAGCTTAGTTTAAACATAAAATTCTAAAAATTAGCATTTAACCCAGTTTCTTAACAACATGCTAAAAAAACATACTTGATTTTTTATGTATGATTTCCTCTAACAAGAATCTGGAAAATATGTCACCTACTATAGTGGCTGCACTTCATATTTTATGCTTAATGTCTCTTTAAAGATAAAACACTTATTAGTTTACTGGTGTGTCACAGGTTAGCTTACAGTCAGATATATTCCTCTGCTGTTGGATATATGCCTTTCTTGCTCTTTTTATTTTACATAAATGCTCAAGAAATCTGGATCTATGTGACAGCTTTTAAGAGAAATGGAAATTAATACTTCTGTAATTTCTTTTATTATTTAAAAATGTGGTTGCTGTGAGAACCTCATCTTTGGCTGCTTTATAAGATGAATGGGATTCATCTCTCAATTTTTCAGGTTTTCCTCAAGTATTTTACTGTCAGCTGTAAAAAAACAGTAACAGAACAATCTTCCTCTTTAAGCAGCACCTTCATTTCTCAATATCACAAACCGAAAGGCTTATATTGCTTGTTTTCGCAATGCTGTACTCTCTGTACACAGAAATGTATGCAATAATTCTCCTTGCAAAATGCACATGATAAATTTATAATTAGAAGCTCAGTCATTCATACTACTGCTTTGATCCAAATATCATGAAACACATTTTAACTACCGCTAACAGGCAGCTACCGCTGCAGAACACAATGGAAACTATCCAGCAGACTATGAGCAGCATGACATATTTTTCTGGCGCAGAAATTAAACAATATACTGCCCTTGCTTAGCATTTTAGATAGGCAAACTATAGTGACCTAAATGGGTCAAACTGTGATCAGCTTCTGAATGATGCATGAGCAAGGAGAGAATTAGGCTCAGTCACAGCTGAAGTCCTTTTGCTCTTGTTTGTTTTTCATAAAACATTGAAGTTCTGTGTTGGAAATCCTGGGGAAACAGGGCATGTCTATGCAGGAGAATGTACAAGTACTCGCTTAACGAAGCAAAATCTTTCTTTGCATTGAGTTAATAGATATTTTAATTACGGAGGTACTTAATTTTGTTTTTCCAATGTAAGCCGCATTGGACAAACAATGTGCTATTTATTATATGAATTAGTTCTGATTATTATGCTCATAATACCAAATTACATCTGTATGTTTCTGTTCTTTAATCAAGTAAGCATTACTTCCATTGGCTCAGTTTGCATAAAGCCCGTATCAAATGTTAGATAACAAAATGTTACGGAAAATGCAATTAAAAAAACAGTCCAGTGGTAACCCTCAATTATGTACTATAGACAGCAAAACAATTTAAAAGGGTAAGACTATTGTAATGTTAAGGAATTTAAAGAAAGGTTTATCTTAGATATTGTTATCCTACAATAATGAATCCTTTGATTAAAAATATTTTTTAGAAACTAATACATCAAGAGATTATGAGAAATCTTGCTTACACTGAGGGAAATGTCTCTGTAACTAAATTAACACTGACAGTTGTTTCATAAAGGCATGATGTTTTACTGATATTTCCCTGAAGAAAGCTCAGTTTCATGATAATATAGCAGAAATAGGTCAAAACTTGAATCATGAGGATATTATATTCCAAGTTTTTAATGCAGGCAGAGATCAAATTTCCACCTGCAATTTTTGTGTTCATTTAATCTTCCCTGTAATAAATTACAGTACAATTGGCAGTGATTAGAGTACATTGCCATTTTCTTTTTAAAGATGCAAAAGGAGCTTCATGAACACAGCAACATTTTGAGTATCAATTTAAATTCCTTGGAGTGAATTTTTACCATCTGGGAAATGCTTCACACTTAACTTATTTTCAGTAACTCTTTGCAAAATATCAGGGCAGCACAGTTTTCACCAAGTCTTTCTTTATCACAATTCTATAATTCCAATATGCTATCTAATTATAAAAAAAATATGCAGAATCACACTTGAACCGTAACTGGGACAACTTTTGCGTCTGTTTTGCTTATTCAGACTTTGAGTTTCAAACAGCTTTAGTAAATACCTCATTGGAAAGGTACATTTCACACTTTTCAAAAGAGCCTTCACATTTACGGAGCATTTCTGGGTCCAGATAGAGGTTCAAAGTCACCAAAAGATAATCCCATAAGAGAATATTCTATATACTTTCATTTCCCAAACATTACTCCACATACGATTAAACGATGCAAACACCTTTCAAATTTTGGATAAGTATCTTCTATTCTATCACGCTGTCTCATACATGGTATTCTAAAGCATTTCGCAGTACATCCAGTTTACTCACTCCAGAAATCTGGATGCTCAGAACAGCATGTCAGAATAATTTCCACGTTTAATATATTTATTCTCAACTGTATTTTAGATTTTATATCATCAACCACATTCACTAATGTTTTAGGCAGACAAAAGCTCCAATGGCGTGTCATTAAAAGCAAATGTGTCCTCCTTACTTCAAGCCAGGAAGGGATTGTGGAATTTGCACTAAATCTGGGAAGGCTGTGAATAAAAGGGTGGCAAAACGCATAGCTTCAGAGATCCACTTAAGCCACTGATAAAACCCGTTTGGTATCCTGGACAACTCTAGAATTGGTTCCAGTGTGATCCAGAGTTCCCACCCTTAGTGATAACATGTCCCGCCTTATCTTTATATCTCCTTATAATCTGTGCTAACATAGGAAGATATAATTGACCCTCAAAGCCTCAGCAATAAAGATGGTGGCATAACACTTCATTGCAATGATCTCATAATATTTCAGAATTCAGAGTTATGCAGAAAATTGGTAAGAAAATGTTCTGGAAACCAGATAGTAGTAATGTGACTATGGCTGTGATGGTCTGAACCAAATGTCTCTTTCAAATACAACATAATTTTACATTTTCTATTTATATACTGCTCTGAATCGACACATGGCCAGACCGTGTACCGCTCCTGATCTTCTGTGTATGTGTGAAAGCCTGCCATAAGACCTTACACCAGCTAGCAAGACAGCTGTTCAAGAACAGCAGACAGCAACTCTCCCTGAACTCTTTTCATGCTGGGGACTGAAGCATAGATAAACCAATCCTCTTTTCTTTTGGCACATTACACATCGCATATCTGAGAATACCAGGCAAGAAGGTTAACGAGCTCAAATTATTTTGCATGAACTTGCACTATTAAGAAAGAGTCAAAAATACTGGAAATAGAACAAATTTTTCAAACTCCCATGTGCTTTTCTAATGAGCGCCTGTCCAGCAGGATTCAAGTAAAGTTCTTCATTGGCATAACATGCAATGGGCAACAGACCCTCCTCTTTCTCCTGTTTCCCAGAGCAGATTGTGCCCAACTGAGACAGATCATCTTTGATGCGCCTCCGTCAGAAGAGCCTGTGACTATGTGATACAATTTAGCCCATAATGTTTCCTGAATGCTAAGTGCTAAACTTAAAATTAGGAGTTTTATTTTATTCTATTTTTAAAAATAATATTTTTCCTGAGCAGAGATTGACTCCACATCCGAGGAAGCCACAGAGAATGAGTTATTTCATCCATGGGCAGAAATAATTTTGCTTCTGGCATATACTTCAAAGCAATTTTTAGAATCTGAAACAGAAATAAGTGATGTACTGTGCAAAAATGCCCCAAATTGATCTCTAGCCTTAGAAAAACAGGAAGCATGCAGATTTAAATGTTTTTTAGAGCACAGAATAATCCCAAGTCTTGTCAGTTAAGTGTGCCAGGCCAATTCAAAACTGTTTTAAATCACTGTTCAGACCTGTCGTGCACATGTTCTACTTTAGAATTATAGATTTAGTTCAGAATGATATCCCACTGGTTTTGAACTAATGTATTTGCCTCCAGTGTTTTTAGAAAGAAAAAGCTCTTCCACACTAGAAAATTTTAATGTGTTGGAGTCTGATTCTATCTGAAATCTGCTAAACTCAGTATGAATATTTCCACTAATACCAATAAGGTTTGGATCAGGCCCCTAGAGAATTTTAACTGGTAATCAACATTTAACATACATTTTCCTCCTGAATTGCATGTATTGTCAGTATCAAAAATTCTATAACATCTTCCAAAGATAATCATAAACATCGATATGTTACCAAATATTTTATTTTGCAAAGTATATTTGCAGATTTGGGTCTATGTGGTGACTTCTAAGAATAATCTAGAATATGTAACTACAACATGTAATCACAATTCCTTTATAAAAAGGCTAATTTATTTTTCAGATTATGAATGAATGAGTGGTAGCATGTAGAACAATTTGCTATATCCATTAAAAAACAACAGCAATTTATTTTATATCTGTCTTGTAAGATCAAGTAACTGCATTTATTTGATTTTACAGAAAAGGATCATTTAGGACTTTTCCACGTAATTTTCTGCCTTTTTTGGTGGAAATCGTTAATTCATATAACAAAAGATTCATGAGATATAGTTGTTGGTTTCCATAATGCTTTCTTGGCAAAAAGTTTATTAGTTTCAGAAAAGAATTTATGGATAAAACTAGAGAATGTATGAACATACAAGACCAGGAGTTTGAGGTATTCATTGATAAAGTGGAAAATAAAGGTTTAAATCCCTGCTCAGCCCAGATACTTGAAAGAAGGATTATATAGCATAGATGATAAGTATCCTAACCACCAACCTGTTGACTATTTGCTTTCTCTTTCGCTCTTCTCTCCTGGTTTTGACCTGTCTCATTTTTCTTTTTCTCTTTCTTACACAGTTTTGACAGGTGACAGTATACCTATGTTAGAATACAAAGTACTTTTAAATTTCTTATCAGATTTAGTACAATCATATCATTGACATTTACTTAAGAGAATCACTGGACCTACAACTCTATCTTTAGTTTATTTCAAGCTTAGCTCTCAAGTTTCCATGGAATAGAGAAGGGGCATAATGAATGCTAAGAAATAAATTTCTATTAGATGAAAAATTGTTTGCTCAGAAACATAAAGGTTTTTTTTTTCTGTGCCATCAGTGTTGTTATCTTTGGGTTATCAGATTTAGGACTAAAATAACTAATAGCTGTGAAATGTAGTTAATGTCCTTTTACTATTTTTTTGCATTTTTTTGCTAATATCACTTTAATGATAGTACTTAGTAATCAATTCTTTAAGCTTAATTTGCTTACAGATAGGATGCTAATCGTACAAGATCTGTTGTCTGTGGTGTTGAAGCAGAACGTAATTATACACAGACTGATGGGTGAGTTTTTCTTTGGTTGAAATTATGGTAGCTCACTATTAGTATAGCGCATATCCAAGAAGCAAGCTGGGTTTGTAAGTCCTAGGAAGACAATACAGTATCTAATTATAAGAAGTTAAAAAATTATACAAGACATAATAATCTGTGATTATTTAAATCCCAAAAGGTGAAGAAAGGAAACAACTATATGATACTTTTCAAATTAATTTTGCTGATTATTTATGTAGCTGATGATACAAATATTTAAGGCAACTCAATATCATCCATAACAATCATCCATACCATCCAAAATACGTGACATTAGGAAACTCAAAAAGTGTCATTTAAAAATCTAAAAAACTAAAGTATGCATTAAGAGATTGCAGGTAAGCACCATCATAAGATATTCTTGCTTTGATATAACTGTACTATATTTTGTGGTAGTGGTTTGCTTTCACTGCTGGAGAAAAAATAGTTCCCCATGGCTACTGTTGCTATAGGTGATGTTTCAGTTGCTGCTATACTGTAGAAGAATGTTCTTGAGAGAAAGAATATATCAGTTCAGGATTTTCTGAAATGCTGAAATTATAAGTGTGATTATGACATTCGACTGGAAGTCAAAAAAGGTCTTTTCCAAAATTTTTCTTCAAAATTAAGCAAGACACATAGTACTTTGGTGCTGCGCACCTTATCTTTAATTGAGATTGGTGTATTCCATTTCCCCATCCTTTTTGGAAGTACACCTACATGATAAGGGTCAACGCGTCACTCGAGCATCAATGTTTTTGTAATAACTGGCCACAAGTATAATCTTAGCAGTCCTACATGGATGGTAAGGAAGGGTACTCCAGCTCTGTTTCACTGTGAAGTGAAATTTTTACTCAATGTTTGCTGTAGAGTAAAAGCATGAAGATACAGCAGATGAGGTGAGGAGCAGCTACTTGTTAAACCACCAAAATATACCTGCCTGCCTAAATTCTCCGAGTACTTCAGAGTAAGTGATACACTGTCCAAGAAGAACTTCCCCTGACACCATGTAGACACACCATGTAGGCAGATGTTGGCTGTCAGTTCCACTGACTTGGAGTGACACTGTCAGAGTTTTTTTGCCTATAGGAATTACTAGAGTACAGTAAGCTCTGAAGTGGAGTACATCACTCAGAAAGGGAAAGAAAAGATGGACAGACCATATATCATTTTACAATATGGGGAAAAAAAAAAAAAGTGATCGATATTTATTGTTCTGTGGTCATGCTATAAAACTACCTCCTAAACTTGGGGTAGTATAGTCCATGCAGTCCATGTTGCTCCAGAGAAATAATGTATGCTTTTACCTTTGTGAAAAATGGCTGGTAATACAGGGAAAAGCAGTCTTCCCTGTTCCCCGAACCTGTATTTTTAGCAGTATTTTTCTTTTTTATTTTGCTATCCAATTTATTTCTTTTTCAGTGTCACCTTTCTCTTGCCTATGAAGATGGCGTAGGATACCTTCCACAGGAGAAGGGAAATGAGAGCAATCATGAGTATCATCTCACCTTTTCAGAGCAATGCGAGTGAGCAAGCAGGCAGATAGAGTTATCCTAACTGCTTGAATAAACAGCAAGCGACTCAAATAACTGAATATTTATGGTTTTAACAATTGGCTTTCTTGGAATTTATCTCAGAAAATAAAAGCATAACAATGAGCTTTGTTTTACAAAACCTGTACCTCATAGTCAGGCTTTCTGATATTTGACATCGTAAAAGGAACAATTAGAGCTTTTCCTATACCTGAAATATTCAGAATCTCTAAGGGACAATTAGAGCTTTTTCTGTACCTGAAATATTCAGAATCTCTCCTTTCTCATTGTTTTCATTCTTCTGGTTCTTTCATGGTTAATAGGAGCTGATTTATACTGAAGGCTTACAGGTGCATCTACGTTAGTGTTTTAGTTTGGATGGGAAATCTCCTGACAGTTCTCCTTTATCGTGTTTTGGTTCACATCCTGAAACAATCTCAGAGTGGATGAACTGTATTCCTTCTGGCTGAAATTAAAAGGGAAGATGGGCTTCAATGTGAGCTCTATGCCTTTGTTGAACTTTTGTAGAAAATGCACGTGATTTGTTCTTCCACCATTTTTAAGGTGCCACTAAACATTCTAAGACAATATTTGAAGATCCAGCAAGTATAAGATATACAGGATTTATTTGAAGGACACCTGGTTTTCACTTTTGCCTTTGTACTAACTATATTAAACTGCCTCTTAGTGGCCCGTTGCATAGGTAAATGTAGATCTTTCATCATTTAAACCCATTTATCAGAAACAAAAATCCCCAGCAACAACCTGTCCTGGTATGGGAAACACCAAAATTGGCAACAAAAAAAAAATATTAGTTTTTAAACATTTGCTATTGAATGATTTCTATTGAAGCATTGAATTATTATTGAATTATATTATTGTTTTATACTATTCTATGGAATCAAGTGAACATTAAAACGGAATAAACCTACATCTACCTTTCTCCTGATTATAGCTCATGTAAGCTAAGCGTAACAGTAACAAGACAGCTCTCGAGCATGAATATATATAACTGATACCTTGAGAGCTTGGTAAATGAAAAGCCACTAGGGGAGCATTACATTTGAAGAAAAATTTAAATTTTAAAAAGCAAGCATACTGGTCCCCAGAGAATTCAGCTAAGATGAATTTAAACTAAATTAGATTTTAAATAAAGTGGTATTAAAAACACTACGATGAAATTATTTTTTGTATGTGTTTGGGTTTTCACATATTTTGTATGGAGATTCTTTCTTGACAAGTAAGCATCTTGCAAACAATTGTGCAAGGACTTACTTCTCTACAGCCACTTAAAGCCTGAAGCACAGACCTTATTACCAAAGCTACAAACTGTCCGATACATTAAAAAAGAGACTGCAGATAGCATTACCAATTATCGATCATCAGAAGTGTGACACACACTCTTTGGTAAGACTACGTAGAAGTCTATGTTTGATGTTTTTGATGACGCGAGATGTGTGTTGTCTCTACTGTTGCCAATGGACTCTGGGGAGGGAGGATTATAGAGAATCCTGCCATTCCTATGAGATATGTCTGAAGACAGCAATTCTTAAACATTTTCTTTAAAAAAAAAAACCTTAGGAGATCGGTAACATTATCCCTTGTGAGCTGTACAAGATCAACCCAGAGTTCTCTCTTAACGGGTTACTTCAGCATGACTTTAATATTAAGAAATAACATACATAAATAATGCTGCTACAGAGTAAGTCTTCAATACTTTCATTCTTGTAAATATACAAACAGTAAATAGTCACTGAGCTCTACAAAACATCAACAAAAGTGGAAATGAGAGTTTTCTTTCAAATGATTTTAAAAAGGGCTTCTCTTGATATAATAAAAATATCCATAACTAGAAAAAAAAAAGCCACTATCCAAAAGAAAACTATTCTATGTCTCAGAAACTAAGAATCTTAGTTCTATGAATAGTGCTGCTGAAATGCAGGAAATTGGCATCAGCTGGTGTCACAATCTGCTGGGTGCAAGTCACACAAATGAAAATGCTAGAACATAAATAATGAACCCACTTTTCAGACTTCTGAATTTTTAAATCACAGAATCACAGAATCACAGAATTTTCAGAGTTGGAAGGGACCTCTAGAGATCCAAAACAAAATTAACTCCGCAAATACAACAATTGATCAGTGAAGTTTAAAAGTAAATTTTAAGTGAAACTTGATTTAAGTTCACCTGATCTCGCAGTTTGGCTGTCTATATAAAGACTGAAAGTCTGTAATTGGCAAGCGCCTTCAAAATATCTCTAATCAATCTGAACTTTAATTACAGAATCACAGAATCACAGAATTATCAGAGTTGGAAGGGACCTCTAGAGATCATCTAGTCCAACTCCCCTGCTAAAGCAGGATTGCCCACAGCACATTACTCAGGACTGCATCCAGGCGGGTCTTGAAAATCCCCAGGGAAGGGGACTCCACAACCTCCCTGGGCAGCCTGTGCCAGTGCTCTGTCACCTGAACCGTAAAGAAGTGTTTCTGTGTATTTGAACGGAACCTCCTGTGTTCTAACTTGTGCCCATTGCCCCTCGTCCTGGTACTTGGAACCATTGAAAAGAGCCTGGCTCCATCCTCCTTCAACCCACCCTTTAGATACTTGTACGCCATAATAAGGTCTCCCCTCAGCTTTCTCTTCTCCAGGCTAAAGAGTCCCAGCTCTCTCAGCCTTTCCTCATAAGGCAGATGCTCCAAGCCCTTAATCATCTTAGTTGCCCTTCGCTGGACTCGCTCCAGCAGTTCCCTGTCCCTCTTGAACTGGGGAGCCCAAAACTGGACACAGTATTCCAGTTGTGGCCTCACCAGTGCAGAGTAGAGGGGGAGAATGACCTCCTTCGACTTACTGGCCACACTTTTATCTATGCAGCCCAGGATTGGCCTTTTTGGCAACAAGGGCACATTGCTGGATCATGGATAATTTACTGTCTGCTAGGACCCCCAGATCCTTCTCCTCAGAGCTACTTCCCAGCAGGTCCGCCCCTAACCTATACTGGTGCCTAGCATTCTTCCTCCCCAGGTGCAGGACCTTGCACGTGCTTTTGTTGAACCTCATTAGGTTCTTCTCCGCCCAGCTCTCCAGCCTGTCCAGGTCACGCTGGATGGCAGCACGGCCCTCTGGGGTGTCAGCCACCCCACCCAGTTTGGTATCATCAGCAAACTTGCTGAGGATACACTCTGTCCCCTCATCCAGGTCATTAATGAATATATTAAACAAAATTGGACCGAGTATTGACCCCTGGGGGACACCACTGGTTACAGGCCTCCAACTAGACTCTGTGCCGCTGATCACAACCCTCTGAGTTCTGTCCCGCAACCGACTCTCAATCCACCTCACTGTCACCTCAAATGATTGGAAACAAAAGGTGCAACCCCATCACGGGGATTAGGTATTTAGTTAAGTGTGGAACTCCTTGCAATAATATCTTGTGGGTACAAAAATTATAAATGGGTTCAATGGAGAATGGATAAATCTATAGGACATAAATCTACTAAGGTTATGTAATACACAGGAAACATCCAGGATGATATTGGACTTGGAAGGACCTTGGGCTACAAAGAGTTGAAGGCTGTAATGACATTCTGAAGAAGTGTCAGTATACATTTTTTTTGCAATTACGCATTTCCCAAAGGCATTCATATTTGGTCATTGTCAAATATAATACAGGGTAGATAAAATTTTACTCTTACTTAGGTCAACCTTTCTAATGATTTTTATTTTATGTCCTTCTGTTTTTGTTAAACTTATGAGAATTTATGCATTTGGGTCTCTGATAATTCTGACATATTTTCAGAGTACAGCTTTGTATCTTCCTCAGACATGTCCATCTGCCCCTATCTTCTTCATCTGAATAAGTTCAAACTCTCAGGGAACCCTCTGCATAACTCTAAGAAGATAACAAATCTTTTGCTATGTAAAAATTAGAAATGGAAAAAAAGTATCCTTTCAATTTATACAACTTAACAGTTAAAGCTACATTACAACTAGGAATACAAAATGAACACTCTTCTACAGAACTTGTACGACCAAGTCCCAAATTAGGTATAACATATTGTGTTTCTACAGATTTTCAAAGAAACCTCTTGATAGTTTCAATTTATATTATTTGTTGTACCCTGAATTGCAATTATCTTTTTCTACCAAAGTGTAGAAATGCTCTTGAGAGCAAGGAATATTTTTATTTTTTGTTCAAACTTGCCAGTATCTTTTTGAATTCTTATCTAATTACAAACTATCAAACTACCTACTATACAGAAGTTATTCAATAACATAGGGAAAAAAAGATGTAAATATTTCATCTTGGTTTATAATAAGATCTATTCGGTCATTCTGAAACCTTTCATGAAAGTGTCTCAGATTTATTGACTAATTCCTACTGAAAAAAAGCTTTTCGATGCTAGAACCAAAATTCTGGAATTCATGGTGTCATCTTCATTTTAGACAAAACGATAGCAGCTATTCCAGAATGACGGAGATCTGGGTTCAGTTTTCTCCTCTCACTAAATGGCATCAAACTTTCTTTTTCCACAAGAACACTACTACCTGCAATATACTCCAATATGTGTCTCCTTTACATTGTTCAACTAGAGCTGGTTATAAAGTACCTAGATAATTAGCTAATGAGTAAGGCTGACCCTACCCTAGTTGTTCGATATTCACCGAAAGTATGGAAGGCTTGTTTTCCCACCCATATAGACCACTTTTTTTTATACAGTGTAGAACAACATACAAAGAGAGATTTATTACAGCACGTGATAGTAGCACTACAATTGGATAGCAAGGAACAACAAACAGAAAAAGATAGAGTTGAGTTAGGTGCACAGAGAGTAAGAAAGAGAAATAAAAATTGCCTTTTATTTCAGAATGGTCTTAGGAGAAAAGAAAACATAAAATTCTTTTTTAGCAGTTGGTAGGTAATACAGAGAATTGTGTGGGTTTTTTTTTAAACAGGAGGTCACTAAGCATGCTTGGAAGACTCAAAGTTCTTTTAAAAAACAGGCACGTTTTTGCCATTTCCTTCAGTTCCAATCATCTCACATAGGACTCAGAAATACAGCTGATGAGCAGAAAGCTTTCTAAAAGATATAAACATTTGGGTAAGGAGAAGAAGCAGAATAGCAATTAAATATGAATAAGAGGATGTGATAACAAGAAAAGAAAAATAGATTGAAATGTAAGACAGAATATTCTAAATAATGCTATAATCAGTTTAAATGCATTCGCAAAGCGAAAGAAAACTGTATCAGAAACAATACTGTGGGGAACTGAAGACTAGAACATCCTAGTGCTCTTTTCTCATAGCCCTCATCTTGCAATGGCAATTCTTCTGACTGATGAAGTTTTCATGAGCATCCCTCCAGAGCTCGGTCAATCTTACTTACAAAACGTCCAAAGGAAAGATAAGGGAACAATACAAGGCAGGCTGACAGTCTAAAGACTAAAACGATCTGTCTCTGCAAATGGTCCCACTACAAGTTAAGGAGTTATTTTGCTTCCAGCTTCATAAAAAAAAGCAAAACCAAAAACAAAACAGCAAAGCAAAGAGTTGACTAAGATGACAGTCAGATAAATATGAGTATTGCCTATAGTTACCGGGCTTCTAGAAATGGCTAGGAATTGTAAATGCAACATTACAGAAAATATTTTTTCCTTCGACCTTATGTGTCAGGATAATTACTGTAACTGGAAAAATGAACATCATACACATATAATTAAAAATGTAAAGTATATTTCTTCTAACAATTGCATTCATAACCTGTTCCTCCAAAGCAGCTTTAAAAAAAATTATTTATAGCATCACTGTTTTAATATCTGATGTTCCTTCAGGAAAACATTTTATGATGTGATGAACCACTGCTATATGTCTGTTCTTTCATCTCACAATGAAGAGGATGTGTGCAACTAAATGAAGTGTAAGAGATTTTAACTGTGCAAATAAGTATGTACACGAACATGCACACATTACTTTATGTTTACTTTAGGGCCAAAAAAAGTCTCAAAGAAATAGCTAATACCTGAAGCTGATTGTAGGGTAACACACAGAGTTCCTAAGGATCCTGAGGGAAATCTTCCCCAATTTTAGGACAGTCTCTAAGAAATTCTCGTCTCCAGCATCATCACAACATTGTTTTATTTCCTACCACCCTGCTTGCCAGATTGAGGCCTAAGAATTTAGGCTTTCAAAATTAGTAAATGTATTTTACATGTTACATGGGATTATTTTTTTTTCCTGTATTGTCAACAATTGTTAATTGGCTTTATTGACAGTAAGCTAATAAAGCGGGAGGGAAAGAGCAAATCCTCTGAGGAACAGCCATTTGAATGAAAGATAGGCAGAGCACATTGCTCAGCACATGCCTATCCGCACGTGGTCAGATGGTTCAGAATTTAATTTGAAAAGAGATTAGCTGTTCACATCATTTCTTGTTTTATTAACACATCCAATGCTATATCTGACAACAGGGCTTAGAGACCCATCTGCAGTTTTATTCCTTCAATATGCCTGCTTCAAATTGTTTTATTTTCATATTAGTTTACTCGTGACTTAGCAATCAGAATATCGACATAGTTAGTGACATGTGAGACAGTACGTTTGGAGAGCAGGTTCACGCTAAGTGGGTTTAGCCCAATAATTCCTTTAAGCCTGAGAAAAGCCCGAAAGAGAACACTGTATAGGCATTAATGAAGACCTAGATAACACTGTCATGAAGTTTAAGTTGGAAAAATATAACTATCACCAACAAGATTATTTTTAAATTCAGGTGTCATGGGATTTAGGGGCTTATTGTATCTAACATTTCATGCAAGCACTAGTACAGAAGATCAGTTTCTTGCACAAAAAAATTACATTGTTTTTGAATGGAACTATAGGAGTTAGTTTCATATACAGCTTTCCAGACATCGCCTCACTTGGTCTTTCTGCTATCAGATTTTTGGACATTATTACAGCGCATGTTGAGATATTGTTAACAGTGAGATATAATTACAGTGAGCTTCGTGAAGTATGTTGTTTTGAAACTGGAAGCTGTGAAGACAATAATAATTGAGAAATATAAGTTTATATTAATTAACCCTACACTACAGTCTGTTCTTGTGGGACAGACTGTATCTTTGCCTTGGATAACTGTGCAAAGGCTGGAATTAGAAGCAGCAAAAAGAAGGGCAACATAAGGAGACCTTAATATGCTACATCTGCCGGACAAGTTAATTAGAACAAAAAATAAATTGTTTGAGACAGTACCAAGTATAAGCCCCAGAAGCAGTTCCTGGAATAGCTCTACTACATCTTACTAATTGCACTCAGTTGAACTTGGCTATAAAACAGATAATCTTCGTAGATGAAAAGGTTCAAATTAACCTGGTTTGAAGAATACCTTGGCAGCTTTTGTTGTATTGTAATCAAGAAGATGATGAAGAAAATTAAAAAACAGAGAAGAGAGGGCTTGAATTTGACCTTCTCAGACATTTCATCTGGAAGAGCATTCTCAATCAATGATAGGTCAGTACAGGCTCATAATAACACTTTTTTGAGATGTTCCCTCACAGGAAGTGCAGGTGTCCATATACAATAGTTGAGAATGCTTTATTTACTAGCATTTGTTGATTATCATTATTTCACTGCATGCCATTATTTCCCTCTTCCTCTGTCACTGGAAAAGCATGCATTCTTTTGGTAATTAGTAAGGTATTGTTAACAGACAAAGACAGTGTACTGTGAACTTACATATAGCACACCTAAAAATACACTCTAGCAATAAAAGGTATTTTCTTTTTTCTTTGCATTTCTTTCATTTTGTATTTAAATTCTAGTAATTCCAAAACTTTTTATAATTGAAGAAACAAGGCTTGAAGAGTCTACATAGACATCACAGTTTGATCTTTTCATGTCAGACATCAGATCTTCATAAGTGAGATATTTGAATAATAAAGTAGTGTTGACAAATATGTGACCTACATCAAATAGCAGCTTTTCTATTGTCACATAAGGGAACATTCCTGCAGCAGAATAAGTTTTGACCGTACCCAGGAATGCAACATAGCCCTGAATTATAGACCAGACTTCTGAACCAAGTTTCTAATAATTTCTAAAAGCCACAGTAATATGCAGAATATCTTGATTCTCTCAAAAGAGAAAGATAAAACTGCAAGCGTATCTTTAAGCATAAGGCTGCTTTTGCTTCAGAAAAATCAGGTGTGTGAGACAAAACAACTTTATCAGACATTTACTTTAAAGAAAGATCTGAAGGCACTTCTAGAAGAAACCTAACATATGACTCAAATATTACTTCTTTGTTGTAGAGGAGAAAAAATTACAGTCCACATACTAAAGACCAAATTCTTGAATTTTATATTCTGGATTGTTCTAAGGAACAAGGTAGCCTTCTTAGATGAATGAAATAATGTTACTCATAGTCAGAAAACAAGACATGTAAAAAGAGTAAGAGTTAAATTAAGGTCCAACATTAGAGAGATATTTTGTAACTAAGAGATAAACTCAGTAAATATTTTTAGGTACCACAACGAGATAATAGAAAAACTGTATGCAGTTGATGAATGGTATACAGAATTTATTGCAAATTTGAAGATTTTCATGGACTGAAAATAAAGATTGCAATGAGATTACCTACAGACAACTCCTGACATTTTTGCCGCATAAATGCATCTGAGTACAGATCTATTTTCTGATCTGAAACAGAACAAGAATATCTGCAGAACTGTCTTTTTAATTTCACAGCCCAATTATACTCAGTACAAGAAGACATAATGAAGTTAATATGGGTTAGAGAAAGATCCATTATTCTGACTAAACAAGCAGAAATGAAAAATAAAATAATCCAGAGTGACAATTTCAGCTGCAAGTGTTGATTGTGCCAAGCTGATGTTACCAAGATGGCCACGATTTCGCTGCCTTCTATCTTTAAGATTTACAGTTTCCAAAGAACTTCAGGGATGTACACAAGGCATAGAGCTATATTAGAGAGGCATCTCCCTGAAAGCTCAGGCTGCCCTCTTCTGGAGTGAATGATCTTGCTCATCTAGTGGTCTTTGTTCACAAAGTCATATGAGGAACATCTCACAAATGAAACCCTCCTCTGATTAACAGGTCTTTAATTTTTCATTTGTATTGTCATATAAAACACCTACTGAACATGTATTCAATCAAGAAAATGACTAGCATCTTGCCGTGACACAGTCACATACAAAAACGACTTCCTTGTGCAATGGAGTGGACAAGCTTTTAGTATAGAAACTTTAATGGCAGTAGCTGACATTACTTGGATCTACTGACTTCCAACTTGATGTGGAATGCAATGCTATAAAGGCATGATCATTCACTCCGAATTCAAGAACGCTTCTATGAAGTCAATGTTCTTGCTGGAAACAAGGCTGTGAAAATAGGCCACCCCAAAGCTGCATTCACAGCCTGCCCTATGTATACTGGAGTGAGAGAAGAGTTTTCATCAACTTGTTGCATGTTCTTCCACCAGTTAAAGTTCAAAAAAAATAACAGAATCTTTGTCCTTATATTTTAGTTGCAGACAACCTGATATTAAGGTATCTTCTACCATCCATGCAGGCAACGTATGCGATTTTGTTTATATACAAGGTCATCTGATCCCAAAGATAAAGCACATACTTACCATTATATGTGGACTGTTCTCCAGCTAATTAATCAGAAAATGTTGTCATATGCTGTCAGTCAGATAATATAGTGCTGTGGTAGAGTTCAGTGGTTTTATACTTGATAGAGATAGACTTGAAAATCTGGATCCCTGTTTCAAATCAGGGGATGTAGGGAAATAGCCAACACCAAGAGTAAAATTGCTATCCCAAAATATAAAAAGGAATTTTCTCTAATCCACCAAAAGTTACAAGTGATCGATTCTTCTTTGGTAGTAGACTATTAAGGTAGAGGTAAAATGATGAACATTTTAGAATTGGAGTAATTATTTCGTTGTATTCATCTCCCTCTCTCATCTGAATGATAATGAATCATTGCAAGTTTCCTGAAGAAAACACAAAACCCACTGAAATTGAGTAGGGAAATACTAATGCCTTATTTAGATGGCGGTTCCTAGTTTAGAAATCCTGTAAAAAGCATTTTGATTGTTTCAAAGAAGGCAACAGAAAACTATTAGCTGCAGTTACTATGAAAATGGGTTCCTTCTGTATATTGTTTCTTTCTAGTCAGCCAGAAGACCTTTGACCTCGATAAGCCTAAAAAAAAAGGTGTTGCTTTTTACTGATGTGATGCTTATAAAAAAACATGAGACATAAATGGCCAAGAATATAATATAAAAAAAAAACACTCAAATGCGCACAAATCCTCAATTATTCTTGAGCTAAACATTCTTTTAAGGTGCAGATCTTCCATGAATTTTCAGAACAAGTTAGCAAGGATTATAATCAAGACATACGATGAATTGTAATTGTTGTCACTGTAGATCTGGAAGGAACAAGGAACCTTTCAGTGAAACAATAGCTAGCTAAAGCAGAAAAAAAGCTGTAGCAGAACACTGCTTCTGCTACTCATTGCTGACAATTATTATTCAAGGTGCAGCTTTTAACAACCTAGGTAAGAGACAAGCCTCAGAGACTATTTCGGGAGAGAGAATTTTGATCTGTTCTTTCTGGATTTCGTTATTCTTTTTACACATTAGTACTCCTTGTCCCTTGTATAATTACAAGTGCATACAGTGGAGAGGAAACAGTCTAGGAGACTGTGTGGAAGATGATAACTTCCTGACACAGCTGGTGAGTGAGCCAACTAGGGAAGGTGCCCCACTGGACCTGTTTTTTGTGAACTGAGAAGGACTTGTAGGTGATGTGACAGTTGGAGGCTGTCTCGGGCATAGCGATCACAAAATGATTTTTTGATTTTTGGAGAAGTCAGGAGAGGGGTCAGCAGAACTGCTACCTTGGTCTTCTGGAGGGCAGACTTTGGCCTGTTTAGGGGCATGATTGAGAGAGTCCCTTGGGAGGCAGTCCCGAAGGGCAAAGCAGTCCAGCAAGGCTAGACATTCTTCAAGACAGAGTTCTTTAAGGTGTGGGAGCAGGCCATCCCCATGTGCCAAAAAATGAGCCAGTGGGGAAGAAGACCAGCCTGGCTGAACAGAGAGATTTGGCTGGAACCCGGGGGAAAAAAAAAAAAAAAAGAGTTTATGACCTTTGGAAGAAGGGGCAGGCAGCTCGGGAGGACTACAAGGACGTCATGAGGTTATGCAGGGAGAAAATTAGAAGGGCCAAACCCCAACTAGAACTTGATCTGGCTACTGCCAGAGAAGAAAATAAAAAATAGTTCTATGAATACATTAGCAACAAAAGGAGGGCTAAGGAAAATCTCCACCCTTTATTGGATGCAGGGGGAAATACAGTGACCAAGGATGAGGTACTTATTTTGCCTCAGTCTTTAATAGTAAGACTGGTTGTTCTCAGGGTTCCCAGCCCGCTGAGCTGGAAGGCAGGGAGCAGAATGAAGCCCCCATAATCCAAGAGGAAATTGTTAGCAAGCTACCACACCACTTAGATGCACACAAGTCTATGGGATCAGATGGGATCCACCCAAGGATACTGAGGGAGGTGGCAGAAGTGCTCACCAAGCCACTTTCCAACATGTATCAGCAGTCCTGGCTAACAGGGGAGCTTTCAGTTGACTGGAGGTCAGCAAATGCAATGCCCACCCACAAGAAGGGCCAGAAGGAGGATGCAGGAAACTACAGACCTGTCGGTCTGACCTTGGTGCCAGAGAAGGTTATGGAGCAGATCATCTTGAGTGCCTTCACATGGCATGTACAGGACAACCAGGCAATCAGGCACAGTCAGCATGGGTTTATGAAAAGCAGGTGCTGCTTGACTAACCTGGACTATGACAAAGTGACCCACTTAGTGGATGAGGGACAGGCTGTGGATGATGTCTACACAGACTTTAGTATAGTCTTTGACACCATTTCCCACAGCATACTCCTGGAGAAACTGACTGCTTATGGCAGGGATGGGTGTACACATCACAGGGTAAAAAATTATCTGTGTGGCCGGGCCCAAAGAATTGTGGTGAAGGGAGTTAAATCCAGTTGGCAGCTGCTCACTACTGGTGTTCTCCAGGGCTGGGTATTGGAGCCAGATCTGTTTAATATCTTTATCAATGACCTGGACAAGGGGATTGAGTGCACCCTCAGTAAGTTTGGAAACATCACCAAGTTGGGTGGGAGTGTTGATTTGCTTGAGGGTAGGAAGGCTCTACAGAGGGATCTGGACAGGCTGGATCAATGGGCTGAGGCCAATGGTATGAGGTTCAACAAGGCCAAGTGGTGGGTTCTGCACTTGGGTCACAACAATCCCATGCAGTGCTACAGGCTTGGGAAAGAGTGGCTGGAAACCTGCTCAGGGGAAAAGGACCTGGGGGTGTTGGTTGACAGGTGGCTGAATATGAGCCAGCTGTGTGCCCAGGTGGCCAAGAATGCCAATAGCATCCTGGCCTGTATCAGAAGTAGCGTGGCCAGCAGGACTAGGGAGGTGATCGTCCCTCTGTACGCAGCACTGGTGAGGCCACACCATGAATACTGTGTTCGTTTTTGGGCCCCTCACTACAGGAGGGGCATTGAGATTCTGGAGTGTGTCCAAAGAAGAGCAACAAAGCTGGTGAGGGGTCTAGAGAACAAGTCTTATGAAGAGCGGCTGAGGGAACTGGAGTTGTTTAGTCTGGCAAAAAGGAGGCTCACGGGAGACCTTATCACTCTCTGCAACCTCCTTTCAGGTAGCTGTAGCGAGGTGAGTGTCAGTCTCTTCTCCAAAGTAGTAAGCGATAGGACAAGAGGAAATGGCCTCAAGTTGTATCAGGGGAGGTTTAAATTGGACATTAGGAAAAATTTCATCACCAAATGGGTTGTCAAACACTGGAACAGGCTGCCCAGGGAAGTGATTGAGTCACCATCCCTGGAGGTATTTAAGAGACACGTAGATGTGGTGCTGAGGGACATGGTTTAGTGGTAATTTGGCAGTGCTAGGCTAACGGTTGGACTTGATGATCTTAAAGGTCTTGTCCAACCTAAACGATTCCATCTGAGAAGGGGTGAGGCAATTGCACTTTTACTATAATTATTTCATTTACTGATGGTAAATTAAGGATTTACTTATGGTAAACTGTACTCTTGGAAACCTTGTTTTCTTATTTTTGCTTTTAAACATCAAGACATATTCAGTATCATTCAATTACCCAGAATAAAATTGTGATCACTGAAGAGAATTTGCAGTAGAAAAAGCAATAACAACAAAAAGTCACCTTAAACTCTAAAGAATCGAATGACCCCAGACCTAGCAATAAAAGATACCATTCAAATTTGTTATGTCCAGTTAGGCTTGAAAAGATTTGCTATGTCCACGAACATAAACACATTATTTTAGTTTCAAAGATAATGACACAGTCAGTCCAACAAAACCAATATGAATAATTTCTGATCGTTTTAAATCTTTCTTCATCATAACAGATAGAATTTCTCACTCTTAACTTATTTCACGACAGGTCTTTAACAATATGTTTTTTCTTTGATCTAACTATGAAATGAATTAATTTTTTATCATTTAAAAGCAACAGTTTTCAGAATTTTCAAACCCTATCAACCAGAAATGTGCAGAATTCATCTCATTTGAAAAACAATGCTACAGAAGCCAATTGATAAGTTTGTACTGAATTTCAACATTTGTATTATTTTTTATTTTATAGTAATCTACTTCTATTTAGGTCTTAAATACAGTATCCCTTTAAAAGAAATAACTCCATCTGCAGATAACAGACTAACTATCACAATTTGTTTCAACACATCAGCATTCCCAAATACTATATTCTTCCGCTACAAGTTTAGCCTAAAGGAACTCACATATGAAATTTGAAGGAACAGAAGTAGCTAAATCCATGCTTTACTGACACTTTCTTGCTCCTGAAGTTTTGATCCATGAAGAAGAAAATATTTTAATCCTTTTTAAAGCATTTTCATTATGTAAACCTCTATATACGGATAAAACCTTCACAGTTACAATCATACTATCACTCTATTCAATTCTTATCGTGAGAGCAAATATATTATAATTTTGCTTTAATGAATCCCATTACTACTGCAGAAAAAATGTCAGGTTTCTTAGAAATCTTCCATTTCTCACCTTTACTGATGGTTACGTAATGATTTCTAATTACATTTTTCCGACTTAAAATTCATATTAAAGTATGCTGACCACCCAGTGATGAAAGTAGATGTGTACCTGAATCATCTTAATTTCAAAAACTACAATATCTAAATTCTAGGCATTTCTGTAAAACAAAGTTTGCCTTATTCAAAATATAGCATTCAGGAAAAAGTATATTTTAATAATATTGGTCATGATGTACGAAAACCCTTTGTTGAGCAGCAGAAAAACAAAATCAGGTATAATATTTTGTATTTATGATAAAAGTATTTCATTACCAAAGACAACAGGAATTCCAGCTTAAACCCAGAGACCGATAGTTTTATAAAGCTTTGTTGATAAGCAAAGTAAGCTTTTTTTCTGTACCTGGAATCTCTCTCTCTTCAACACTGTATTCCAGAGATCCAAAGGAATAATTAGCCGGACTGATTGCAGGAGTAGAAATAAAACTTGTACAGCCAATGGATGAGTTGATTTCAAAATAGTTGTGACCGTGATTCATTCGGTGAAATTCCAGAGAAGATACTATTGATGTGCGCTGCTTGGGCTACAAGAAAAATAGAAGTTTGGAGTGAAAAATACAGACCTACTGTATAGTTTTCATTACTTGACATTTAACAAATTTACCTAGGGTTTCTCTCTTTTTACTGTTTTCATTTGGCTCAAAAGTTATACTAGTAAAATCATTTCATATGACAAGCTGTGCTGATGTAGAGATCATTTCCTTCCAAAATTTGGATTAATCTTCATTAGAAAAAATGCATGTCTTCATTCTAATCAATTTAATTCAAAATAAAATAGGGTTTTACAGCCTTGCATATAATAATTGCAATCATCTTTTGATAAGAAAGGGAGCTCTTCACCAGCTGCATTGCTGGGTACATCTTGCAAAACAATTAGACTGCTGATGCCTATATAATTAAATTTACAAAATAATACCAAGCACTCATAACTCAAAAGCAACTCTCTGCTGTTTATTCAATTTATGAAGGGCTGCCTTAAATATTCAAAGACTGGAATGTCTGAAAGCTGAGGGGAAAAGTGTCAGCTTAAAAAGCCCACATGAAAATCAAACATTCTTCATGAGTTTTCACGGAATAGTGAAAAACTTGATACTAGTTTGTATCAAACATTTTCTTTTGAAGTGAACCTCTGCATTGACCCCACCTAATGGCTGCGCTTTGGACTGTGGAGCAGCTTGAGAGCATGAGAAACTCGTTCCTTTTGGGTGGATCTACACCACTAGGTACATTACAGGATTGTACAAAATGTGCTCCAATTCCTCATGGCCTCTTGACCACAGGACCACACTAAAGCTAGCCCAAATTAAAACCAATGAAACCTATATAATGTGATCATCAGGTCAGCAACAACTTTTTCACTACACAGCTCTGTTCCCATTACACTGCACTACTTATTAATATCGACATAAACTTAGTGCTTGATGGCAGGGACTATAAGCCACAGACCACTGATGATTTGCAACGTCATGCTAAATAGTCCGTTGTAGCACTCATCTGGCTCCATACTCAAAATAACCTAACCCCGTGATGCTCCTTGCTGCTTCAGGAGCAATGACATTAAAAGCCTCCTCCAGAACAGAGGAGGCCCTGCATCCAGGTGTATAGATGTCTGTATGTTTATTTCACAACAGTGAAAAACATCTCAGGAACTGCTGCCTCAGATAACCGAAGCTGGAAAAAGGAAACAGAGAAAGAGAATAAAGGGTGCTTCAATTCCTCTTGTTTTAGCATGTCAGGCTTAAGAGGGCAGAATATTTGTAAAGGTCAAGAATTTGCTACTTATTAGTGTCAAGACCAAATTATTGCCCCGAGAGCAATACGATCTTCCTCAGACCATGAGGCTATTCACCATCCCTCACTTAGAACTACCTGTTAAAATACAATCTGTCCTAGTGGAGTAATTTTCAATTTTGTTTGTGGTCTATTTCATGTTTAGGTTATGAGCCCTGCAATATTCGTGTTAGAAATAAAGAACTAGACTGTTTTCACTAAAAATTCACTCTTTCTATCAAAATTTCAGACAAAAACTTAAACAGACTTAGGTTTGCATAATGTTGATTGATTGTTAAAGTTGCGTTGGGCACCATGTGAATTAACTGTGTCCTGTTAAAACTGAGAAAAATAGCAAAGGGTAAATTTGGGCATTCATCTGGAACTCACGTACAGTCTACTGAAGGGATTTACTTTCTTTAATAATTAAAAACAGCTTCTGCTTTGAAAGGCTGACTCTTAGGGCTAGTAATTTCATGGGAGAGTTCAATGAACAGGGACAGACTCCAACATCAAACAGTCTTGTTAAAAGTCATTGTTTGGGACCTGAGCCAAAATAACTCTCTGATCAGACCAAAAATATTCATGTGTACTAATTAAACCTAAAACACACACTCTTGCTAGACAACAAATTCATCAATGTCCTAATTATTTCTAAAACTGAAAAAGATCTCCGGTCATTTAGAAACATGTTCCTGGCCCTTTCCCAAGCAATGGTGTCTTTGTGGTTTTGCAGGAATTCAGCTCCTGAGTTGAAATGATGACGCTTCAAGTAACATGATGTGCAGGAACTCTGACTATTCAAAAACTGAGACAGTTCCTACCTAGAAAGGCAGCTGGGATGGTCTAGCTCAATATTCCTAAGCAGCTTCAAAAATTCCTCTGGCTATTCAGACTATTCAGACCAGTCAGGTGTCCAACCACTTCTTCAACTGCGTGCCCCTTTCTTGGAGTCAGAATAGCAGCATCTGATTCATCATACGGCCTTTTACTAACTTACGGATCATCAGCTGTTTCACTACACCTTAGTGTAGTATTACAAGCTACTGTAATATCTTCTAAAAGTTTCACAAAAACATATGCGAGGTCTTGGGGAGACAGAGGGGGGAAACAAACAAGCAAACAAACAAACAAAACCCCACCCCAAACTGTTCAGAAGCATTTTTAAAGATCAGTTTAGTTTGCAAATGTTTTGAAAATGTGTCCATCAATAAATAGCTATGATTTGCTCTGGAGACATGAGTTAATGATATAAAATAGTCTAGAATGATTTTCAAAGGTGGTTATGGAAGCTAGAAACATGTTTTCTGTTTGTTCGTGCTAACATGCAACCATCTGCTAACCTGGGTCATACAAAATACCTCCTGTATTATTTTGGGCTTTGACATTATTATTATTAATTCAGACAAACATATCGCAGTTTAATGTGTCTTTCCAGTCTAAGGATTCTGTTCAGAACCTCACACAGCCTCTAGTGCTCTACAGCATAACACTTCTGCTATATCATTTGGAGTTAACAAGGTCCATCTGTCAAGATGTGCCAATAATTTTTCTACATAATTACACAGGAATCTAGCATCCGAGCTTTTGTAGCTAACTAGAGGAGCCTTTTGCACTTTTTCTGGGCCCTTTAAAATGTTATGTTGTTAAAGTATGCTAATTGTTCATTAATATATGCTGAGACATGCAGTAAAGCAGTTTGTGTTTATTGCATCCCTCGGTCTGTGTCTCCCTAAAGTGCAGTTTACACAAAAACTGTAGAAAAAAAAAGTTTTTTTCTACAGTTAGCATTAAATTCAGTTCCAGATTTAGGTAACTAAATTTATAGCATAGCTATTTACATCTACACTGGGTATCTAAGCTCCAATTACTGTCAGTTGAGATCTAGTCAATACAATCAATAGAGTCCAGAGAACAATTCACCTCACCCAATCACCTTGGTAGTAGTTCACTTGCCTTAATGCAGGTATCCACTGGCACTGGAGATTCCCTGGGGCATCCCACCTGGCCTCCAGCTGCCATCCAGAAGAGTGCAGGTCTCCCCTACGTGTGCCCTATATCCTACCTGAAAGCCTCCATGTACATGTCAAAGACACCTTTAAGCAGCCTCAAATGACACTGGCTATTTTTATGCAACTGAATTGAATCCCACATCTCTACTGATCACGATGGGAGATTAGATATCCAGATCAGGCAGAGATTCTTACATACAGAGATGAAAGTATCAGTGTTTTAGTCCCAGATTGAATTCTACCTCTAGCTCATGTGTAGACACTCTGCATACTTTACTTCATTTGTTAGAATCTAGAGCCAAATTCCAGCCTTACTGGCAGAATGTGTAGCCAGCAATTAACGTGTCACTTACTTACTGGAGTCTTGTACCTTGCTTTCCTGCATCAGATCTTTCAGAGCTACTGCTTGAGATCTCTAAAGATAGATCCTGAGTAATTCTAAGACTATTTGCTATATGCAATACCATAATATGCAGGAAATGTATTCAGGGGTCAAGGTTCTATAGCTGTGAAGACTGTACAAACACAAAACTCTGTCCCAAAGAGATGATGCTTCCTTGATTTTTTGTACGAAAGCCAGCTTTGCCAGTCATTAAATGATGTCTACCTCATACTACTCAGAAGGTCTGCTCACACTTCGATAACCCTTGTGAAATTGTAGCCTACTTATGGCTTAACTTCAGCCCCATATGTGTAATACATAACCACATGCAGATTTGTCCTTAAGTATATTTTCTCTATCCATTGCATTCATGTGTTTAATTTACTTGTTATGTGTATGCAATCTCTTTAATGACTGATTTTGTTTACTTTAAAATGTTTCTTCATGACTATTATTTCAGTTGTCATAATATTGACCTAGAAAACCTTAGACTATCCTAAAACAGCATACCAAATCAGGCTAATGAAGAAACCTTATCATCAACGCAAAATGAAAAATATATCAATCAAAATCTTTAAAGATATTGCAATAAAAAGATTTACATAACTTTCAAATCAGGTCTAATAAGAAGACTATTTTCATGTTATATCAGTAGTGAACATACAGACATCAATGAAAGATACCTCTTTGAACACTGCAAAACAGGAAAGGCATCAAAATACACATACTGAATTACCTTTCTATTAAAAAGACAAGTAAGGACTTACTTAATGCTCCCATGAATGGAAGTTGCATGCAAATTCTGTCATGCTACCATGACATGCGTGTAACACTATGAGTATGCAAGGGATCATTCAAATATTTTTCACATTTAGGTGAGGAAGTAGGGCAAAATTCCTTTCCCAATTTAACATGAAAATATTTCTCCAGCGTTGTAGTACTCCACAATATAAGCTTGTGACTCCACCTTCTTTTATCTTTGGGATTTGTGTACGCAGCACCGCCACAGTCTGTAAAGAATTAATTCTCACAACAATACCGTGCACTATGGCAGAACTATTAGCCCCGTTTTACAGATGCTGAACTAGGGTATAGAGCTCTCCCAAGGGACAGATGTGTGGCTCATTAAATCACTGAGAACCAATAAGCCTGAGGAAATTCTGCCTTTGTCAAATCCTGCCAAATTCCAGCTGCCTTGCATAATGTAACAACTGGTTTCCGTTGCGTTATACCATGCAGAGAATGTATGATAGAATAGAGAAGTGAACCCACATGCTCAAATTCTAGCTAGCAAATAAAATACAGGCTTATCAAAGAAAGAAAAAGGCTGTAGCCCCTTCCTCCAGGCTCATCTCAAATACATAACACAGTACGAGTGTAGCCACATGGCTGCACAAATCCCTCATTTTGGTACCTGCCCAGATGATTCCATTCTTCTCATTCTCTGATCAACTCACTCCCACTTCAGAAATTTTCCTTTCTCCAGCTTCCTTCTTTCTTAAGATTCCATTCTCTTTCTAGTCACTCATTTTCCCTTTCACCCCTTAACTTGTCTCAGTTTTCTCCCATCAATTGCTACATTCCCTCCAAAACAACTTATTTTACTCTAAAACACCCTTCACAGTATCCTAGCTGATTCCAGTTCTGCTTGGTCTTCCAAAACTTGCTTCTATGCTTTCTCTGTGATTTTGTCATCAAGGTCTCTCAAACAAACTCCCTAACAGTCCTATCTCACACTGACTTTATCAGTCACTGCATCCATCTCATTGTCCTTCAAGGCATCCAATTTTAACCTCTGTCCTCCCTTTCAAATATAACTTTCACATAGCTTTTATGGTTCCTTATTCTCTGTCCTCTGCCTCAACATCCCAACATACCATCTCTGTTTCTATCGTTGCCTCTTTTGCTCACGTACTGTCCTGGTTTGAGGTAAAACAGAACCAATTTTGTTCAGTAACTTCGCTTCTTAGCTGGGCCTCTTCTAACTACTGAAATTAACTGCATATTGTGCAGACAATGTTCACTCTCTCAGAGTGATAAGGCCAATTGTTTATAGCTGATACCCAGGCATGGTATGCACAGAGGCTCCTGCTTACACTTATTGCTATAACACTCAAGGCCAAACAACTTTGTTATTTGCCACGTTGGAGGGTCGGAAGCGGAAAAGCATAGTGGGGTCCCACCTGCAGGGAGGAGCGGACAGGACAGGTGACCCAAAACTGACCAACAGGGTATTCCATCCCATCTGCCTCATGCTCAGTATAAAAGCTGAGGGATCAAAGGGTCAGGGGCTCTTCCTTCAATGGCTGACGTCTGAGGAGGACTCTGTTCGTCTGCCTGTGATCCGAATCCTGACTCCAGATCCGGAATCCAGTTCCCGTCCGTCACTGAGTCCAGCCTGGGACTGCCCCAGTGCCAGCCAGTGATGTGATTGTCATCTCGGGAGCTTGATACGGTTTTGTATATATTTTTCATTATTTCTTTTTATTTTATTATTAATATTTCATTAAAGTAGTTTAGTTTCTTCTAAACTCTAAGTCTCTTTTTCCTCCTCTGCCTCTCTCTTTGTAGAGGGGTAGAGGGGAGCATCTGTCGGTCCCGTCTGGGGTCCCTCGGGTCCCCAGTGGTGGATTTGGCCTAAACCACGACACGTACACTTACATAAAATCCCATAACATTCATAATTTTCTTGGTAACATACAGCCTGTGAGAGGACAGGCTCCTTCACTTACTCCTGTCCCCAGCACCTCAGTTTCGATTTGCAGAAATCAACAGGCCTGACACGTTCTCATCAGTCAGTGCTGCCGCCAAGAGTTATTTGATTTATGGGATCTGAACTAAGATGATCAAGTAGCCTTGAAGTGGCAAAAACTGGAGATTACAAATGTCCTGCTTTGAGGTAGAACAGAACCAATTTTCTTTTCGGTTATTTTACTTCCTTCCTTTCTGGGAAGGGAGAGAGAGATTAAAAGAAAGCATCTGTCGTTTGTTTAGTGGCCAGCCCAGCCTACACCACGACAACAATGGATCTTGATTTGATTCATCCGTGTCACCTAGAAGTGAAAGACTGCGCTGAACTATTACTAGACTCCTGAATCAATTATCCTGTCAAGCCTCAAAACACCATGTTAAACAACTGAAGACGCATTGTCTTTTTAATAAGGTAATATAATTTCCTCTTTTTTTCATTTCACAGAACCTTATCTTAAATTATGACTACAATTAAAAATAAAATATAGGCAGCTTCAGCACCTATCTTGACATTCTTGTTTTTACTTCTCAACATCTTAATTTATTTTAAGAGCAGAAGGCAGAAATTACACGGTGGCTGGCAACAAACATATCCCAAGCAGCCACAACAAGGAGCTTAGAAGAACGTGGGAATTTGAAAAAGAAAAAAGGAGTTAAAAAAAAAAAAAAAAGATAAATGGTTTCACTTCTTTAAACTGCAGATTCTTTTCATTAGTAAAAGTATAATGCATTTTAAAACTAAATTCATTTTTGATGGCATCATAGTGTCAAAGTCCTAGAAATTTCTGTTTGACTGGTTTTTGATTTAGAGAAAGACATCTCTTGCTTCCTGCATGAGCAGCAAGTGCATACTTCTTTACAGTAATCTCATGACCCATCAGCAATCTTTGATCATTTCACTGTTAGTGACACACTCAGGGATAGCACAGACACATAGCTCTTATCTGTAGCCTGTGGTTAAGAAGTCATGCGATGTGACTCTAGGTACCAAATATCCACAGTGCTTTCTGTTCTTGAGCTTCTGTTCTCCTCTGTGCACGTTATACCAGCTTCTCCTTTTGGAGTATGTAACCAAAGGTCAGGGGGTTGCTGCTCCTTTCCGCCTTCCACCTCTGGCCCTACTTCAGAAGACACATGAGACTGGGAATAAATAAGGGAAAGAATGGATCTTCTCCCAGTTTCCATTTTCCTTGGCTTCTACTTTCATTTTAATTGCAACCTTACTGCAGCTGGGGGTTGTGAGGTATAGCAGTCCTGAATGCTAAAAACTGTAACACCTTTGTAGTGGTTTCCCTCTTTGACAGATGTGACCAGATTTTGAAGACACACCAATACTCCTATCCTGGGAAAATGTTGCTTGAAATGAGATCCAAATTGCGAGAGATAAATTTGATAAATAAGAGGAATGTCTTATTCCTCAGCTATAAAAAGTTTCCAACTTTCAAAGATTAAATAAAAGTGTTATTTTCACTGAAGCAGCTGGAAAATAGATGTAAGGCCATTTTCTTCAAAAAAAGCGCAGCTTCCAGCACTTAGCAACTTCCCATTTTGACCTACAGATTATGAAAATTGCTTACATCATTCCATTTGTGTATGAAAAATTTTTAAGGGGCAAGGTGACGGCTGTTTTTAAGTTGCATGCTATGGACAGTATGCATGTGTGAAAACGTGGTACATTTTTGGATGATGATAAAGGATTACTCAATAACTAAGGTGCTCAAAACTGCCCAATACTACACAGAAACAAAGGAAAACGCTATGAATTTGGTAAGATACTCATCAGAGCACAATAGGTAAGGCTTTAATCTTCCAGATTCTGGGTGTGTTACTCTTTCCAAGCATTATACATACCAGGGCAGGGCAATTGGCATGGATTGGTTCACACCCCTACTATTAAACTTCATTAGCCCTCAGAGCAGGGCCTTCAAAGCAGAATTACCTATTAGGAATAGTCCTTGGCCCATTCAAATTCCCAGTCAGGTCTGACAGTGGATACTTTTGGAGACAGAGAATTGTACAGGACCAAAACTATACACAGGACTGTGTTAACAATTCAACAGTACAGATGACAACCTTCCAGAGCTCAGAAGCTTATTTTACTAATGTAGATGTACATATCTACCTTTCAGCATCTGAACTATCTTTATGCTCAGTATTTCACCAATTTGGTCTGTTACAAGTTCAGATATGAAATTCTTCTGTATGACTTATGTTCATATTGAATCAGGAAACACAACCTAGAGAATCTGTCCAGGTAAGCAACCAATTTCAACCAAGAAAGCATATGAATGTAAAAGTGATATTCTAAAAACATAAAAACTCCTGACAATAAAGTGTTTTGCTGCTTTAATTTATACTTGTGCTTTAGTATCCTGTTGAACTGCAATTAAATGCACTCACACATACTGTTTGCTTTTTTCATTAGTATTGTGTATTGGGTAAATGTGTTTATGTTTTCATATTATCTCAGCTCTAATTAAAATAATCTAAATAGAATTATGTTTTATAGTTACTTGTCATAGGAGATCTTTTACAATACATCTCTCTAATAATAGTTTGGTTAATGTTGTTATTAAATAGTCACAGAGTTTCCATTATGCTCTAAGGATTTTTTTAAAAAATATCCTCCTCTGGAGCTGTTACATGTCTTCTACCCATTAATTCTGCGGTAAAACGGGGTGGGGTGGGGGGTGGGGTGGTGGAGAAATCAGTCCTGTGAGAAAATTCCAACCATAAACTTTTTTTTTAATTGGTAGTCAGTATTTCAGAATAACAGAATTTCATAATGTCTGTCCTACTTTCAGTCACACATAGAAGAATTGCTAACCTCATCTTAATGGCACTGACAGTATATCTTTTACTTTTTTGTTTTCCTCTTTTTAAAGGGCTATTTAGGAGCCTTATTTATCTGTTTCTTTCTTTGTTTATTCATTTCAGCCTCACTAGAATGAGGAGGTATCAAACTGTGTGCAGTAGATTTGCATAGACACTTTAAAGGTTTAGAAACACAAATATGTATAGAAAGTCTTTTCGGCAATATCTCTCCATACCTCAGATCAAGGTCACTGACTGCTGTCAACTACCTTAAAGTGCTTCCAGCGCTAATGGATATGGGCAACCTTGGAAAGACTACGTAATGCAGGAGAAATCTCCAGACCAGGCACACCAATGATGAGAGCCCATCTGTGGGCCACAGAATGCATCTTGATTTTAGTGGGTTTTGGGAGTGCTCAGTACCTTTCAGAATTTCATAAAATCATGTACACAGGGGTGGCTTTTACCTTGGAGACGATGGGTTTGATCCCCCACAAAATCATAACTCTCGGTAAAGCCTTTTAAGTCTTATTTGCGTCTTGTGCTAAGCACAGACGACAGTGCACAAGGTTGCACAAAAGTCCAGCACCAAAACATACCAGAAAGAGAAGTGCGCACCCAAATGGGAAGCAGAGTGTGCCTGCACAGTATTTCTCCATGGTGATTTTCCTGTTTATTCCCTGCCCGGCTGAGCATGCCGTAACTTGGGCTGAGCACAGAAAGCAGTTCATAGGAGAAAGAAGGTCCTTACACCCCAGCTGTCCTGTGATCTCATTATGAAAGTAAGTGGTGAGAACTTATTACATAACTGTGTTCTCCAGCCCTCCTTTTTATGACAAAATGAAACAAAGCAGATTTTTTTCTTTTTTTTTTTTTTTTGTGTTGGAAAACAGGGGCAAGAGATGCATCACAGAGTTCTCACGCTGGTGCGACAGCCTGCAGTGGGGATTTCACTGGTGTTCCCTAAGCTTGCAAAGACAGTCATGTGCTAATTCAAGCTAAGTGTGACAAAGGATGTATTTAATTTGGGAAGATCTAAGGGTACCGCAGTAGGGTGTTGGCATAGGGGAGGAACCAGGGTTATTTCACCATGGGTAAATAGTGCTACTAATCCACTTGAAAATCCGATTTATTGAACTATTGGTCATGAAAATGTATTTTCTGGAACTGTGATTTTCCAGAGTTGCCTCAAAGATGATTTTTTTTCTTTGTTTTTGTTCAAACTAATTCCTGCACCTAACTGCAAAAAGGATGAGATAGTAATTTATATTCAAAAAAATTATATCACTTTTTAGGTCAACTAGAGAGGCTCTGGAGCACATATCTTATACAGCTGGTCTGTCCGCTCATGTCCAGGCTGCTATAGTGGGTGGAACATTGTGGTCCCTCTCTTTCCCTATGCCGAGATGAACTACATCTACATAGCTATGCCAGGCTCACTGTGCATGCCCAAAATAGTTGTACAGTAGGCAAGGCACACCTGGTACCCCAAACAAGTGGGATAGGTCTATCAGAGGCTACAGATTTCCTGCAGGATTCTATTACTACTTGCAGAAAAATGAGACAATTTCTTTTCTCCTCTAACATTTAAACTATTGTCTTCTATTACAGTGCTAAGAGGATCTCTTTACATCATTGAAACGACACTCTTAGAGAGTTTGCACATAAAATGGGGAAAATACTAATGTATGACAGATAAAAATCCAAGCCACCTTTAAATAATCCACATTTAGTCATCAAAAGCTGTAGCCACAATTAGCCATTTGAAACATATCTTAGAAAGACAAGAAGAGAGCATGCAAATGCTGAATTGCATTTAATACGGAATGTAAAAGGTGAAAAGTCAGAATTCAATTTTACGAGAATTGCCAATGACCCACTGACAATAGAAACAATCTCTTAGGAAAAAAGGTGCTCTTTTTCCCTCTATGTATATAGTTTATTTGTTCAAATGGAGCTGAACAAATAAATAAGTTAACATAAGGAAAACCTTATTAAATTGAGTGGCTAATACAAAAAATACATGAAGCGTCACACACAGCCCAATTTTGTTTAGGCTTCATCCAGACCAGGAGCTATAGGAATTGTGGTAGAATAAGCTCAATTTTACTATAACTTTCTAAAATTCCATCCTGATAAGGTAAGTTATATTTTACTACATATACACCAAAGTAACGAAGTTAAAATTGGAAGAGAGCCTAAAATTTCAGAGGACATTAGTTAACACATTAACCTACTTGGTCTCCTACCATATGTCATTTTTTCTCCCGTGTGCTGTTGGTATACTTCACAGAGGCCTATGTCTTTAACTTGAAACTGTGTTTGTCAAAATCATCACTTATCAGCTTTCAAGATTTAAAAACTTAGTAAGACTTGACTGGACAATCTGGAAAACACAATCAAGCGATTCAAAATCTGAATTAAATTCTGTTTGTTCCTTATCTGCATATATGTAACTTTTCAACAAAACCTCTTTTTCAGAGACTGACCCTGTGAAAACTTAAAAACAAGATGCGTATTTGCAAAACGCTAGATCACAGGTACAAGCGATAGATAAGGTACACAGATAAAAAAGCACACAGATCCCTGAATTACTGCTAAGTGTGCTAGCTTCAGGACTGGAAGCAGCAGAGGTGGGTGGCACTGTGGCACTGAACTTAATACTGCTTCTGAGATCTGAGTCAGTATCTCTCCAGAGCGCTGCACTGTGCCAGGGAGATACACCATTTCAGTTCAAATAGGCTTCAGCTTTAGTAATAGTACGCTGAATTGAATAGCTGAGACCTATCCAAAGAAAGTTTTAGATAAATTTCAGAGAGCAATGGGATCTCATGAGGGACGAGCAGTAGGGTCACAACAAACTGCAGGTTTCTCACCTCAAAATTCATCATAATTAACCGAAGAAAGGATGAATTTCCAGAAAACTGAGTGAAAGGTTGGGGGGAAATAGAAATTCCCAGCCAGGTTTTGCGACGGCGTGTTTTTAATATAAGAAGGGGAATAATTAGGGCCAGGTTAAGAGACAACTAGAAGGAAAAAGACAAAACAAGTTTTGAGTGCACTGTGAGGAATCCCTTAACTGTCCATGACCCAGACCCCCTGGATTTACACTTTCTGCATGAGATTGTTCCTTTCTCACACTTCCCAGCTGTGGTACTTTCACCCCATGGGCTGCCAGTGCAGCATCACAGCCTCCCTCCTCTTCAGGGACCCTTCATGCAGCTGACAGGGTTCCCCACCAGCTGCATTTGGTACGTGAGCATCTGCAACAGGAGAAAGGAGAGGCCACTGTGCTGTGCTAAACCTCACATTCATACAAATATCTTCAAAATGTGTCACGTGCTGAAGCATCTATGTGCACTGCCACCACGTGAGCTGACCGGCAGTCTTAGAAAGAAAAGGCCAAAGAAAACAGGAGGCAGAATGACCCCCACCTCTGCCTTCAAACCCAGCTCACCAGGTTTCGCTTTTTTCACTCTCTGCCACCACTTGCCCGCACCAGACTGGTGGGAGGAAGGAATCTTTGGTCCCCTCTGCTGCTGCTTACACAGAAACACAGTGTTTCTCCTCACTGTGGGCAAACTGTTACATGCACAACACGCCAGGAGAGAGAAGTAAGTCTATAAATGAAAATAACAATATGAGTTGAAAGGCCAGACTTCCCTGGCAGCTTCACCCATGCTACCAAAGCCTGCCTAGTGCAAAACGAGCTGCTAAAGAGTTTCCCATTCTGCCTTTCACTGGCACCTTCCTGTGCAGGATGCATAAGACATATGAAAAGGGGAAAGGAGTGACAGCTGCTTTGGAAATGTATACGATCTCTGGTTTAGATCTGTTTAAAATCTGTTTGTTTGCTAGAAAAGTGCAAAGAGGCCCTGGCAGACAGCAGAAAATTAATTATTTTGCATGCATTGTGTAACACTATTCATTAGTTTTCCATGAGTGGTGAGAGGTCAGTCAAGAATAGAATCCTATTGTGTTAACCTTCAAAGAGCTTGCCATGTAATTGAATGCAGCAGGCATGGAATAAAGGAATTAAATACGCAGGCAAAATTAACACTAATGGTTTGCAAACATCACATTGCAAGTATCTAAAACTTCTTTGTCTAAATTCTTGGGTTGAGAACTTGGGGGGAGGTGATTATGTAAGCAACAAAAACAAAGACTGAAGGAATGTGCATAAAATACGTGGAGAAAGGAGAAGCATAATGGGATCTGAATGCTATAGTGTATCCAACTTTTCGTGTATTAGTGCACAGATTTACAATATACGTTAAGCACTAGCCTACATGTGCCCTTCTGCTGCTGTTTTCTGCATAGGAAGTATGCCACATGTAGGGCCACATGAGAGATATTTTAGCAAACAAGGTAAAGTTCTGGCCATATATATTGCACAGCTAACTTTTATTCTGCAGAACGATGAGAATACTGGGAGTCAGTAAATGGTATGATTTAAATTTGAAAATAGCTCCCCAGAATCTGCTGAATCCGTTCAGAGTTAACTAGCAGGAGAACATCACCATTCAGTGTTCTGGGTCCATCTGTTGGCAATATCATGATGGAAACAGCTTTTTAAATGCTATTTTCAATAAGCTATCACACAACAGCTTGTTCCAACAATATTCCAATACCTTTCTGTTTGCTTGCCGCCTACTATAAAAAACAGCTTAGAGGGAAGGAGGCATTTCAGTACTATACTGATGTAAGATGGGAGGGACAGAGAGACTACAGGAACAAGAAAAATGAGAAATAACTATAAAAAGAGAGAAGGAGAAGAAGCTATTATTTTAGACCCCCTGCAATCTAGATATAAACCAGGAACCCAAAGTACTGTAATTTCAAAGGGGAATGGTCTGCACCAGCTAGCCATTAGAATTTTTGTGCATCGACAGTGTCAGCCATAGGAAACCAATGGCTCACAGAGAGAATTAGCAGGTGCACTTAGTGATTACCTTTAATTCTGCAAGGCCTTCTGAACTGTGTGCTCCAGTGAGTACCGAAAGGAAGATCCACCTCCATCACTGTAACACACCCACTTCTGTGGCACCAAAGCAATCTGTTCTACATAGTTCTTACCAAAATAGAATGCATCCATCAGCTTACTTCTCAAGTAAAACAAATGCCAGCAACACACTGATGATACAAAGTCTGCATCCACTGGCATCAAAGTGGCTCAGTTGCGGAGATCAGCTCAGCAATGAAGAGCAGATGGCTGCATTTGAACCCAATAATGGGCAGGAGAGCAACAGAATTTCTTTTGGTTCACACCAAAAAAAGTTTCACAATTAGTCAGTTCAGTCTGTAGTTGTCACGGCTAGCTTTGACACACCTAATGTCACACCTTTTCAAGCGGGGAACTAGACAATCCCCTGAGGCATCTTCTGACCTATGTTATACTGTGATCTTGCAATTCTAAAATAAACTCCTCTATGCTGATTACCTCTATGCTACTGAATTAAGTTCTAAGACTTATTTATTTAAAGATTTTATTTTAAAAGGCTGTACTCCTTAGAGAATTACAACAGGCACTCAAGTTTTCCACGCGTTACGCATCTTGTTTACCGAACACTATTAGAAATACATACAGTTAGGAAGGATGAAAGTCAAGAAGCGATACTATATAAGAAGCTAAACTAAAGAAGGTGTGAAACATTATGGGACCATGCAAATGGAGATATAGAAAGAGGAAAGAAAAGCTAAAAAAGTAACAGGGAATTAATACTGATAAAAGCATAACATAAACTCAGAAAAAAACCAAACCATAAATAAAAATAAAAAATATTACATTCATCATTAATGCTATAAGAAAAATGTACTGATATCTCTCTGTACATTGTTGGGCTATTTCACAAAATATTCTGTCTTCTGCTATCAAGATTGCTTCCTAAGTACAGAAAATATTTTGTTCTGTTTATCTGCCTTTGTCCGATTCATATGTGTATAGTGACAACATCCTTGTAGAATAAGTGTATCATAGCTTGCTTTTAAAATGAAAAGTACACGAGGATGCTTATGGTGATCACTTACCTGTGGACGTATAACTTTCACTATGTTTTTAAGTGCAGTGTCTGGTGATGGAGGAGAGCAGTCAGGTGTTGGGCCTGTAGAGCTGTTTCTATGGTTACCAGATCCTGGTGCGGTAATTGCTACCTGAGGTGCATTATCTGTGAATAAAAATAGCATTTATGTGAACTTACAAATACTTCATACATTTTAAAATAAAAAAAAATATTTTGAAAACAGAATGCTAGTCAGAACACTACCGCAACTTACAAAACCTGTTTTAATTTAAATGTATTTGGCAAGGAATATATCGCATATCTACACTTATTTTGTCAGCTCATACATTCATTCTAAGTCAAGGCAGAATATAGCACTCTCTTAATACCTAAATAAAAGAAGGCACAATGCAAACACAAATATTTTCCTTTTGTTACCCTGAATTACCGATTGTGTATCCAAGTACTATCACTACAATAGGGGTGCCTTAAAAGGGAGCTTTCTAATGCAACTCATATCTCATCCTGGAAAATCCTAAGACATAAAACCCAGTTCAACAAGTTATATAAACACGTACTCAACTGAGAGCATGCTAATATCCACCAGTGACAACCTTCCTGGACACTGTGAGCGATGTAACAGATCAGCAAGGATTAATTGCACGGAAACGTACTTGGCTCCTCTGATGAAATGTCCATCCTCCATAGAGCTCTGCACTGCAGTAGCTCCCTTTCTAGCAGTACCTCAGCCAGATAACCCACAACCGGCTTAAAAATGTCTACATACCTGCAGGTACATGGGAAACTGCTGTTCAGACATATTTTGTGATGCTGTTACCACTTTATGGTGCTGTGAAGGTCCATCAAAGGGACTTAAAATACCATTCTTACCTTCTCTAAATGTTCTTAACACTGTTTGAACAATGTAAAGTCAGTGAAAATCAGGTCAGAGGATAGAGAGGACTATGAAATAAGGCACAGCTTCCCAGCTGTGATGGTAATCAAGCACCAGAATGACTTAGCAGGAGGCCAAAAGCTCCACATTACTTCATGCCTTTAGAATTGTATTATTAAAGAAATGCTTTACTTCAGATTCTGGGGAAAATGTCATTGCCTGTGCATGGTTATAGTGGTCTTCACAGTGTCTGTGAATTTATAGAGTACTTTTCTTTGTGGGTCACAAAGACATGTGCTCCGTGTTCCTAAATGTGCTATAACACCTGCAGCTCTGCATTAAGACAATGATTACATTCAAATCTCATGTCTGTGGGCCTCAACTGACAGCCTGCAGAGTTCACAGAAGCAAGCCTATTTATTTGTAATTGAGGTAGGTCTCCAATACGTGCTTTCAATCTGTGGGCAAATCCAGTCCAGAAAAACCCTAACTCCAAATAAATAAAAGCAGCTCCAGTGCTGTAAGCTGTGGAATTTTTGCCTAACCAACTTCTGCAGGAACAAGCATAAGCTCCTCCATCTGCACAAGTTGCAAATGCCTCCATGAAAGCGATGACAGAAGCTTCTCCCTCTTAGTCCTGAAAGAATTCTTGGAAGTGTAACAGAGATATCAAAGGGAATGAGATACCCAGTTACATTGAAATAGCTAACACAGGATACAGAGGAATAGCTGCAAGAATGTAAAGTTTATGGCCTTTCCAAATTACAGATAATTTCATAGCATGGATGATCCTAAGAAACACTCACTGCAGAAACAATACATAACTGGATGAGGTCTTAAAGATTCTAGTCAAACACAGACCAACAAACTGTTCTTCTAAAGCAAATATCAGCCTGGAATCTTTCAGCAACACAGTTACACTTAATAAAAGTGTAAATGAAAATTCAGGTGGCAGTTTTGCAGACATCCAAAATAGAGACATCCTCAGATGTTACCTCATGTCTGACAGAGTGAACCCCCCCACCACAGAAACAGACAATTCCAACTTTGTTGAAAAGTATCTCATCAAAACTGCCAGCCCTTTAGGTACGCAATCTTAACACGTAGAAAGGATCTCCGTGAATCATCGAAAGTGTGCACAGAAATCTTGGATACGAATTAATTTCATTCAGAAAGTAATACATGTGTGTTAATAATAACATGTGAGCTGGTGTCTAACTGAAAAACTGTTCACATGCAGCGTGTGAATGAGTATCCTGTGATTTGAAAGCCTAGATCATCAAAGAAGACATCCCACCAAGGCCTTGCCATACTCTTCGGAAATCTCATAGTGAGAATGAAAGCTAAATATGAGTGTTAGGAGCATCTTAATTGAGCTGAAAGTCTCATCCTTTGTTGCTCCAGAATATGAAATATCATCTTCTTTCACTCTATGGACACACTCATAATAGATAATTATCAATGAACCTCCTTGACTGAGGAATCAGAGACTTGCTTTGAGAGAGCACTGCACTGTGTTTGTGGAGATACCAAACAAGGGACTATACAGCCGCCATGACATATGGTAATACAGGCACCACTTAGGACGCTAAGGAATAATTTAGAGTGAGAAATGTTCCACGTGAGTCTAGTTAGGCGTACTTAATGCACTTATTTACTTGCTGGTGTGAGGAACAAACAGAATGACTGCCTCTGACAAACAGCTAAACCTATAAAGAACACAAACTCGCCAGTCCTTCAGCAGTGCCTGAGTTTCTGTCACAGGCTGTGGGGCCTGTGGGGCTGTGCTTAAGCACAGCTGTCCTTTAGCTGTTTAGCACATGAAAGCCTTGCAAGTGAAATCAGGAAGTCTTGCAGATGTGGACGTATCTCAAAGATGCATCCCTCAAAGGACAGATAGTTAGAAATACAGATTGCTTCTGATGGTAACAAATACAGTTTTCTGCCCATCATTTCATTGTGTTTCAAGGCTTTGTCGACAGTCACCTCAGCTTAGTTTACTCACACTTTAAATATACAGAAGAGGTTAACAGAGGGGTTGAGTTACATGAGCAAGATTTTGGTTTTTCCACAGGAAAGACTTCTTGTTGACCATATTCAATGATAGGTCCCTGAAGACTAGATACAGGCCCACCTGAGAAGCATCAAACTGACTGGAAGCGACATTCCTGGAATGAAAATTTATTGGAAGATATTCAGGAGGGGAGGCAGGGCTGTTATACACCCCACTAGATAGGGCTGAGAAAAACTTCTCCAGCTACAGTGTGTGCATACAATGATATCCAATTCAGGAACATATATAATAGGCAGCAATGTCAAAAACCAGTAGTTACAGTCTTTCCTTCCAAGCAAAATAAAGTGGTAACACCAAAAAAACCCATGCTTTTAGAATCTAAAAATAAAGCTTTGCAAACAAACAAAAAAAAAATCCAAACAATTTTCTTTGAAATAAACATCCCAGAAAAAAACACAACTGCTCAATATTTCATGCCTTCACTCCTTTCTCAAGGGAACGAAGTGTCTGACATGTAATGGTTTCTTGTAAACAATTTCTCTATTGTGGACAGCTGTTTATTTTCACAGTAGGATCTTTCCATTAGGCAACCAATAACGATTTACTACCTGGGTCTGCTCCATCAGAGAGAGAATATCACCATCAAATTAGTTCCTGCAACCAATTTGGGCGACTTCTCTGTTTATGCATACAGTACTCATAGTTTCATGAAGAACAGACTTGAATATATTTTCCTTTGCAATTAAATGATATAATAACTATGTTTTCATTTTCTTTTCTCTTTCTTTGGTAACAAAACTAAAGCAAGCTTTTTTTTTTTTTTCCTTTAGGGAACCATAATGGTAATAATGTTAATTTTCAGTGGAACATTTCATGGCAAAAAGAACTTGGAATCTTGAGAACCTACCAAATTCACCTAGTAAAGGTTAGCTCCCATGCTGAGTTTCTGATAGGTGCTATAGATGGGGCCAACAGGGAAGTATTTATGGCTGTCATTCTCTTCTAGATCTTGGCTCAGGTTGCAATAAGCTAAGAGATGTTTCTGTACAAATTAGAGAACATCGGGCTCCTGGGATTATGTGGCAGTTAAAAATTAGTGAACTGCAGCATGATCTAACAATATTCCTTCCTGCCTCCATCATACATGAGAAACTGTCACAAGGATTATGTAACTGGAACTTATTCTGATTTTTAAAACAGTTTACTGAGGACTTTCCATTCTCTGTTTCCTTTGTTTCAGGGCAAAGGAAATAGAATAAGATAGGATAAAGAAAATATACTATGTTATGTCTTCTATGTCCAGAGTAACCAAAATAAATTTCTTAAAGGTAAGATAAAGTCAGGTTTTGGATTAACTGGACTCATCTAGTGTGGGTTATAAAAATAGCTATGCTGACTTACATCCTGGCAAATCTTACTAATCTGCTTTGGTTTTTGGTTGACTGATTGGCTTAGCATACAAGGTTTTAATGGACAGGAGGTGTCATAACACCATCATGATCACATTTACTATTAACCATCTCATGGACATATGAGAAAAGATGGTGATCCTTAAATTTTTCACAGGATTAGAAAGGTTTCCACATCTCAAATCTTAGTACCTCTTAAAATTCTATTTGCTACTTTTCCCAGTTTTTGAAGTATTTACAGAAGAAGCAGACTCTGAAGAGTTGGAAGTTGAAGGTCAGGTTGTTCCTACCACCATTTTAAAAAATCTTTTTATTCTCGAGTCACACAAGCATTGTTTAAATTAGAGCGGACCCTTTGACTATGGACAGGTGGCTTAATTTCAGTTCCATTAAAACCTATGAATATTGAATCAACTCCACCAAATCCAGAAATTCAGATTAGCTTTTGACTGGTCTATTCCAGTTATTCCATATTTCACCAACAGTTATTTCATATATCCTTACAGGAAAATGATAAAAAGATATTGAATGGCATTGAACAAGAACTAATTCACATAATTTATTTTTTTTAATTTATGAATTTAAAAGTTTTAAGTCACTTAATATGGGAAATGTTTTTTTTTTTTACAGCACCTATTTATGAGAACATTAAGGGGGGAATGAAGCAACAAGACAAACTCCTCATGAAATCTATTTTTCACCACACTGTCATAAGTAATACAATTGTGGAAAAAAAATGCTTTTTGCGCTTAGTGTTCAGCTTTATCTATTATCCAGTTCAATATTACTGAAATCTAATTAATATAAGCATACAATTATCTTGTTCATAAAAACGTTTAACTACAAATGTATACTAATCTCATGTCTCACACAAAAGACATTATATAAGAATTAGCATCACAACCAATCCTTTCATAGGAAGAAAAATTGGTCTACTATCATGGACATTATAAGTACTGTGATTCATTTGCAATGCAATCTTTCAGTACAAAAAGAATTTCTGAATAAAATGAAAACTACATTATGTAATGTCTTATATATGTCTATCTAATAGGACTGATTTTTTGGAACCAAAATTCAGGGCCTAAAGTTAAACTTCTGTATTCGTACGCTAGTAACTAAATTGCCATTTCCAAAGAAATGGCATTAATTCTCAATATCTTGAGCAACTCAGAAACCGATCTTCAGACTTGCAAGATGGGATTTCTTGAAATACAGCTCCATTTCAGTGAGCATGCTAAACTCTTCTTTAAGTCAATTAAAGCCAGTTAAACAGTATTAATTAGAATTTAGAATATATTCTATATTTAGATATATCATACTGAAGAAATATTAGGTCAGATGAACAAGCCCTAAACTTCACTGATTATACAAAGATGTATTAGCTTTAAACAAAGTCTAGATAGCTAGCTCAGACACTTCTATTGTAGAGAAATAGGGCAAGATTCAGCTGCCAAAGCGGGGTTAGCTAACGCCATCTCAGGGGTCCAAGGAAATTCAAGGCATCTGGCAAGAGGCTTGCAGGAACTGTGGAATTTCAATGCCCAAGCATCAGCACCCAAAAACATTTCATGTCAATAGACATCTATTTATGGGCAACTGAATCAAACTCCTAAAATTATGAGGAGTGAATCCCAACTGACACTCTTAAAACCTGTAACTGTTGTTTCCTAAAGATCTTTGTGAAAATGATACTTAATTTGTTTCTACCATCATGGTAAAAAAATATAGTAAGCTTTTTGCCTGCAGTTTACAGGATAAGAGCAGGTCAACAAAAGAGGCAAGCGCAAGGTCTTCTATTCATGGATATGTTGACTGTTTTACGCTTTTAAGGATCACTCAGATTTGAGTCTAGAGAGAGCAAAATGAAAGTGAATATTGACTTCTTTTAGTATATTGTAGAAGCAAACTATGTTGTTAATTTTCTGTTGTCATATACTAAGATGTCAGACAAAAACATAAAAATGTTAACTTTAACTGAAACTATAAAAAAAAAAATGCACTGGGAACTTTGCCTTTTACTGTGCTGTGACATCAGTAGTCAGTTAGTGGATGATTGTCTTCTTTCAGATGGTATGTTGCATAGAGAAAAATGCCCTCATGGATAGTAATAGACCATATCACCACACACCACATCTAATGGTGTGTGTAGAAATATATATACTAAATTCTAAAACCTCTGAAAATATCTAGTATTATGACATGAACAAAATACTTAAAGCACAAAGCGTAATCATTTTGACCTTCTAGAGCTTTATACTATAACCTCAAGGCCTGGATAGATCTGTACACTGCAACTCCCGGGAGAGAAAATGAAGGGTGGAAAATGAATGTGCACATATATACATAGGCGTAAATATATAGAGATACACCTGCATACATATATAGGCAACAACTTCAAAGGCACCCTGTTACTGGTAAATAACTTCCTTTTATTCCTCATGCTCTGCTAGAGTGGAAGATTTCATGCATTGTTTCAAACTACTCGAAGGTAGGCCAAAATCCTACCTTCCATTTGCATCCGCTTTGGACACCCCAGCATCAATAGAATGTAAAAATGTGAACAGAGCTGCAGATGGCTTGGGGTTGTCTGGTGTCAAATGCTTTCAAGCGTGGTATCAAGACAGACCTAAGTTGGATCAGTTAAAGCAGACTCAATTTGCTAGACTATTAGAAAACTACTACAGAAACACTGATGCAGTCTGGCAATTTCTATGGTTTTGGATCCTTCTTCAGAAAAAAAATGTTGGAATGCCTTTTTCGGTACATGTTATGTGTCCTCCTAATGTCAAATCTGTTATATGGAGGCACAAAGCTCTGAAAAGAACATGGGAATGCTAATCGTCTGTCTCAGACAGAAATGAATCATAACCACAACAGAAATCTTGGAACAGTGAAAAAGGAGATAATATGGAAATTTCTGGAGGATCAGTCACCAGTGATTGAATTTACATATATCTCCTCACAGAGGGCTAGTTTCATTGACTGGCTAAGAGATGAACAGGTTAATGTAGGTCCCATCATGGATGGTACCATAAGGACTATATTTTAGCGCTCTTCAGTAACGGGGGAATTATCATCTAGCCCTTTAAAAACCTTCCTAACTGGAATGAAGGAAGATTTGCCACTTATAACCACACTGGAGTGACAGATAAATCAGTATTTTCTGATTCCAGGGATATCAAAGATATGGAAGTTTTATCAGGGATATACTCCTATCCTCATGCTGAGGAGAAAACTAAATATCTTGCCCAGATTATGTCTCAGGGAATCTTTCCTACTGTTGCTGAGCTATATCTAAAAGTGAGAGAGAAAAAGACCCAGGCCCACATGAAGAATCGCCTGAATCCTGTTCCTTATGGTAAAGAGACTTTGGGCACATTGATTGTCCTGAAGCTTACAGAGGGCTCGTTAAAACTCAGTTAACTCTTTCTAAGGCAGAGCAAGGAGAATCACCCCATTAAATTAAAGCATACCCATAAACGGATTTCAGTGCAAGTCTTCAAACAATATATCTGAACATTTTGTATGGAGCCAGCACTACTGAGGCTCAGTTCATTCATCGTGGGTCAATCCAGGCTGCTGGATTCCACCAGCAGTGGAAGGAGCCCAAGGCAGGAGCCCAAGCCAACAAGTAGGAAGAAACTAAATGACCCAGACTGAGCAGAGTGGGTCACAAAATAGCAGGAATTGCCCTGATTTCATACAGAGCTACCATCTATAAGATTTCTTGGATAGCATGTGCGATAAAACTGCAATGTCTCCTATAAGTGGTGGAACCATTGCAAAGATTCACAGCAATTGCACACGGTAAATTAAGTCAGGCTGCAGTTCATACAGAGATCCAGGTAGAAATTAGAAAATCTACTATTTTGTCAGGCAGGTAACAAAAACGTTCATGTTATATAGTAGCCCCAATTGAGAGACTAGGCAATTTTCAGTAGTATAGGATTCAGCTTTAAAATTGTTCTAACTTGACTAAACCCCCAAAGCAAATCTTCTCTCCTATGTGACTACTCAACGTGGCACAAATCTAGGAACTACAGACAAGGACAATCATGTATTTCAGGGTTTCAAGGAACAAACATTACAAGAGACATTTCAAAAGAGCAGATGGAACACTGAATAATGGGATCAGTAGGTAGCTGCACTGGATGCATAGAGAGAACGGTTGGACTAAACTGTTTGAATTTCTTCTTTTGAATTTGTTTTGTTTCCCACACACTTAAACCTGAATAACCATTGTTCTGAGTAGGATTGTAAATATATATCTGCAACTGTCTTGTTGAAAGCACTTGAAGCTGTAACTGGCCCAATCTTGGACGTAGCAGCTATTTCAGGGTTGTGTTTGGAATTAATTACCAGTGAAGTGCATTCCAGTGGCAGCAGGGGGTCTGCTTAGTTGTTTCTGCATCATCCACGAGAGTTGGGTATGACTATTATCAACTTTTTATTTCCTCTAATCACCCACCTGCATAAATAGACTTTGGAACTGCTTCAAGCTTGCATAACCCTTGTAATACCAGGCAACTGTCTGGAAAAACATCTCTCATTAAGTACTAATGAGAGATGATGGGTGATTTCCACCATTTCCTGACTAACCTTTTTGAGACTGCCTCTGCAAGCTGTTGATGTCTAATTGAGCATTCAAAAACAATGACATATACTTATTTATTTTTTTGTGTGGGAAATGGGGTTTTTGTTGGCTTTTCCATGTTTAAAGGCTTTTTAGCGAAATGACTGTACTTGCCTATGACAGATATTTCATAGATTTCTGCATTTGCCTTGTCTCAGCATGTAGTCATCATGTTTCTGGAAGTTCAATGAAAAGCACAAGGTGTAGTTACAGGTGCCAAAATATTTTTGTTTGTTTCAGTCATTCACTAAAAACTGGAATGCCTAGTAGTCTTGCAAAACAAAACATCCTCCAAAAAAAGAATGATACATATTGGGGCTGTTTGTGCTTATTTTTAAGTTTAACTCATCAGTGAGGGGCCACTGAATGCTATCATATCCGCACCTTAGTATTTCACAAGGCTTCTCCTATAATCCAAAGCGAATAAGCAAACTGCCGTGCAGAGAAAGTATTCTACTATTGCAAAGGCAATAGATGATTAGGCTACATATTCAAATTGTTTCAGAATACAAACTGCAAAAGGTGATGAGAGTAAGTGCTCTCAAACCATTTAAATTATACTGATGATAGCCATACTCCCTGGGGATCAAGCTCAGTTAATAAATAATTTAAGCAGCCTTGAAGATAAACCTCCCAATATGCATGTATCTTTAGTTGCAATGAATGAAATTTATGGACAAAACTATCTTTTCATGAGCTTCAGTTCTTCTGAAGTATCAACTAGTTAACAAAGCTCTTTATCAGAACACTGCAGTCAAACAGCTAACCAAAACATTTTAAGGCCAGAGAGCTAGAGATGATGTTTTAAAATGTCTCAATAGCCAGTTATTTTTATTTAAGGTGTCTAAGCTTTTGAGCGACTTCAGAGAGCTCAACTATTACTCTGAAAATTTACTTTTTTGTATGTAATATGTATTTACATGGAAAAGAGTATTTTGTTCCAAACTAAAAATGTATATTGTCTACAGTGTAACAGAATACTCATTAAGCATAAAGAACTTGTCCAGCAGATTGTGTGCACTACTAATACAAAGTCAGAATTCAGGGAATCTTAAAAGCCTCTGCTGATAATTTTGGAAGCAATATGGAAACATCTGTACCAGAGTAGACCAGCTATCTAGTCCAATATGTTGCCCTGGTAATGTCCAAATTATCTAAGAAAGACAAAGGAAATACTGTGGATAATTTTGAAATAACACAATCCAGTTTCTAACCATTAATAGCTCATTTGTGGCACGACAGCATTAGAGCTTTTAGTAACTAAAATCAAATCACTTAATTGTATTTTTTAATTCCCAAATAATATTCTTTATAATTAACACCCCCAACCAATTTTGCCATATACTACTTTTATGTGGTTTTATACTTAGAATTTTCTTCTGAAAAATACTCTATTTCTACACTTTTTATTAATATTCCTGCATTAATTTGTTTTCTATCTGCTGTAATTTAGATGAAATTACGTTATAACAGTATTATGTATTTATGCATTATTAAGCTTACCTTCTGACTGACAAAGCAGGATTTACATAACTTCTGCTCTGTTTAGAACTTCCGATACACTTCAGTATATTTGATTTAGTTACTGTCACAGTGCGCAGCTTGCCTCAGTGGTTTTCTCTTCTTCTTTGGGTTTTAGATTGCCTAAGATCCACAAGCTAGCTTTGCAGATTTCTTAAAATTCTTCCTATTAAATGTTTGCATAATTCAACCTGCTACATTTCTTAGAGACCACAGATACGGAGTTTGGATAGATCCTTGGAATTTTTGAGATCTGCAGTTAACTATCTATCTAGAGGAATGATAAAGATAGCACAAAACTTTACGTATATTAAAGACGTCAAAACTTTACATATATGAAAGTCATATGCTATTTGTATTTGCTATTGATAGCAAATGAATAAATCAAAATTTCTAGACGATGCAGCTTTGGCCCCTTTGACGTAGAGCCAAATCAGTGTATTCAAACAAGAAGGAATACTCCAACACAGTGGGGCAGAAACAAAGTGGCTAATCCCATCCAATCACTAATAGCAAAAAAGAGATCATAATTAAGTGAAGTACGCTTTTTTTGCCAAGTTTTATGGAGAAAAATATGGCTTAGAACTATTCAGCATTCCTTAACTTCAACTCTTAAACTACAATAAAGAATTAAAATTAAATTTCACTGGAATACAGGTAAGTATTTAGCCAAAACAAAAGGCAGGATTCACAGAATTCCTGTCACTCTTACTGCCAGAATGACTAACCACCAAAACCTTTGTATTCCAAATGTCATTATTCCATTAGAGTGTGAGTCACAAATTCATTCCACATTATGTGCTTATCAGGCTGATATCTAGCAGTTGGACAAGCAATTAATAAAATGTATTGCTTTTTCCTTGCCATGGCTTCACAAGGCATGTAACACTTCTACAAATTTATCAATGGCAAATCCTTGTTTAAGTTATTACAGGTTGGATGAGAAAAACTCTGAAACACAACCTAGGTAACAGATCAGAAAAAAAAAGTATTGTTTTGCAAATTTTACGTACACAACATTCAGAAAAAGTTTTTATATTTTTTCATCATAATGCAAGACAAAAATAGATATCTAAATAATGGAAATGTTCTTGGAGAAAAATTTAGTTTCAATCCCAGCACTACTGATAACAAACTGGTTTTAATTGTTCTATGTTATTTAAATACGTTCCAGCAGGGAGGGAACAGTATTTGAAGGAAAAAGGACATGGAGTGAACAGCTGGAGCTAGACTGAAAAGAATATTTTTACTAACAGCTCTTTTTAATATCCTTATCCAGAACAGATACTATTGCATACAATGATATTTTCGAAGGATATTATAGAAAGAATATAGAAAGAATAATTCACCCTTCCCTGGAGCAAAAAAATATGAAATGTCCTTACTGAACACTTTTCTTGCTTTCTGAAAACAATAAAGCAACTGAGTGTGAAAACTTTCTTTCATATCGGTTCTTCCAAATCTGCGGTATTTGAAGGCACCTCAGAAAAAATAGCAAAAGACTAGTTGGATGTGCTGTTGCAGTAGAAAATTATTCTATCATTAGCTGCTAGTAAAGATCTGCTGCATCTATAGGTTTGTGGATTGGCAATACAAACCCATTCCCATCCTATTTTGACATAGCAAAATCCTACATAGCTTGCACTCTTCAAATTTCCTTTTGAGGTGGCACAAAACTGAAAATAGTATAAAAAGAACAAAAATGAAATATCTGTAAAGTAATAGAAGGAAACTTTCTGGCAGCAAGCTACACACTGCCATCAGGACTAGCAGATGCAGAAAGGGAGAGAGAAGTAGCGAAAATGGAAGTAAAAGAGTGGTTTTTATTTAACTTAAAATAGAACAGGAGGGAAAATCTTTTTTTTTTTTTTTTTGTTACAGAATGTAACACTGATTACCTTCCCTAGGAAGCAATGTTTTTCTATTTTTTAATAGTCTCTGATACTGCAAAAAACAAATAAATCTGTTCATTATGTAGAAAAATGTTTATTTTAGTAATTGCTTAATATTTTCACAAATATTATGATTTTAACAAAATTTAGCAAGCTATGCCAGGATTTCTGCTTTCCAAATATACTAAAGTTAGTAGAAAATTTATTCAAAAAAATCATTAAAAATATCCTATTTTCATGAAAAAGTGAATTCCCAGTAGAACACAATTAAAGGTATTCAATTATTAAATACAATAACTTTTTTTTTTTTTTTTCACAAAATTACCACATTTAAGTTGCTACTTACTGGCGAATACAGACAGTAGAATTAGGGTATGATTTATTATCCTAAAAGACAGTATTTCCGTTCTGATTTGGGTCAATACTGAAATAAAATTATTAGTATGCATATTCAGTTGATCATATGATATAAGCAAAAATCATAGCCAAATTTTGATGCAGTCAGTCACAAAAAAAAATTTCCTAAATACTCTCAGTCAGAAGGACCAGCAAAACTTTTTCGGTTTGTTTGGCAGTGGGTAGAGGGAGAAGTTATTGCTATACTAGGTCCACTAGAACTGCAGAAAAGAGGTCAAGGTTACTGATTGCATTCATATCAAAGCCAGTGACTCTTCACTACAGTATTTGAAAAAGCACAGTAACTGTGTGGCAGTAGATGATCCCTACAGAGAAGAAATGATGGAAAGCAGGGAGAGGGGAGCAAGTAGAGCTATGATCCAGAGACCTCAGTACCTGCCTGTTAGTAGGGCCACCAAATCAACATACGAATGCAGCGTATAGCTGGTCACGAATCTTTTGACAAATTATTTTCAACATACAAAAACTGATTAATACAAACTGGTTTTCTTGGGGAAATGTATCATTTTCAGGATATTTTCATCATAAATAACTCTTGGAGCAGGATGGAAGTCCTGGTGTGTGTTTGCAAGAAAGACTAATGGGAAAAAAAGGCAAATACTGCAGCGCAGGCATCCCACAAAGCTGATCTTTTGATCATTTGGTTCATGGGTTCTGCTGGAGCTCAAATTTATTCTGACAGAGCAGGGCAGGGATTGAGTTCGTATTTCTTGGTCTGACACGGAGCTAGGACACAGATGGGATGTGAAACGTGGGCCCAGCACTGAATAGCATTCTCGTGTCCTGCGATGCAGATATAGCCACTCACATTATAGCCTGGTACTTAGGGTTCTCAGCTTGATCCCACACATCCCAGATAAGTACCCTGATATGGGACACAGAAATAGAAGGGATCGCCCAAGTCATCAAATGTAATACCTAAATCGAAGGCAACCACGTAACAACTGTGCTACAAGGCACCTGCAGACTACACATCTATTCACCATCTACAGCAAGTCACAAAACACTCCCTAGTAAACTGTACTAAACTTGCAACCTTTAATACAAAATATCAAAAAAGCCGGAAAAACTACACAAGGAGAGGGAGAGATCAGGAACACTGTTAAAGTAACAACTTTCTGGAACAGCTGAGACTGTCTAGATGATCCTAAGATATGTACATGGCAGTGTCTAATGATTAATCACTTAGAGTTGAGAAGCTTCATCATCTGAAATTGAGACGCCAAACAGTGGAGAAATTAACCTTTCACAAAAGACAGCTGATTTCTTTGTGATTCAAGACATGTCTATATTGTGTTTCCAGTGTTTCTGAAAACCAGTTTAGCTTTTTTTTATTGTACTTGAACTTTATTGCATTATAGACATAAGCCAAGTGAAGCACTCTCTCTTGAGCATCAGATCTTTCAAGTTTTAGGACTCAGGTTCATCTTAATGCAAAACAGGACAATATATGAAGCCTTGAGTATAAAAGAATAAAAAGTATGAGGTTGAGACAACTGGTTCCTTCCAATTTCTAATACAGATTAAGATTCAACCTGAAAAGCTTTGTAGAAAATTCAATTTACAGTTTGTAGAAAATTCACAGGTGCACCAAGAGACATATAATATTAACTAAATGCCTACTGAAGATTTCCATGCAGTGCTATACCCATTACACAAGCTTATATTTCTCTAATATATACCAGATGCACGTGAAATGTAAACAAATTGATGGTAAGATGAAGTTTTACTATTACCGCTAATACTAGCAATTTGGCAGGGTTTACAGCAACATTATTCCTCATATACCTATTAAATTATTTTCACTTATAAAACGTACTATCACTTAGAAATGCTCAATTATAAAACAATTTCAGCAGCATTTTGAAGTGTAGGATTACTTAGATTAGATTAGAACAGAATATGTTGTATATGGACTATATATATTTCATCCCTGACTCAAAAGTGCTTGCAAAGGATGCTGCAACTAATAGTCATTTAACAAAGAAAAACTGAAATCCTGCTAAATAATATTTGCATATGGGCTTTAAAATGCAAAACACCTCAAAATAATTATGTTCCTTTGAATTATTGTCTTGATTTGAAAAAGGGGTTTTGTCTGACAGCATGCACTCAAGTGTATAATGAGATCATTCTAGATGGTAATCACCCCGGGATGGATGAAACCGAGTGTTGGACAGAATGCACACACTTTGATGAGTGCTCATTTGCAAAAATTGCCCCAAACTCCTGTGAAAGTGAATTTTTTTCAACTGTACTTTAATGAATAAAAATAATAGAGAGTAATGAATCATCAGAAAATGTTTAACATACCATAGAATCATAGAATGGTTTAGGTTGGAAAGGACCTTGAAGATCACCGAGTTCCAACCCCCCTGCCTTAGACAGGGACACCTCCCACTAGACCAGGTTGCCCAAGGCCACGTCCAGCCTGGCCTTGAACACCGCCAGGGACGGGGCCTCAACAACTTCTCTGGGCAACCTGTTCCAGTGCCTTACCACCCTCGAAGTGAAAAATTTCTTCCTAATGTTCAATCTAAAGCTGCCCTCTTCCAGTTTAAAGCCGTTGCCCCTCATCCTATGTCAAGCAGCAGCCTTTTTCTCTCACTTTGCAGAGAAAATGTAAGCTAGTCCTTTGGAAAGTGGAATTACTTTAACAACATAAATATATTTACTGGAACACACTGGATGGGTGGAGACCTGCAAGTATTTTGATAACAAACTGGTCACATGGTATCAGTCATTCCCATGTGCTCTAACTTCAGAAATGACAGTGTATTTTTAAGAATAACATTTCATTGTTAAGGATGTTATCAGAGATGTTATCCAGAGGAGCATATGATGGGGAGCAATTATCATAATTATATACTAAAAACCTCTTAGAGGGATGATAAGGTTGTAAAGGAAAGTACATTAGGGCTGCAATATATAAGAACTGACGTGGCTTCTGCAACCTCAATTCAGCCTCCTGTGCACATGCATTCTGAAGAAGTCTTTAATTATGATTATACTGCTGTTTCTCCACAAGACCTCTGCAGCATCAAGGCCATAAAGGAGTGGGGCAAATGGACAATGGAACAAACCAAATTATGGCACATTACTCTAAAAATGTGGCAGGAGAAATAATATTATAAAACAACAGAGATGTGAAATATTTTCCCAAAATATCAAACAGAAACTCATATGAAAATATCCAAAGGGAATGTTAAGTGAGAGCTACTAAAGCTAGAATTTTTTAATTAACAGATCTGTCTAATTTGTATCCAAGAGTTTAAAAAGATCTGGCAAGAAGTTATCTCAACAAATGGTGCTGTTTCTTAATAGCACTTGGAATATTAAAAAGATTTGAGAAGACTAAAAGGAAGCTAATGGAGTAACCTAAGTGGTTGTAGGCTTTCAGCCTGACATCAGGAATAATGGAATAACTGATATGGACCACCATTAATAATAAATGAAAGGGACATAGGTCACGCAAATTAGCATTGCTTCAGAGAAACTGGATCTTATTAGTTAACCTGGGTTTTAAATTAAATTTTAAGTTTGTTTAATACAAGTAAATAATTTGACATTCTCTTTTATAATACATTTGGGTTAATATTATATATGGGTTATTAAATTTCATTAAAGTGGCCTATGTTTGCAACTCAGGTAATTTTAAAATGTTAATAACATTTGGTTGCAGATGTATGTGCCTGAGAAGTATCCACCGTATATATCACTCACTTGCTCTTTCCAGATTACCCAAATGAAAAAAAAGGTAACAGTTTCACCCATCTTTATCCTAAAAATACCATTGGGGGTGGGAGGAGGGCCAAAAAGACTGTATAAACCTCATTTCTCTTAATGCTCTTTGTTGGGATTCTGAAAGTGCAATTCCGAAATGCGCAAGAACCACTCAAGAAAGCACGACACTAGAAGCAATGATCACTAAGTGCTTCTACTGCCTGCTTCTCAGTTTGTGATACTGAAGTTATATTTTTGCTATGCTGGATAAATTCTGGTTTTATCAAAAGGCAAGACGTGAAATGAAACAAAAAAGCAGGACTTTATTCCCAACACAGCAAAGAATCAGTTTTTAACATAGTGTTTTCTAGTTAGAGGCTGACGCTCAAGTGGTGGCAAAATTTGAGGATATCAATTTTCTAGTTATTGTTTAACACGAGAATTTTATAATAACAGGAGTTTGTCCAAATACAAAATTGTTCTGTTTAAAATACAGAATAACTACGGGAACAGCTGTGTTACAGGAACCTATGGCTTTATCCCACCTTGCCTACGACTGCTTAGAGTGGAAGCAGACGGTGGATCAACTATTACTGAAATCTTTTCTCATTCATATTCTTTCATTTATTCATTTGCGTGGTTAATACATTTATAATTTGAGTCACGCCCTAATGAAAGCAGTGCTTATTTTGCACCACAGGAGTTAAATTTTATTTTTTATCTCCCTTTGTAATTTCTATCAAGAAAGCCGATTCCTGCATTGTATAAAAAACTGAAACAAGAAAGAGTGGATATATTTTCTGCTTTAAACACTAGATAAGGAATATACGCGCTGTTGGTATAACTCTACTGTTATGGCTACAGCCTTACCAAGCAAGAATATGGAACAGGACCTGTATACACAAACTGTATATGGATCACCCGGATCTGTTTCTTAGGTGATATCAGAAAGCTAGCTTTGCCTGAACTACCTAGGAATGGACTTCACCGGAGAAAGAATTTTCAGGCTGTCTCACCCACCTCCTGAAACCTACCCAAAGGTACTTAAAATGGATCATAGCTTTCACATGCTGTCAGAATGTGATTTTAGAGAGGTAGCTAACTGGGCAGAAATCAGAGATGCACACCACGCTGACCCATCTACAACCACTTCCAACTACAACAGCTTTATAATACCTTAAGAGTATCCTCTCCTGATTTCAGATTAAATCAGAAAAAAAAGGAAATATTCTCACACAGTACCTCATTTTTCATCTACTACAAGACACACATTTTTCCTAATCTCATATCAATACTTAATTGACTAATTTCTAATTTTAATAAAGAACCTTCTTTTGGAATAATACATATACAGTGAAAATCTAACCCAACGGAAATAAATGGCAAAACATGCCCTAACATCAGTTAAGTTAGGAATACATGCCAGCCTCAGACTCAGATCACTTGAAGACCTGCTGGTCAAAATCAGTAGGTTAATAACACCTGTCAACAAAATAGTAATCAACATAGGACTAGAAACACAGGTGAACTGTGCTCCTCTAAGAGATAGTACTAAAAAAGCTAATATAAAGCATCCTAATTGTACTCCCAGAACTATTATAATAACATCAGAAATACAGAAATGGATATGAAAATGTCATTATGATAAAACAGAACTCCCAAGCTGCCCATATTTTGGGGATTTGTACTTACAGAAAATAAGAACAACTGTAATATGCCAGAAAATACTTAAAAATAGAGAATAAATTATAAATTTACAATTCATAGTATAGGGACAACTGTATCAGCAAACACTCTCCAGGCATAATTTTCAGAAATCTTTTCTTTTACATTTCTGAAAGGTACTTAAAACAAGTACTAGCTGTACTTAAGAAAAAACAACAAAATGCATGATAGAAGAGCTATTGTATATTTTATTCTTCCACCAGCACTCCCTTCACCTTTATTTAAAGGCCACGTGAAATTAAAATATCTGAACTGCAAACATATGCTAGTGCAACAGACAAAACTGCTTCTGATAAGTAGTGTGCGCTCTATACTGTGGCAGTAGGAATGACAAATACGAAATGTGTCATCACGGAAACTCAGTCAGAAGGTTACTTTGGTTTCCAATACACTGTGTTCTGGCAAAGATTTGTTTCTTGAAGCTCTGAATGCAATCATTACATCTTTATAAATTAACCTGTTAAAACAAGTAAATTGAGAAATACTGTACTATAGCCAAATTCCCTCCATATGGCTCGGACACAGGTTAAGGGAAGACAAAGAAGAGCAGAGAAAAATTATGTATAGGTTTTACAGCTAAGGCTGGGTATTATACTTCACTTTCATTTATTGACTGAAAAAAATACAGCTGAAAATTGTTTGATAATTTTTAATTTTCATTTTAAAGTAAATTTCACCAAAAAGCAGGTAAATAAACAGCAAAACCCCTAAAAATATTTTCAGCTGGACTAAATATTATATTTAATTGTAAAAATATGTTTGCTTTTTGGTTCAACCACTTCAGGTCTTCTTACAATCCTTATAACTTCACTCCCCTCTTCTTACACAGAAAAAGGGAAGGATATTAGGGCACAGCATGTAGATAATATCATCCAGATTTCTATAGAGGCCAATACCTTAAATGGATGCATACGTGTAGAAATAAGACAAAATAACTTGAACGTACTATGATAAAAAGTACACAGTTTTGGAAGACCTCAATACAACACTATACCACCCTTTGGAGGCCTCCAGCCACCATGAGAAGGCAGTACATATAGACATGCATAAGGGCAATAAGAGATTTTTCAGAATCATTCAGGGGCTGCCCAGAATTGCTTCTTGAAGAGTTGCTGGAGAGCTCTGACTTGGCCAAAGACAGTATGTTAGGGTTCCTCTGTCTTGACTTCAGTTGGCCATAAATACACTGAGGCTGGAAATGAGAAGCTGCTTAATCACTGACACAGAAACCGGTGGTTTGAAAAAAAAGACTTCTCTTCAGAGCAACAGGCACAAAACCCCAGCTATTTTTAAGATGTATCTTGAGATGTTTATTAAAGGAACTACACAAAGGTTAAAGCCTAAGTTTTCTCCCTTGAAGGGGAGTATCCTCACCATGTCAAGGCACTTCGAGACTCTCTTACTCATTCTTCTCATGGCCTATCAATCTACTTCTGTGCTAAAGGTAAAGGGGGATTAGAGTGTATAGAACACCCTGAGAACCGGGAAACTTTACTTAATAATAGGAGCATTTCTCTAAGGCCAAAAATCGCTTAGAAGAGAAACCACTTGCTGCCTAAGAAAGACTTCAGCTATTAGGTTGTTATGGAAACTCAAGCCTTTTTTATCAGTTATTTACTCCACCAAACTGATGCACGGCTCACATTATGATACACACCTATGCTTTATGTTCCTTATTGAAGCTCTGAGTGGCTCTTCACTTTTCACTCAACACAGGTGAATTATACTCTTTGGAGATACTGTCTCCTTGAGTGACAGATGGAAGAATAAAGGACATTGATTATCATTCCTACATCATGTCAGGCCCTGAGGCATTAACAAGTTCTCATGGCCCTGATCAGCCTTCTGAGGTTCTCCATTCACATCCCACTAACTGGAGACACCACTTCAGCTCAGTGTGGGGCCTTTAGTTCCTGCCTGAGCTACGCTGAAGGAGTGCCTGTCTTGTGCTTATGCCTGTGCCTTGTGCATCCAGATCCCAACTCATGGGCTGACTTCCCAGCTTGACCTTGGAGCTGGTCTTGGCATTGTGAACCTTCCTGGCCACAACCAGACCTGATCCTGACCTGCATATTGATTTTCTAGCTTGACTTTAGATCTACCTCATCAGCACAAACTTGCTTGATGATCTGGGCTCTTGGCTGAACCTGGCCACAGTCTCTAGGCCTGCCCTGCTCATGGGTGGTGAGACAGGGCCCTGAATAGTGAGGTCCCTGCCCTGTAAGCCATGGTAGTCTCCTTCGCTCCTGCTTCCCCATCCCTGAAAGAGCAGCTGGCCCTCGCTGCCCCCTGACACATCAGGTCTGAGACTTCGTGCTTGGGAAATTCAGCACTCAGGGCAGGTAGGTAGAAATGATTTTGAATATGTACCACAATACCAAACGCTTTTATGGACAATCAGTTGCTTCAGAAACACTGGTGTCAAATTAGGCTAAATTTCATAGACTTTAGCTATTTTCAGATGGTTCTAGACCAACTGTTATATACTGCAGTTACTCTGCTTGATAAGAGACTCCCTCCTTTATTAACTTCTCGCTACACAGCTAAGATGATCTTTCTTGATCGCTGAAAGTATTTAATCCTGAGGAATGGGACTCTAGGTCATGTGTTTAGGTGCACTAGATCCTGCTACCTCTGGTTTAAAAAGCGTGCTTAAATGAAATACAGCTCTACTAGCACTCCTGTTTGAAGCAATTTGGGTGAGTGGACTTCAGAAAGGTTAGTGCATGATCCTTCAGATCAATTATAATTTCAAAATGATGAAGCGTGGGTGACTTGAATTTCTATTCACCCAGGCAATTTTGTATATCTGGCAGTGTGATGGTTCCTTCTCGTGGCCACTTTGCACTGGTTTGCTTATAGCTAGAAAATAACTGCACAAAAGCTAAGGTATAAATTCATTAAACAAGAAAAGATGCATTTGTTACCTTAGTCTCTATCTGGAGAATCGAAATGTCCAAATATTCAGGATAGGTGCTGTGAAGATTCGTTACTGAAGTCAATCAGAAACTGATGACCTGACAAATAGCACTTTATTTACCAAGCCAAGTATTTAACGATTTTGGAAACTATGTAGAAGATTCATATTTTAATTTTGATAAAAATGTTACCTCAGCTAGGCTATTTTTCAATTGAGGTTAATAAAGAACTGCCTCCTAGACATTTGTATGAGACCACTGACACAGTGTTGTACAATAGACACCAGAATACAAACAGAGGTGAGCTAACACACTGGCTACAAATTTTCAGGTTTGTTTTCACTGTAATGACAAGAGAGGGATGCCAGACTGCGAAAGCAAAAACTCCTTGTGTTGCAGTAGATAGGCCATCTTGGGGACAGTTTGATATGTTGTTATAATTCAGTAACAAACATTTTTTGGTAGCTTCCCTGCTGTGATTATGAGGCTATAAGAAAAAGGTATCATTAATTACAGATTTATTGTCTTGCATGGTTCTCCTTGCAAGTTACTGGCACTTAAGTGCAAATTGAGTAATTTTTCTAAATGACAAAAGCCATCATGACGGACAACAGCAAGATTTCTCCAAAGTGCATTTATGTTTCAACTCCTTGCCTTGTGTTTGCCTGCTACAGGCTAGTGGCAACACATCACACATCTAAGGACATTTTTATTCCCTTGACAGAAGCCATATCTTAGATGTAACTGGGCAGAGTAGTTGTACCAGAGCTGTCTTTAAAATTGCTGACTTGGGAATTGCTGACTGTGCGGTGGCTGAGAGCTCAGCATAAGTGAAGCCCCTAAGTATTTACCTTATTTTCAGCTGGATTTTGCAGCCCACACTGAGTTCTGCATTGCTGCACCTGAGCTGTTTCCAGAGTTGAAGGTGGCTCACTAAGGTCTCCCCGACCTGCAGCCACAGTAAAGTAACATAACTGGAAAAAATAGGTCCTTGAGCTAGAACTCCCTTACCCAAGGATGATTTTCGTGCTGTTTACAGACAGCAACGTCTCCTCCTGTTACTGAGATGCTGTGTTAAAAACTTCATTAATCTACATGGGCAGATCAATTTTGCCAAAGGAGGATTTTTTTTTTTTTTCACCAGGTTATTCATGAAAAACAAAGTTTGAAAACTCCTCTCTAATTCCTAATGATACTCAATGAAACCTAAAAATATTTTAAGTGGTACTGGCCATCATTCACTATTATTAAAAATTTAGCATGTAGACTGCCACCTGGTCTCACTCCTAGGGAGTTCTGCAGCAGAAACTATAGATGCAGACTGAAAGAGATATGATCTCTATATTGGCTGTGGACACACATTTAACACCAATGAAAAAAAATGTACTTATTAACATTTCTTCTGTAACGTAGCTCAGATTTCATTCAATGTTTTTGCTGAATAAAGTGTATGACATTATAAAGTGCATGGATGGAGTATGGTACAAAATGTCCAAGCTACCAAGGATGCAAGTTAAGTCTGTACGGGTCTTCAGTAGCACAGGCCCAAACGCAGCATGGTGCTGCATCTAAACTTCTGCTACCAGTATTCTAGACACTAGATAACTGATCAAAAACACGCTAACTTCATCAAGATACTTGACAATGCCTACTTTAGCATTAGAATTATCCAGTGCCTTGAGCTTTAGCCATTTATTAAAAGTTTACACCTTTTCTGAGATGATTTGTTGCTGTAGTTCACAAAATTTAATTACATCTTTAAGATGAAAAGGGCAACACTAATGCATGCCTTATGAGCGAATAAAATTTTATGGTTGTTTTTCAAGGTTAAATGTATCGTGTGATTTCTTTTTTTAATGGAAGGGCAGTCTAAAAATTAAAATGACTAGTAGAAATGTCTAAGTTTAAGGAATACAGATACTGTTCTGGAATAGCCCAACAGAAAGATTAGGAAGATTGATTCATGAATCAATTACTTTATGAAATTCATTTTATGAGATTGATTTATGACATTTTAAATCCAAATTTATATTTTTCTTAGCAGAAAAAAATCATCTCAAAGAGTACAGTCTTTCAGAATATTCCTATCAAGTCTTAGCTGTTAGTTTGAAAGCAGAGATACTGAGACAGAGATGGTAATACACTCTGCCAACCTTGTCCTTTCAATCTGCTGCAGAAACAAACAGCTTAACTTGAACTCAGGCACACATGCAGTCTTTTTTACTCTTAGATCGGTCCTCATTAGAAGCAATTGTTTTAACTGCCAGCATAAACCAATGATGTAACCGCTCTTCTTCCTATATAATCCTAATTTCTTGCAAACAGACATAAAACACACAACATAGGATTTCAGAAGTGGAAGTAACAAACTTTGTGACTACTTTTATTTCCTTTGTGTTCAGATTTTCTCCGTTATAGATAACAATCCTTTACCATTTGGTGCATGGAGTTCTCATCCTCTGCTATTCCCTACCAGTTCAAGAATAAATTTTAGGAAATAAAAACTAATACTTATAGCTACAGAGCAGTCTGTTTTTTTCCCCAGTAGATCAGAGGATGATGTCTGGCAAGGCGACCATTCCCAACCTGTTAGGAGTTTACTGGCAGGGCAGATAATAGTTAAAACATGCAGCTCTACAGCTTGAAATGACCTTTCCTCTCAATATAGGGAAGGAGAATTTTCAATGACTGAGTGCAGTCAGTCTCACTTCTACTGCCAAGAGGTAGTAATGCCCTAGACAGCGGGGAGAGTTCATCAGTGTCCTACCACCTAGGGAAAGGAGACTGACAGATGCAATTTTATGTTCAAAGTGCTGCCTCATGCTCTGAAATGAACTCTACACATGACATAGTACAGAAATTTGAAACAGTATTCCCAAAGTCAGCATGTCTCAGTGATACAAAACCAGGGAAATTCGGGAAAAAGGGTATGCAAATTAGATATTTGTTTTAAATGAATTATCTCTCTAATCATACATAATGTATTCAAGCAATAAATCTGTTTGAACTGAAGTGACAGGCTGACATTCACATACAATTATGTGTAGTGTTAAGTACCTTATAACTGTGAGTGACACGGCTGATTTCATTTGGGCCATTTGTAGTACAAGATAACAGCCAACATGATTACAGATACAGCTTACAAGCCAGGCCAGTTAGATAACTACTACATTTATAGCTTAAATAAAATCACATTTTCGAATCTGCTTATCTATACAGCCAAATGTCCTTCCCAATAAAATGCCAAGGAAAAGATCATAGTGGTATATGGAAAACTAAGACAGAAGGAATTACAGTACATTTGTATTGTCAACTCATTGACCTTGTTAGAGCTTATAAAGATGGGTGCCCTCATGAACGTCCTACAGCTTCCTTGGTTCTCCTCTGGGCCTCTAATGCACACCATATTTAACTACACACAAAACAAGTTTCCAGACTAAGACCTAAAAATGTCTTTTTTTAGGATCTGTTTTTCATGCTGATCTTAATGGACTTACTATGCCCAAGAAAAATGCTGTTGTTCAGCAAACAGTACTCTTCCAAAGCCTGGTATTTTAACTAGCAAAAAGTCTATCTTTTTTTTTTAATACTAATTACAAGGGAAAGCTTTGTAGTCAAGCCCCATTACCATAGAGGCAGATAATGAACTCCCTCGGCCAATTTATGGGGTAGGGGTATGGCAGTCTTCCCATTGCAATAAGTATGTTTATGGTGATTATTCAAGTAGAAGTCTGAATAACAAGGATAATTTGGCATTTTCTTCCTTTACTGAACGACAACCCATAATATTGTCCGGCAGTCTGCTAATTTTTTAGATTATCAGAGCCAAACAACCATCAACAAAGTAAGCCACCTGTTACACAAGTAGTCATGCTGATGTTCGAGTCAGACTCTGGTCCACTCTGTGCATCTCTGCTATAAAGATGCTATCCTATTTTGTGTACTTCTTAGACCACTATTCACAATGCACGTTCCCTCAGGTTTTCTTTACCCCAAATTTTATGGAGGTGGGAATTATGATGTACTCCACCTCACCTTGCAGGCTCCAAAGCTGTATCTTGCTATCTGGCCCTTAAATACTGTGCCTGGTATAGCTCTGGCACTCTTCCAATACTAGTTCAGCTGTGAAATCAAGAAGGTGCTTCCCCTTACACAGACTAGATAGGTAACATGATGTTAGTCAACAATCATCTGTCCTTCTTGTATATTTCCCAAATCATGATGCATAATCAAGACAGCGCAGGTCAAAATGTCAGTTGCCTATTTTGAATAGGTCTATGCTGCTGAGAACTGTCATTTGTCAAAGCAGACTCCAAAAGCAGTACAATTGCTTACAGCAAAATTATTATATTCTGAAATTCCTGTACCAGGTGGTGACTAATGAAGAGTTCAAACAAGGAGAGCATAGAATTTTGGAGAACATAAACAGAGTGCTTACAAATAATATCATTCATCTGACTTGGCATAATTCTATTGGTTTTTAACTACTGTAACTCATTGCTGTTCAAACCTGTATAATACAAACAGCAGTCTGCCAAACTGTCATTTAATATTTCTATCGATTCTCATTCACTGTTTCATTTTCAAAAATGGAGCACATCTTCCTTTATGTAACATGGAAATACAGAGTACTTTAAATTTTGAATTAGTTGTATAATGTTGTTGCTAAGCACTTCATTAAAAAACAAACAGGTTGGTAAACAGATTACTGCAAAAGGCTAGGCTTAAAGCAATTTGATTTCTAATTTGGTTTTTTTTTTGTAATCTTCTTATATTTATCTAGGAAATTATTTAAACCTCTTCTTTGTTTTCCCTTCTACAGTATTTTGCTATTGATCTTTATTCTGATATTAAGTGCCTATGGTATCTAACAGAAGACTATAGTCATGCTGTGATGAGTATTGTATTCTTAAAAATATAAACCTATACCTTCTACATATAATCGTATACCTTCTATAACATTACACTTACACGACAGACTGTGTAAAGGATTATTTGGTGATTTACCTGGTCTTGAGGAAGGAACTCTTGCTATCTCTAGGGAACAAGGTTTTTTGGTCACTGCTATGTCTATCGAATCACATAGACTGCTGTCATTTTCTGAAGGAACTGCATCCAGAGGTACAGAGGGTATTGCTTCCAATGCATAACCTCTCTTCTTTGAATAAGATTCCTGAAATGGAAAAATTTAAGTAGGTAAGAGAGATATTTCTCAGGTGACAGAGGGGAAAAAAACAGGTTCGATAACTCTGGCTAGCAGGGTTGAAAATTCAGCAAATTAAATACCACATTCAGCTGAAATCCAAATTGTAACAGACTGGAAGAATTACTTGCATGCTAGAAGATAACATTTCTTGTTTCTTTAAGTTTTTGAGTAATATAGTTCTTGTTTAGTTACAGAAATGCCTCTATTCATCACACTTCGTATTTAGCAAAACCTCCAACAGAACTGGTCGTGCCTTACCTGCTTTGCTAGGTTCTCATTCAGAGGATGTCTCTTGTTCAATTTTTTCAATTATATCTCTTGAAAGTGCATTAACTACTGCAATTACTTTATCTTTGGGGATGGTTTTACAATATGTTTATATTACATATAAGCAAGCTAAAGAGATGCCATTTACATGTTGATGGCAGAATCCCAGGTTGTGAATAAAGATGAATTACTGCTCTATATTTGAGTGAACGGCAATAATGGAGCAAGGTCCCTTAAGAGTGATACATATAGTGAATTCCCATCATTATCAAATCTTGAGGGAGGGGAAAAAAGGAATTAGTCAGAAGTTTTCCTGGTACACTAAAATGTCCAGTCAGCAGACTGCCTCTGCTTTTGAACATGAATAAGAAGATACCATACAGTTTCAAGAGAGTTTCTTGATTCGTGATTTATTTTTTTTTAATCCCGGCAGAAAGCAATTGCATGGGCAAAAACATATTTCCACATCTTTCTTACATTGGACTTATGGATTCCTGGGAAAGTCAAGCACTGCCCGTAAATCAAATTTGATATAATAAAATGCAAAGGGCCAGAAAGCACCCTGACAGTTAGATATTATCACAGCACTACTCAGAAAACAATTGAAGAATGTGATGACCAGAACAGGATGTGGATTAAGCTTCTTCAACAAGAAGAACTCATACTGCCTAAGGTAAACTATGGGTGTAGATAACAATCCCTTTTTTAGGTAAATGATTTCTATTGTTAGCAGATCATTACACTACCAAACTTTTTGCAGGTTTTCCTGCCTATTGTGTTGTGACCTGATTTTTATGAGAGTTCATAATCTGGGAATAATTCAAGGCCTCTTGAAGGATAGGGTTGAGATGGCAGCAACAAGCGCTCCACTTCAAAATTCTACTTGATGACTTCAGTAGAATCAAATTTTAAATCCTAGGTTAAACCACCACCGAATTAAGAATTTGAAAATGAATACTGGAAACAGTTAACAGGGGAAAAATATACAAAATAAAATAAACAGAATACTAACAAGCATTAGCAATAAAAATGAGTATGTACTAGAAAACAATACAAGATCAGTGGTCAGTGTTCAAAAAACATGCCTAAAGATGAATATTATTGTGTCTCTACGCCTTTTACCCTTTCCAGTTTATGTTGAGTCAGAGTATAAGCTCTCTGCATCAGTAATCTTACCAATATATACACTAATGGTAACTACTTTCAGCTAGCGGACTCTAAAAACATAACACGGAATTGGAGAAGTTTGTAAATGAGCTTACTGCAGCTCCAAATACAACATTTTAAACTTAAGCCATCTCATTCCTTAAATGAAGTTAATAGGAAATTAATCCTACAGCCCGCATCCTGTAGAAAAAAAAAAACACACCACCAAAACCTAATTTTTTTAAAATCCTGCAAATATCACCAGCATAAAATGAAACACAGATGTTAGGAAGAGTACAACTGAAATCAAGAAGTTTGCAAACACACAGTTTTATTACTGGAATAAATGTGCATGAGTTGAAACCTTAGGTTTAAATTAAAGAAGACTTTAAAAATATTGTAACTTAGAAATAAAAGTACTGTTAGGTCTGTATTATATTCCTGCCTTTTTATAACAATAAATATAGAAAATATTTCTCCCTAGACTGCACTGTGTGATGAGAAGGCATCAAAGAGCTGAAATGCAACTGCAGGACAAGCAGATTCCTTCCTACCTTGAAAAAAAAGAATTTCTACCTTGTCCATTTAAATCTGCTGTAAAAAGACAGAGGCAAAAATTTATTTACCAAAGCAATGACTAAAAAAGCAGACTTCGGTTTAATGCTTTCTATAAGAGTAAGTCAGAATGCCAAAACCCTAGTAATAGTAAACCTGCCTAGAGAAGCCCATGAAGAATTACCGCAGCTTTAAAATTGTCACCAAACACTGAAGTGAAACCCTGCTCAGCTCCTGAATTCAGCTACAGGGAAAAAATAATAATAAAAAAAAATAGATGAAACATAAGAATAGACATTGGATCGGAATTTATCTCTATGTCACCCAATATTCTTTCTACAAAGGCAGCCAACAGTGGTGGCCTAGAGAACAGTGAGATCAGCACAAGACCAGGACAAGCATGTAGTAGTACTTTTCCTCATACATCCCTTTGAGGGTCCCACACCTCATAATTAAAAGGTGCTGACTTTGTTTTGCATGTCCACCAATCAAACTTTCTAAAATTACCTTCTCAAGTTGCTTTAAGAGCACATGTCACTTTTTACAGTTTGCATGTACCGCATTTTGTTTTCTCTATCCCATCAAGTTTGACATCCCTAGTTCTTGTACTTTAGAAGGCAAAGAATGGTTGTTCTTTACTTATTCTCTCCTTGTGATTTCACAGACCTCTATCACACTTCCCTCATCCTCTCCTTTAAGAAATGAGAAATGCTAATCTACGCACCCAGCTCTTCCAGGCTTTTGACCATCCCTGTCACCCCTCACCCTCTCAGTCTTCAGTGATGTGACAGGGATTAGAATACCACATGGCATTCAAGATGAGGGTTCACCAAGTATTCACACTGACATAATGATGTTCCCTCTTTTGTACTCTACTCCTTTCCTAATTGCTCTTAACATCCAAATTGATTTTCTGAATGTTATTCAACATTCTGTAATTAACATCGCAAGAATATAAATGTCAGAGAAGAATAAATAAAAATGATGGGGTTACTGAGAGAATGGTTGGAATGTAAATTACAGACAAGTAAATTCTTCCTAAATCTCTCTCTAATAAAGCAAATATGATAATGGCATGCCAAGCAGAACTTAAATAAGTTAGAGTCAAAAAAGAATTGTTAATACTTTAAAAAGTGTGGAATGCTATCAACTGATTAAGTGAAAATGATAAGCCTCAATTTAAAAAGTGCATATGTAGCAAAAATAAAGACAAACTTCTCATTGCTGGAGAAAAGCAATATAAAGTCTGGTTGTTGCAATGTGTTCTCCATTTTGCAGGCACTGAGCAGATTCTAGAAATTTTTAAGCCCTAAACTAATTCAAGTTAGATGTTAACAGATGACATAAAATTGTCTTCATGTATCAGGCATCAAGCAATGTGATTCTGTTTTTTTCTAAGATTGAAAGCTCTTCAGCATTCTTCTCAATATCAGTTCTGTTGTCTCACCTCACCCACTACAATGAGCAGTAACTCTACAGCAGTCCTACGTGTCCTAGATATTTTCATCTGCATAATAAAACCTTCTATAGAAATACTCTTCCATTATAATGGAATAATTTTTAGTCCTGAAATCAAAATAATCTGAATTTAACTTTTTAAAATTAAAGATTATTCAATCTCGAATTTCTGTAAAGCGTTCCAAAAAGTTGATGCATGTAACTGACCACCAAGCCATCAAGCCAGATTTAGTTCTTATTTGAAATTACAGCTTCATAAAAGCAATGTGCTGGGCTGCCAGTACATTAAAATAAGTATTTTTGTGGAAAGGATAAAAATACATACACAATAGAAATGAGAGAAAAAGAGAAGAGTGAGAGTGGGCGAGTCACTGGGAAAGCATTAGAGAACAGGTAAAATATAAATTAGATTTTTGCCTTGTAGAAAGAAACAGCAATGTGAGACTGAAATTGCAGAGCACATGCCAGGGATGTATCGTGACCTTACTCAGAGGCCTCCAGCCTGAGCATATGCTTGATGGTATAATACCTATCATATATAATCTGAAACCTAAACAGGACTAGAAAATAGAAAAGGGGAGGAATGTGATTGTTGATCAGTGGGAATAAGTTTGCTTGTAAAATATCTATATGGCAATTGCAAATGGTTATATAGAGATGTGAAACAATATTCCATAACATGAATAAATCTTCAAAAACTACATTATGTTCAGTTAGGCCTTTTTTCCATGTTTCTGCCAAGCTTCTAGCTACACTTGCTTCTGCCTTCTAGATGGTCTTGCATTCCTTACATGAATCAACCTGAACGATTGACAAGGACTCTGATAGAAGTAGTATAGACAAATTTTGTTTGTATGACCTAAGAATAAAATGATAGAGGCTCAGTAGACATCAAATCTGAACTGACATTCTGACAAGAAGATAGAATTCGTATTTAACTGAAAATTTGTCATACCATCCATCTCCTTCCCTATAGAAATCAGGTCAGTTGAAGATTTTTTACTTCCCTGGAACACGGGACAACACATCAAAGTCAGACATGACCAACAGATGAGCAACAGCAGAAAACCCGTTCTTGAAAGATGTACTGTTACATCTCATTCATCACACTCATCACTGATAATTCATGTAGGTATGCTGTGTCTCACAAGGCAATTATTAACTTATTTATAACTTATAAATTCTAAATTTATGAACAGTTGACTCGACCTCCTGGAATCTAGGCTATTCACAGTTGAAGGCCACACCGTATCCTGTTATTTGAAAACTTACTAGATCTGGATTTCCTTAAGTCACTCCTTTGATATATGACTACCTTGTCATTAAACACTAACTGTCCTCACAATTTATGTAAAACACCTACAAAGAATCACACAAAGGTTAGAAGAAATAGTTATTTTATCCCTAAGGCACTTTTTTAGAAAGTACGGGGAGCAGGAATGCCCATGTACATATTTATACTTGCAAATATGTTAAGGGCACTCGTTTAGAAAGAGAATGATTAAGGGGTCGTTTCAATGGTTTTAAATTATATTTTCAGATCATAGAATCATAGAATGGTTTAGAGTTGAAAAGGACCTTCAAGATCATCGAGTTCCAACCCCCCTGCCTTAGACAGGGACACCTCCCACTAGACCAGGTTGCCCAAGGCCACGTCCAGCCTGGCCTTGAACACCTCCAGGGATGGGGCCTCAACAACCTCCCTGGGCAACCTGTTCCAGTGCCTTACCACCCTCAAAGTGAAAAACTTCTTCCTAATGTTTAATCTGAACCTGCCCTTTTCCATTTTAAAGCCATTCCCCCTCGTCCTATCACTATGTGCTCAAGTAAAAAGTCCTTCCCCAGATCTGTAGGCCCCCTTTAGGTACTGGAAGGCCGCAATAAGATCTCTCCGGAGCCTTCTCTTCTCCAGGCTGAACAGCCCCAACTCTTTCAGCCTCTCCTCATAGGAGAGGGGCTTCAGCCCTCAGATAATTCAGACTTTTAAAGAAAAATTTATGCCTATAATTATTGATTATCTACAAATAAATAAGAACAAGAAATGGAACTAAAATACCCAGGTTTTCCTTTCTTCTGAATAATAAACCTTAAAGGAAAAATACTCTCACAAATGTAGAAAGGAAGAATGCAATATATCTGCCATCTTTAGAAAATTTCTTTTTCATTTATATAGATCATGAAGAACTGCTATTAAATTCTGACCTACCCTTTGAGATCTATCAGGGTATCAAACCTTCTTCCCTGGCTTGCTGTATGCCAGAGGACCAGCACGAAGAATCTAAGTGGCTCTTCTTCCATCATAGTGGGACAAATCCTGCCTAGCTGTTTTTTAGGAAACTACTATGATACTTCTATTAATAGAAAACTTTGGAGTTTGATCCTAAATGCTCCATCAACCTAAAGTTGATGATTACCACAACAGTGAGCAATGACTATTGTGTTTAGCCCATCTATCTCATAGAATCATAGAATTATAAAATAGTTTGGGTTGGAAGGGATGTTTCAAGGTCATGTAGTCTAAGCCCCCCTCAAAGAGCAGGGACATCTTCAACTAGATCAGGTTGCTCAGAGCCCCGTCCAGCCTGACCTTGAATGTTTCCAGGGATGGGGCATCTACAGTCTCTCTGGGCAACCTGTTCCAGTCTTTCATCACCCTTATTGTAAAAATTTTCTTCCTTATAGCTAATCTGAATATGTTTGCATCTTTTTTGATGTTTGTAAACAGACTGATGTATAACATTGTTGGATTGGGACACTTTGCACCGAAATATTCATGATAAGTAATCAAAGGTTGCTGAGAGGAATCAAGAATTCAAGCAAGAAAGAAGCCCTGACCAGTGACTGAAGATAATTAGGATATTTTTTTGACATGCAGCAAGGTGGTGGGGAGAATGCCCAAACCTGAAGGGTGTTGTGCGAGTTTGTCACAAGAAGGTATTGAGCAAAAACAACTGAAAGTATTTCCTGTGTCATAATGACCCAAAAACAGTGATACATGGCGAAATATTTATTTTGACTGCCTCTCCATTGAAAGAAATCAGGAACATTACTATAATATTACGGCTAGTAAAAACACATTTAGCTACTACTAATAATTTAACCAAAGCAATTTTTATAGTATCATGTAATTAGAATCATTTTTCATGAGTCAAACGAGGATAAATGTTCATTGTTATGACAGCTAGAAACACTTGAATATGTAATTTGTCATAGAACAGATAATAAGGTTCACTTCATGATATATTACAGAATCTGGAAAATCCCCAATAATCTCATTTAAGGGTAATGACACTGGAGGATCTACTCTGGTCGGCACAAAGTATTTATAATACACATTTCAAAAGGGTATTCTCTTTTACCCTCACACCAAGCATCTGAAACGGTGGGTTTGCTGTTTTAGGAATAACGCATGTGCAGAGTTAACAGAAATAATTCTTTCTCTCCACCACCTGAAAACAGCCTTTGTGAGTAAGTCTTCCACAGAGGTGAGAAAAATGTTCATTTTAAAAAACATGCTAGCTTTGTTGTCCTATATATTTATATTGTTAGAAATGTAAAAGTGATGCATAATTTCTCAAAAACCATTCAAAAAAGTTCAGACTTTCTGTCTGAGGAAAAATGAGCATTATTTACATAGCAACCCAAATGTAGGTTTATCCCCTCCTTTTCAAATGCATATTTTTAGATATCTTGTTTAGAATACAAAATTTCATATGAAAACTCTACAAATGTCAATCCCTGAAAGCTACAGGTTCCTACAGAGCTTTACAATACAAAACTCACTAACGTAGCCTAAATTATAAATGTCTGGAAATATGGGTAAATTGTGAGTATAATGAATGCAGTGCTAACCTCAGCAGCAGAAACATATCGCTGTATTTTATGCAGAGTTTTCATAATTCTATCTGGCAGATATTCAGAATTTCAAATGAAGTTAGATTGTTGTAGTCATGTTACATGCTTTCCCATGCATACAACATTCAGGCCTTGAAAAAGAGCAGATGCTTCCTCTAATAAATAACTCGCTGTAACAAAGAATATACTGCAAGTCTACATAATCTGGTTTATGCAAATGCTAATGGCTGTGTGTGGCAGTGTAGCACAATACAATAACTAGTTTAATAAATGATTCTTAGTTTAGCTGAACAAAATGCAATTACAAACTAGAAAGTAATTTCCAGGTTAAATATCCTCCCATTTTTTCCACTGTTTTCATGAACAATGTTAAACCAAAACCCATGTCTTGTTTGAATATCAAGCTATAGGAAAATGCCTATTTAAAATAAAGGCTATTATATTAGGAAAATAAAATGTGCTGAAACCTCAGCTCCATGGAAACAATACTTCTTTGCAAGTTGCTTATGCTCTAATGACTAGGTTTTAAACACACACACAAGAAGTTAGCTGAATACATGGGGCAAATTTTGGTAAATTAAAAAAAATCAGGATGAAAAAATTAAGAACAGAATATTACGCATTACTAAGTATGATAATAAAACCACTAATTAATCTTTGTCAAAGTATTCAGGTATCATTTCATAGCCAGAACTTCATATATGAAGGAGGGCCCATACAAACATTTATCTTCATACAACACTTGCTCTAGTAAGAAATAAAATAACCCATTGGAAAGTGAGTTTGGACCAGAGGATGACTCAGAAGGTGAATGAAGAGGCTCAGAAGAGTGTCACAGTTTCGAGGCTGAGAACTTCAAAGTTCAAAACACATAGAATAACAAGAGGAAGGCTCTTCTGGCACCTACTGCAGTCAGAAGAAAGAAATTGCTTTCCACATTCCCAGAGACTGATAAATACACATGTACTTTGTCAGGCTCTGGACTTCATTTGGTAAGAGCTCAAAGATCTGGACATTATTATAAAGGGACATTTTTAACAGTACCAGTTTGTTACATAATCAGACCCCTTCACTAAAACAAAAAGGAAAAGGAGGGTTTTCTTATTTGTAAAAAAAGCATCACAACAGTTTTGGAGAACGAGCGGATCTCCTGACGTACAGGGATCCCAATAGTATATGACTAACAACAGACAGATTCATTTTGAGCATCACAAATTTTTTTTAAAGTCCCCATTAAATCACTTTCCCCTAAGCCAATAAAAGAAATGTTTTACACCTTGGGTTAATGTTTTTGAATGTGCCTGAGAGCGGGTGTGAAATATGCACAGAAAGAATGAATGATAATTTACAGTTCTGCCTTTGGACAACAAGGCAGTGAACATTCATGCTGCTTCTCCCCACCTGAAAGACCCATAGGCTTGGTCCAGCTCTTAAACAAGTTTTGTCTTCTACTCTACTAAAACTTACCAATCATAGGTTTCCAATAGAAGCAGCGAAAGTGAAGTAAAAATAATCCCTCATACTATGAGGGCCAAAACCATAGAAAATGTTAGATATTGACAAACCCTGAAGTGAAGTCAGTATTTACTAGACAGCAAATGCAGAAAAAAAAACCCAAAACCAACATGCTACTCTATGCTATGCAGACAGCCTGAAATTTTCTCACATTTTATAGCTGCATTCCTAACAATTACTGTGCCAGTAAATAAAAAATATAGGGGTTGCTATGGAGGGGGGAGAGAAATTGAATACACCTAAGTAGATCTGGAAGCAAAACACATCATCTGTGTGAATAGTCATTTTCACTATTAACATAAAGCAGAAAAGAACCCTAGAATGGCAAACTGACTTGATTGGAGGGCAGATAACATCACTAAAAAAAATATTCTGTATTTGCCCGTGCATCTTGGTCCCAAGTCATGGAAATACTTTCACAGATTTGCCCACTAGAAACCAATTACTTGAAGCCATAGACAATGGATTTAATAGAACCTACAAATAAACATTTGCTATTTCAGGAAAGGGAATCTCCCATGTTTAAACGTTTTCCAGTTTAATACTGAAGAAATAAAAATTTAATTATGTTTGGTATAAAAGTGTATATATTGCAACAGTGTAAGCCAAGACTCTCTGAAAAGAAACCCCTCCTACACATGCCTCCACAGTAAAACAGAAAGAACAAGAAAATGTTTTTTCTAAACATTAAAGTTATTGGAAGTCATATTATCAAAAATGAACAACTTTGTTGTGACTCATACCTTTATCTGGTACACAACCGAGGAGAAAACGAGGCACAAAATCAAGAGAAGAACATTTTGAAATTATTCTTTAACAGTTGCAGGATGCATGCAAAGTTTGAAAAATTTATTACTTCCTAATTAAATAGGACAAATAACCTTTGTCTACAATAAGCGTGGTATTTTAGCAGCGTGAAAACTATACGCAACAGTGAGAGACAATCAGAGGCAAAGTAATTTCATACTGTAAGTTAGAATCAGTATTTAAAAACTGTAAAATAAATTATTCCGTTACAACAGGAGAAACGTGCACAATAGTAGCAGGAAAAAAAATTAATACAATTTTCCGCATATCTCCTATGTTCTTAAAGATCACAGTAATTTCCTATTTCAAACCTTAGTTCAGAACCATAGTTTTGAATGGGACCCTATGAACTCTGCTGTTTCCTGGCCAAAAATGTGCCAAAACCCAGTAACATTCATAACATGGATATTTAGCTTTACGGATCCAAAAAGTTCCATCATCCAGTGCTGTCTTATCATACTGCCTACATACTCAACAATTTTATGAGGAATGACTTGGCCATGTTGAACTCAATTAGCTAAGACTGAAATATAAGGACAATGCATCAGCAGAGTTACCTAATTCACTACTCATCACTGAAGAAGAGACATTCAGCTAATAAACATGTTACTTCCTTATGGCTCTTTAAATAAGGAATCCCACTGTTTTATGTCAAAGCTCTACCGCTTTAATTGTTACTATAATGATTTCTATGGTACGATAATCTACTTATTTATTGCAAATACTCAGCCTTAGTTATTGCATAGTGGAAAGTGAGAATGGGGAGATCACATAAAATGAAGTGCGTAAGGATTATGAGGGAACCAATGGCACATTTTCAAGGAAATTTGAACTTAGAAAACTTTTTATAGGTTCACTGCAAGATTCCAGTTTCAGAACAGCTACCACAGAGTCATATGTCTATTTGGCCAGGATTCAGTAATCTTGCCCCAGATTTGCAGTCACACTACCTGTATGTATTACTTCTACTACAGATATTGTCTATTAATGCTGTGTGACCTTCCTTCATGTGCCAACAAATTACTATTTCAGTGTTTCACACAAACAAGATGGTAAAAGTACACAGAACTCTGATTACTGATTCTATTGCTCTAGGTTCTGATTCAACTAATTTCTTATATTTCAACAAATTAGTAACTCGGCTTCAAGACAGCAATGTAAATGCTTAGTTAGCGTACACTCAAGAAATTTGCAAACTCAAGATCCTTTCATAATTTCATGATAAGGAAACAGAGTTGGTCAGAAAAAGAAATCTGCTACTTTGAAAGCCTGCATGTCACGTGGAACCACCTAAAGCTGGACAACAGGAAACATTTGGTAGTGGGTCTTTCTTTCTGGGTTGAAAATGATATTCTAGCCACTTACAATCCAAGTTGTGGAGTGTCTGCAGTTCTTCTTTGGTTGTACAGTCCTGATGAGAAATAATCGTCCTTAGGAGAAAGATGTTAAGATAGCTATCCTTAAGAGGCATCTCAAAAATTGTTGATGCGCTTCACAATAGAACATTATTACATTCAAAAGAAACAACAACAAAAAAGATGCACTCAATCTGTCCACTTTGGAAGTGGGCAGAAAGGAGTGAAGGAAAGCCTTCTGCTTTGTCAGCTGTGTACTCTCTGTAAGTGCCCTGGTGTTTAATTTGCACACAAATTCAGCTCAAAAGCTAGGCATGTAGTCAAACACATCCCTCTACTTCACGTCTCACGCTGGCTGGCTTCCAGTGGTTTCCTGTTCAACATAAAAGCGCAATCAATTGAACATCTTCAGAGATGTCCACGCTTTCTCATTGATACAGGGAGCACAAGCATCCAGATGGGTTTCTGAATTAACTTTCTGCTGTCATTATTTATTCGCCACGATGCAAACCCAATAACTCTATAAAACCAATCTGAATAAGGCAGAATTTAGACACCTGTCCATATACAAATGGATTACAACAGTTTACTCAAAAAGCTTTATGTGTATATAGAACTTAAGTATCTGCTAAATATAAAGGCTGACTAGGGAGGAAGCTAGTGGGTTGTAAGTACTTAGACAATTAGGTAGGCTAAAACACTGTCTGAAAGTTATCGACTCAATTTTGCTACATTCAAAACTAGGCAGAATTAAATGGGACTTAATATTTTTCTCTCTTCTTTTTCGCAGTATAAAATGATGTGGATCAAAACTTAGAATGCTATAAAATTATAGTACCTCCAAAAAAATATAGTCAACTTCATACTGTGAATTTATTAATTTACCTCAATGTCTTCACACTTCGATCTTTTATGTTGAAAAATTCTGCAAAATGCCTGGTGTACTGTTCTGGTTACACAGCACTGTCTTCACACTTATATCCTTTATGTTGAAAAATTTGGCTTAATGCATGGCGGACTGTTCCAGTTACACAGAGAGACATTTATAATATGGTTTTTAAAAAGCTATCTCCCTCTTTTTCCAAAGTAACACAACTATTCCCTATATTATTAGTAGCATTACTGTTATTTCTATTTATTATAGTAAGGTTTCATGGACCAGGACTGCTTATTGCTTCTGGAAAGTGAATAGAGCATTTGCATTCTACAGTAATACAAACTATTAACACCATACTAGGTAGAAAAACATACACTACGATGTTCCTCATTTCCTAGCTGAATTGCCTTTCTGAGAGGCCTTAAAGTGAAAAGAATATAGTCTTACATATTTCCCTTTCATATCTCAAATATGGACTCTCCTTAACTTCGGTTTCATTTTATTTGACTTCCAGTTCATCTTCATTATGAATTACTAATAGTGGAAAAATCATAACAATCAGTTTCAGATCTTAAGAAACTCAGCATTAGACTGGGTTTGGATTTTTGTGAACACAAAAACGTCTCCTGATAAAATTTGTATGTATGGAAGCCCAAATGGGATTAAGCACATTAATACTTATGCTTAAGTAGGCTTAAGTAATTTGTTGAATCAGGGTTTATCTCATTTTCAGACTCTGTATAATGGGTACTGGTAATAAAAGTTTTCTGTGAAATACAACAGCCAGACATGACATTAAAACCAAGGCACGCAATTTCTTTTGTAGACCAAGAGAGGATTCACAGTTACAGGCTACAAAGTTGTTCTTTTTAAGTGCTCAGTTGTCGGGTCTTTTGTTCAGAAAGAAATCAGGTTTTATCAATTTTACAGACTTCTCCAGGGATTTACTCTATGAAACCATGAATTTCCCTACTACTAAAAACTGAAGTAAAAAAAAAAACAAACCAACAAACATCACAACTCCCTCACAGTTTCCAGTATTAGCTTGTCAGTGATTCTCAAACACATTTGTACCACCACCAAATAAAAAAAAAAAAAAAAAAAAAAAAACACAAATACAAACCAGAAAAAAAAAAAAAAAAAACAAACACAAAACCAGAAACAAAGTTGCTAGGCTCAAAAAAATCCCAAAATGTCAAGTGTCTTTAAACAGCCCTTCATAGCACTGCAACCTTACCACAGCATGTCTTAATGGCTAATCCATGTAGTAAATCCATGTAGTAATCACAGTGCCCAGACATCACCACCCAACTGGTCTCTTAACTCCAGATACCTCAAATACCAGCTTTTTTGTCTGTAAGCTCTTTTCCTCCTGCTACTATGACAGAAAGAACAAATACCAAGTACCTATGATGGCTTTTTTTCCCCACAACGTATAATAGTGAATCATAAACCTAATTTGGTCAGACTAATCAGGAACATCTCTATAAGTTTTCAAGTTTCAACATACTGCTTTAATATTTCTGTTATGAAGCAGCTGAAGTTCAAATACAAAGTTTTTAATACAAAGTGGAACTTCTTTCATGTACAAAACTATTTGCTATGCATTATTGTTATCCATTTTGCTGTGCAATTCAAATTGATTTTTTTTTTCCATTTTCCCATAATTTTTCAGGCAGTACTGAAAGCAAAAACATTCCCTGGAAGTGTTTCTTCTGGTTACCACTAAATTGCAAACTACAAAATAATAAAATGTAACATACTTACACTATTTAAGATCATCTCAGTCGATCACGGTGCTACATTTCAGTTAGGAATGTGACAGTGCTCAATTCAACATTAATTTCTACATGAATTTGAATATCTTTAATAGTAATTAAAGTCCATCTTGAAAACCAGTATGGTCATCAATACTTCAGATGATTTGTGACATATACCAACAGTTCCAGTATCGGTTGAGACCTCTCTTCTTTCTCTATCTCATCCTATTTAATTTTGCTTTTTAACGATCACACCAAGAGACAACACAGACCAGCGGTGCCCAGATTTACACAGTGCTGGACAGGTATAGCCATACTTTCACAAACAGTAATTTACAAACTGAAGGAAATGGAGTCAGTCCTAAATTTTTTAAGAAATTATCTCATCTGAGGTCATATATCTAGAATTTTACAGAGAATTATAGAATGTAGATGTTTATAATTATACGAAAGAGATCTCTGGAAGTCATTTTATCCAAACTTTCAGTCAAAGCAAAGCTATCCTAACCACTAGGTTGCTCTGGGTCTTTTCCAGTCAATTCTGAAAATACACAAGGATAAATAGATTACAACATCTCTGGTTACATTACATACCTGTGTAGTGGTGTCTATATTGTACAGCTAGTACAGTAAAAATGCATTTGCCATAGGACATCTGAAGTCATGGGCAACTAGAAATTTACATAGGAAATTAAGAAGCTACATACTATATGCAAGAACAAAACGCTCAGTTTCATTCCGTAAAACACAATCAGAAAATGTAGCATAGCACTAAAATAAGCCACATTTTTTTTTCATTATACTTATTTCCCATCACTGTTCAGCAGGGTATAATCATCACCTGCTGATTCTTTCTAGGCAGAACACATATTGCACTTTTCAGTAGCTGCTTCAGTGTGTGGGTGGCGTGTTCCTGAAATTACCAATAAACCTTCAGGTTACTGCAGAAGGGACAACACTGCAAATCAAGACTTTAGCAGAAATATGTCAACACCATTTAAGTAAACTCATCATTTAATCCACTAAATTAAGAAGAGAAAAAAAAAAATCATAATTTTCACCAAAGATTAGAAACTATTATAGATAATATAACGATCTTACTCTGGCTGTTCATGTTCCAGGTATACTGTATGCCAAAGTTTTCCTGACTAATGGTGGTCCTCCCTGGAAAATAATTCTGTCTCTACCATGGCTACATCATCACCTATCAAACTAGTACATCACCAAACAAGATAACAGGTTTCCTCGCTGGTAACATACAAACTAGATAACGCCACAAGGCTTTCTACTTCTAGTTTTGGTGAACTTCAACACCAAGTAATACTAGCCAAATCTGTTTCCTTACCAGTCTAATTTGAAATGTACTTCCACTGAGTGCATTGAGAGGTAAAGTCGTTAGTGAAGTGAAGGATGACACCATTTCTTGGGTCCAAATTGTTAAAATACTTTAGCCAATAGTGTTTAGTAAAAAATACGGTCTTTGGTTTTCTCTCTTTTTAATAAAGAGCAAAGAAGAAATACTTCCTCTTTTATACTCCCTTCTCTGCACCTCAAGAGTTCAAAAAATTACTATAACGCTCGCATTAAGCTTAAAATTTAAGCAAATTTTTAGAGGAAACTGAAAATAGAGATTTCAAACTGGAAGAATATGTTAAAATGAAAATAAATAATACCCAATAAAATTCCCAATATTAAAATTCTCCAGAAAGAGTCTACAACATAGAGTCACACTGTCTCTCTCCAGAGAGTATCAGTACAGAGATCTTTTAGGAATAGACTTGAACTCTATGTGAAAACTGAGTTAGCTCCTTACCTAATTTCCTCATTTGTCTCTAATGTATCCAGAACTGTCTTTGCAATTGTAAACATAATTGCAGCATAATAATTGTCAATGTCAGGCTTTCTAAAGAATAATCTTAACCTGCTTCTACAATACAAACAGAATACAAAATTCCTTCCCATTAAAAACTACACAAAAAGAAGTACCAGCAGACATGATGATCTTCTGGAACTCATACGTGAAATACATAATACTATTAACAGATGCATCAAACTCCAAACTCTATATATTCCTATCACTGCCTATACTGATAAAGACACAGTATTATATACAGTTTATCTCCTAAAAAATGAACTCAACAGTCCACTTTCTATGCCCTCCCTCTAAATAAAAGACCTTTTTTTTTGGAAATTTCTCTTCCACAGGACAACCTCTGACAAAGTTGCTAGAGTTCCTACCTCTAGGAATCCTGCAGTTGTATATGCAGAATATAGATCAGTCTTAAAAGTAAATGTGAAGGTCTTCCAGAAGTTCTTTGCTACTTAAAAGATGAAAATCTGACTTTAAGCTAGAAACGTAGTGCTTCTTTAAATATTTAAGTAAACTTTCCACTACAATCTATATTTTTGTAAATAGACATGCTACCTGGCAACATGAGGATTTATACTTACAGCTTTTAAATCAAAGTTCAGTTTTTCCATAGCAACTGCACTGTTCTCTTTACAGATATTACTTTCATTTCGTAATAGACAAACGTGGTGTTCCTGGTCGGCGGTCATGTCAAACATAGGGAATAACTGTCAGGATTTTTAAGTTATGTATGCAGCACAATTCAAGAGACTGCAGTCAAGCTGATCCAGCAGCTTCCTAAATGGGACATAGCTAAACCTACCTTATCTCACAATTACTTTACATCACAATTAGAAAAATATGCTGACGTGGCTGTCAAGATTAAGGTGTGCAGGCTGCTTGCTTTAAACTGATAACATTGCTATGATCACACAGGACTCTGCACCACCCATCTCTCTGACATTGCAGACGGCCCTGTATTTATCTCTGTACATCAGGCCCTGTTTGCCCCTTAGCAGAGAAATATTCAAAGCGTGCTATCCAGGCAAAAGAAAATGGAATGAAAACTACAGTTTCATACATTTGGGGTATGCTGCTTTATTCCAAAGAAAATGTGAGTATGTATGTATGTGGGTACTGATAAACTTCGTAAAATAAATATATTAGGAGCTGAATAGTAAATTAACCTACACTGCAGAACAGAAGATTAAGACCAAGAAGCGATTCTATTACTGGCACACAAGGGTGCTCTACACTTATTTACCATATTCCTTATCCCTTCTTTACATTGCACCCCTTAACCAATCAATAAAGCAAACAAAAGCCCTCACCAAACCCATCTTTGCTCAAATTGCTTCCTACTACTTTACCAAAACCTATGTTTGGACAAACAAGGAGAGAGAGAAGCTATCTTTTGTTCAAGCTTCTAAGTTTCTGCCATAAGGAGACTTTATAGGGAAAATGGCTGAAGTATTCCAGTATCTTTAACTCCAGATCCGAGCTGATTAATGCCTATTTCACATTTAAATACAAGATCGCGGAAGTTAAGGTTCTGTCTTCCCCGTAAGGCAGGAGTAAGAGTCAGGAGTAGACTAACAGGCACAAGTACTCTGCATACCCCAGGCCCTACTGCTACCGGGGTTGTCCCCGTACTTTGGTACCACATCGCTAGACCATTGTAAGACATGTAAACACGGGTTTTTACAAATCTTATCTGCATTTGTAGCACGCACTACTGGGAATCTTCAGGAAAGAACCCTGCGGTAGAATATGTCAGCCAAGACATGCAGCTATAAAAGCAGATGAAATATGTTCACACACGCATATGGGTAACCTGTATATGAAGTGCATGCAAAGTAATCTGCTACATCAGTAAGTATTCCTTCTTGGTCTTATTCTTCTTTGCTGCAATAACAGGTCAAATAACTACCACCTTTCAATTCAGCTTCCAGTTTATGTATTTCATCGATTTTATTAGTATCTGAGCGCAGCAATAGGTCTTACTGTCACTGAACTGTCACCTGCGGTATCTACCCACATCCGTGCCCATGGGCACAGGAGCCCTTTTTCAGCTCAGCCCTGGGCCCTCAGTTCCTGCCTGAGACAAGCTGCAGAAGTGCCCATCTCTAACTCTGCCACATCTGTGCCCATTGGCACATCTGGACCGACGACCCCAATGATCTGGACCCTGACTTGCAGACTGACTTCCCAGCTCCACTTCAGACCTGCATTACCATCATGGACATCCTGGCGATCTGCTCTTGGTTCCTGATTAATCTCACCAGGCCTGATCCCAACCCCAACGTGTGGACTGACTTTCTGGCTTGACATTGGACCTGCCTCAGCAACATGAACTTGCCTGATGTACTGCTCTCAGGGTTGCCCCCAGCCACCCCCTCAGCCTGCTCTGATCCCTCACAGGAGTCGTGGGACCGGCCCTAGCTGGTGAGGACCTGCCCTGCCACCCCAGGCAGCCCCTGTGGCTCCTGACACCCCCGCCCTCAGCGAGTCACCAGCCCTCGGTGCACCCTGACAATATCCACGTATTAAAACTTTCTCTTTCAAATAACCTGTGCCAGTGTTTCACCACCCTCATTGCAATAATTTTCCTCCTCATATTCAGTCTAAATCCACCCTCTTTTACTTTAAAGCCATTACCCCTTGCCCTATTGCAACAGGCCCTGCTAAAAAGTTTGTCCCATCTTTCTTATAAGCCCCCTTTAAGTACTGAATGCTGCAACAAGGTCTCCCCAGAACCTTCTCTTTTTCCAAGCTAAACAACCCCAACTCTCTCATCCTTTCCTCACAGGAGAGGTGTTCCGTTCTTCTGACCATTTTTGTGGCCCTCCTCTGTACCCGCTCAAACAGGTCCATGTCTTTCCTGTGCTGAGGACTCCAGAGCTGGATGCAGTACTCCAGGTGGGGTCTCATGGGAGTGAAGTAGAGGGGCAGAATCACCTCGCTTGACATGCTGGCCATGCTTCTTTTGATGCGGCCCAGGATATGGTTGGCCTTCTGGGCTGCAAGCACACATTGTCGGCTCATGTCCACCTTTTCATTCACCAGTACCCCCAGGTCCTTCTCGGCAGGGCTGCTCTCAATCCCTTCATGCCCCAGCCTCTGTTGATATCAGGGATTGCCCCGACCCAGGTGCAGGTTCCTCAGGTGGCACAAACCTGATCTTCCTAACAGTGGGAGGGACTTTGCCCCCCCAGTCCCTGTCTCATGGTCCATCCACTCAAGAAGTGTGGGAAGAGAGATCACCTATACATATACAAGAAAACACAGGCTTTGCTTGTGCTAGGGCAGTTTGGGTCCAGCTGCTTTTATCTCACCATGTCTCAAAGTTCTCTTAATGACTTTCTCTGAATGTTAGTTTGCATTAAAACAAGGTAGACCAAAATGCCCTTCAACCTTTGTGAACTATCTAGACAGAAATACACTATGTAGATAGAGGCCACACTGCCTTCTCTGGGAATTTGTGATCTTCCTGTCCCTAGAAAATGCATCACAACCCTACTGGATGAGGCTTCTTCCAGAACACAGTGGAAACAGCTAGCTATGTTTTGGGGGGTCTATTTGTTTTTATTTTTAATCTAGGCTGGTAGAAGTGCTTGTCTTGCACAAAATGATACAGATATTAGAGCACCCACAGGACATCTGATCAAGTTTCAGTTTTTTTCTGGTTTAGAGATCCACATCCACAGCATCTATCTATTATAGGCTAGGTTATAGGCTATTAGATTAGTCTTTAGATTATAGGCTTTTCTGATATAGAGGTACTTTCAAACCTTTTGCTATGATGAAAAAATTTGATAGAAGTTGAAATTTGATCAGATGAAAAAGCACCATCCAAAAGTGACCATAACTATGTAGTCTTTGGCTTACGGCACTTCACATAAACTGTCATAATCATATACAAACATAGAGCAGGGACCAGAATTCAAACTCCTTTTACCAAAAATATAAAGAGGTGAATCCTTACTCAACCTAAATTGGCTCTTCTTGCCTCTGTGAGGACAGAACCTTAACTCCATTCACTGACTAACCAAAGGCAATGTGGAATAGCAATGTGCCTGAACCAAAACAAGAGAATGATGACAGAGACTGGCATGGAGAAGATATGCATTGGAAAGGAGCAGACTGGCATTCGAAGCTTGTTGAAACTCAGACTGGGAAGAAAAATCAGTTGATGGCTGGATTTCAGAGGAATCGGTCTCCCACTACAACCACAGGAGTGATACAGGTTGAAAAATAGGACCTGCAGCACGTGTACCCAATAACTGAAGGTCTGACTGCTAGCGAGGCTGTAGCTGTGTATCTACAGTTATATTGTAGCTATAGCTGCAATTTACAAACTGCAGTCAATGGGGCGGTGCAGTCTTACGATCTGACTCTGTGGCTAGCAGTCTCAGCGCGTTTGTAGTCGAGGTCAATCACTGTGCTGAAGCCCATGTTCCTACATCTTCACTGCTATCATTATCTGTGCTGTGATTCCTTCAAGAAGAGCATAAACAAAGCTGTAGTGTCAACCCAATTATCTGCAGAACTCTGTCCTGGCAGACTGTAATTGTAACTACCCATATACACATGAAGCCAACTACACTATTTCTACCTCTAAATATTCCCCTTCTACATTTAGCTGAAGTATTGGTCTCTTGACTAATTCCTCATTTAAGATGGTCAATAATAATGATGTGACAATGCTTCCAGCTGTTTTTATCATTAGCAGACATTGCTCAAAAATATTTCTTAAGGATCATATCTCAGTTTTATTTCCAGTACTTACCAACAGCATAGCAGGATCTCTCCCGCTAAATGTTATGCTTTGTCCCATAATTCCTATTTTTGTGGCTACTGTGAGAGAAAACTATATATGAAATATCATATTCTTTTATTCCAGCTCTTGGAAAGGAAGAATGTTCATTAGTATCTTATTTTTATGATGGCCAGAAATATAACCATTAAAGCATTAAAAAATCTTGGTAGTTACTGTAGGAAGATTTTGCAAGAACTGGAGATCCATGGAAGAGGGTCTAGTACTATCATACCATTTATAGAAGCTTTGTCTCATTTTAATAGACCCGTTGTTGCAGAGTGAACTGTTTCCAATGAAGTCGGCAATGTTAGAATTTGAGACTGCTGTAGAAACGCTTTTGGGATTTTACATCTTTGAAAGTTTTCAACACTTTACTGTGCTGATATTTAAGATACAGATTCCAGAATTTTTAATAATAAGATAATTATTCAGTTATACGGGTGGAAAAAAAGTTTTTCTTTTGTACTGGCTGAGAGCCAGAAAATATAGAATCTGGAATTTCCTAAGAAAGTTTTTTCAGACATAAATACTCATTTGTGGAAGTCAACACTTTTCACAAAAATGTGCATCAGTTTTACCAAGGATGGAATTTCTGCTCCAAAAGAAAGATTAATTTCGGAAAAAAAGCCCTACATTAACCATAAATTCATAACATGCAAATGGAATTCACTCTCTGCTAAAATAAGAAGAGGCATTTAAATTTCAGTCTCCCAAAATCCAGCTAGATATCCTTGTTCTCTGGCTTTTTGTTGGTTGTTTGTTTTTTTTTTTTATTTTTTATTTTATTTTGGGGTTGGATGAAGCTGGGTGTTAGCTCCATTCTGATGTAGAATTGGGCACCTTCTGAAACCCTGAAATTTTTACAAGACACACAGATTTTTCGTCAAGCTCTTCCAGGACTTCACCAATTGAGAGACTGTAAAAGAGAGTTACTTATTCTGCGAATACCTGTATTACTGCTATGTTAGGTTTAAAATGATATCTGCAGAGCAGTTTACACAGAACTTTCTATAACAGCCCTTTCTAAAATGACACTTCCCAGCACAGTACAGACAGAAATGCCATACTGCATGTCAGAAGTATCTCCAGCCAAACCTTTTTCCATAACTGCAATAAGGAAATCAAGTTCATCAAGGAGAGAACCGCTCTTTTCTCTGGCATATTGAAAACTGCTAGCTCATTAGGTCACAGATGGATACTGTCACAATCTCACTTAAAATTCACTTTCGTTTTACCTTGTACCACTGACTGCGTATATAAACCAAGAATAAATCTTTATGTTTGTTCTCCTTTGATGCGTAAACACAGTCTATTTATATAACTGTAAAATCTATTTTTAACTACACGAGAACTGGAAAAATGAACTTTTCATTTGTGTTCAAGAGTAACTGATAGACCCTTTTCCCTATTTTGGGATCTTTAGTAGAGTACGGATTTTAAGACATGTCAAGTACCTTTATCTCATCGTTTCTTCATGATGAAGTCTGGATTTTCTGATATGTGACTGGACTGACATGAGTATCAGAAGCACATTTTTGTACTTATAGCTAAAATGTGCTGTTGCAGATCATATCTATCATAATTTTTTAGACCAATTCAAGATATTATTCTTAATCTAAAAACTGAAATAAATAATTTGTGTTCTTGATCCCCTAGAACAAGATGTTCTTTTCTGCATTCTGAAGTAAATGTGAAAGATCCAACAGATTAGCTAACAGCTTGAAAGATTGCATACAGTGATGGCAACACTTTATAAACTGAATTCACTGGTTTGTAATTTGGAGATTTTTTGCTACCTAACTTCTTTCCTTTCTTCCACAAAAAGAAAAACAACAATAAACCAAAACTATCTCCGTCTTCAATTTTTATGGAGAGAAACAATCTAGAAAGGTTATCTGTCATTTCATGAATGAATATAGAAGAAATATAGTCTTTTTTGTACTCATAATTAAAAATCTTATTAGTTCTCAGAGCAAGAGAGATATTGTAAGGCTGAGTTTAAAATATAAGTATGACGAATAAAACTAATTCAAGAGTCACTATCTTAAAAGTTAGATCATTCTTGAAATGGATCTCTCCTTTTAAAAAGGAAAGAGGTACCAACCAACAAAGCTAACTTTATTCTATTTTTCAAATGCATTCCTCAATTTGATAACACACTTTACATATGCCTTACATTAAAAAGAAACAAGGAAAGCGAAAATGTTTTTTAAAATTAGCAAATCACTCCAAAATGGCATATATGTTCATCGTAGGAAAGTTTAACAAAAATTAACCCATAGGTGATGCAAAAGAAAAGTCCCACTGAAGAAATATTTTTCGAAACAAATTCTTAAAAATGAGGAATTAGTAACTGCTATTGGGAATCAGGATAATTCCGAGAGATCTGCACCTTGCCAAATGTCTAATATGAAAGATAGTAAGAAGTAGAAAACAGCTACTGAAAGGGGAAAGGAATATAAAAGCTCCTTATAAAAAGATAGGGCAGTGCTCATTGTTATTCAAGCCCATTAGTTGCCATATCCTGTTTCCATCGACTCCAGGGGAAGCTTTAGCATTGACTTCAAACAGGTGCAAGTCCCACGAGACTAAATGGAATAAAACGTACAGTCACGGTATGAAAGCAACAGTGTATAAAGTGTGGTGAGACAGGATATGTAATTCCAATCTGGTACACAAGAATCTGACAAAGCTATTTAAATGCAGTGCCAAGTAAGGATGCGACTGAAAAACCAGACATTTCTAAACAGAAATTTGGCAGGCCTACATTCAATGCTACAAGAAAAGCGCAGGAAAAATGCTACAGAAATGAGAGCGCTAAACTATAGTGGGGGGAGAGAACAAGGGAGACCCAGATACAGCAATAAGCATCATCCTGTTCTGTAGCAATACAACATCACTTGTTCAGGACACAGCTGTTGGCATGCCTTGGTGGATACTGCGGACTGGTCCGCTCTGAGAATTGTTGGGATTTAGACCCAAGTATATAACCCATTTTTATTTATTCTCCCCTGTATTATCGTGAGCATTTGAAAATGTTTGGGGACTTTTTTTAAAACTTACATAATCTTCAAAAAGCAGTCTTAGGCTATATTCTTACATCGGTTGAGTTATGCATGATGTCCTCAATCAATTCTATAAGGAAAGTAGCTGAGATGTCATTAGATTAATTAGAAGCTGGTCAAAAATAGAGTACTTATCCCAAAGGAAGCTATGTGACTTTAAAATTTCTTGCCAGACTGAATCAGAAGAGAAAGCTATGCAACATAAAAACTGTCTAAAATGGGCGTAATAAATACCAAAAAGCCTCAATATTAAACTCATCTGGATAAGTATTACAGCAGTATGACCGAACCTTGACATTTGACTTTAAAACTGGAATTTGAGGTTAAAATGAAGACTGAAGGTAACAATTATGAAGGGAATAAGGCCAGACCAGAAATTACTGTAAGAGGTAAGACAGAGAAGAGATTAAACAGCTCTTCTATAGTTAATGTTTTATGATGAAAAGGTAAACATATACCTGTGCAAGCATGGGAAATCCGAGGTTCCTGCATCCATTACATGGTGTCAATGCCTCCCATAAACCTGAAGGACCACAAGTATTTTCACCTGCATCATCATCTTCTTCCTCTCTTGGTGACAGACATGTTGAAGAAGGCCTCTGTGCATAAAGAAACAGTACTTTCAAATTAAACACAATGATATATTGTAAAGAAATATTTTACTCTAATGAAAAGAACTTAAAAGATTCCCATTTATAAATTCCAAAATATTAACTGCTATTTCAATACAAAGTAACTACTCAACTGTCAATCTGCTATAGGAAAATCACACTTTCTAAGGAAGGTGCATACTGACTTATCTGCAATCATACTTCAAATATGAGTGAACAGAATATATTAAAAATATGTATTTATTTTCTTCATTATCAAGTAATTGGCAATTTCGACTTCATTTTACTTTAAAATTCGCATTAACATCATTAAGTTTAGGATATCCCACAGAGAATAAAAATGATGCTATCCCCAAGAAGGAAATAATATAAGCTAAGGGGATCTTGCTTCAATAGTCATCTGTTGTGTTCAGAAATTAAAAGTACAGCTGTATTACATTTGCTTGGATCAGTCCAAGGTTTTTGCAGAAAAAAAAAAAGATAAATTCAATCAAAATATGAGGTTTCAATTTTTATTTTATATTTACCAATAATAAATGCATTAGCATATTTTGTAGGCAAAAATTTATTTTAAAATGACCTTTCTTATTTTGTTTCATTAGTTAGAAAGGAAGAAAGGTATGGGAAAAAGTCATTCAGTCGTAAGCATATTGGTCTCCATGATAAAGGGATAATGCTGAATTTTGCTTAAACCACTATCCTAATTTTTTATGACAACCAGAAACAGGAAGAGTGGACAGTTCCCATTATTTATGCTACTTTGCTACACAGGATAGTCCACCCCAACTGAATGAATTGTAGTGGCAACTGTTATTGATTTCAGGAGGAGGAGGAGGAAACTTAAGCCAGTAACAAACGACTTTTTAAATCTCATGTTAAAAAAAAAAAAAAGACAACAAAAAAATGCAAATTTTACATCTTAATTCTTTGTCCATATTTACATTGGAATATGTAATAGCTGTTCTAGCCTGCTTGACATTTGTTTGTGCAGCCTACCTGACATCCAGATACTAAATGCTGTCTTTAGGAATGCTTGTTTATCTTAAACAATCTTTCAGAAGCAGCTGGATTTTTGCCTCACCAACATAATGCTGTTTGAGAAATGGCTGACCACATCTATTAATCTGGTGATAACATTAGCTCTAAAGCACTGCTATGAGGCCCATATAAAAAAAATAAAAAAAAAAGATAAACAAACAAACAAAAAACCCCCAAACCCGAAACACTTAACTGCAGATTATTTTAGCCAATAGAATAAAGAAATGTGTGGAGTCTGCTGCAAGAAAGGGAATGAAGAGGTGAAGGAAAATTAGTGGGGGGAGGAAGTGAAGAGGCAGCAGCAGTTCTGAAGATGAACACAAGCTGATGGAAACTGTAAGAGAAGCAAAGGCACAGCACAGACAGGTACTAATTCAAATTGTGTAACATCTGGGGATCATTTAACTTTTGACTGTTATACTAACTTCTTAGACATAGATGTGGTTGGTATACCATTACTTTAAGCAGAAAGAATACTTCTAAATTTTATTTCAGCTCACTCACCAAAGATGAGAAACACGACATATCCATCGCTACTAGTCCAATTCCCCTCAGTTAGAAAATGGTTGTTCCCTTGGTGCAGACTTCATGAATCTAGCCATATCTTCTAAAGCTAGGCGGATTTATTTACTTTTTATTTTAAAAGTCAATTTCTGAAACATTCTTAGCATGATATTTCATGAGGTTATTTTGACAGTCAAGTGGTACCACAGAATGTGTTGCCATAGCAACCAGTATTCCTACACAGATTATTAAAAGGATGGAGTTAACTCTGCAGAGTGTGGGTCGTGAAGGACTATTATTGCGATACATTTGCATAGACAAAGGAAGCAGACTACAGGTCTTTCCCTTCTGTTTATGACGCCATCTTCCATGGCAGGTGCCTTACGTTTATACTGTTGTACCAGAGAATAAAGTGCTTCTTGCCCCCTGGAGCAAAAAGCAAAGAACTGCAGCAGCGCTAGGTGCAGAAAAGCAGGTAACACACATTAGCTGTGACTTTACAGCCAATGTAAGTGAGGGAAGACAAGAGTCACCAAAAAAAAAAAAAAAAAAAAAAAGTATAGTCAATGTACCTTCTAAAGGTAAAAAATACACATGTGTAATATCAGAGAGAATTTTTTAACACAATTAAAGGAAGATGAATAATGACATTCAATACATTTGAATCATTCCAGAGAGAACATGTGAGTATTTAGCAATTACAGGAACAGAGTAGGAAAAAAAAAAAAAATCATAGCAAAAATATTATTGAACCACAGAAAAAATACACCAGCCAAATGAAAGAATTGCATTATTTCCATTGGATTTATTTTATATAAATAGCCTAAGATAGAGTGGGGATCACACAAATTTAAATTAAAATTGTCAATATGAATGAGAAGAAGTGGGGAATATTATATAGGCAGATCTCCTAGTCATTCAAAAAAGGACCAGTCGATATCAGAGTTCATTAAACACACTGTTCAAATAAATTGACTGGTACTTTTATGCAACTTGACAATCCAGGTATGAATTACATGATACAGGCTAATTTACAGACTATGGCAGAGTAGGGTTGGCTCTTTTTATACTTAATGGCTGATTTCTGTCTTCTTGCCCAGATTTCTGCTACTGATAAAGCACTAAAAAGGAGACATCAGGAGAAACGTATGCAAAAGGTCAAGAAACAGTTATCGCTATCACCTTTCTCACCCAATCCCTGCTGCCAGAAGCCCAGTTCTTCCCAGACAACAGGTGCAAAGGGATAAGTGGGAGCTGCTGCAGGGATAGAGCTGCATTTGCAAAGAGGAGTGAAAGAGTTAATAGCTGCATGACAGAAAGGGGAGTCAGAAGTTCCCCAAACGGGGTAGACCGGGTTTGCATACCCTGGGGACAGGGAGGCACCTGGAGGAGACAGGTGAGATACAGAAAGACCTACCATCAATCCACAGACCTCAGACTGTCACACAAGCCCATAGAACTCCTGACCCAGACCACCCAGTTTCCCGCTGTTCTCCCCCAGCCTTCATTGCTTTCCCAGAACTCCCTCATTTTTTTCTGTTTTGTTGTATAATTTAATTTTGCCTCCTCAGAGATCCTTTGGACATGAAAATCTAATTCTGTGTGTGCTGCTGGGAAGCCTTGAAATAGCCCTGTGGGAAGAGTTTTAGTGAAATTGAAGTTATTTATGCCCACTTCTCAGAGAAAAAAAAAAAATAAAGAGAGGAAGAGATTTCTGTCACCTAAAGAAAAATAGACACAATTGAGAACCTTTTATTCTTGCCTGTTTTGACTCCAAAAAGAAAAAGTAAATGTAGTTAGAAAATGCCACCTAGCTCATAGTTGCTTAATTGATTGAATTTGACATTATGAAATGGTTAAGTCAACATAAACTGTAATATTAGGCTTCAAAAAGGCCAACTCTGCCTAAGCTAGAAAAGTCATGAGTATAAGCATCATATATCCTCAAACACAACAGACAAAAAACATGTAAAAAGGAAAAGTTGGTAGGGAAACCACAAGACATTCATACAGAATAAAAGACTTAATAAAAATTCTGGTTTTTACTGGAGCACTGAAATAAGTGTTAAAAATTGCTTATAGCAGTAAGAGACTAACAATATAATTTCTCCATACATAAAAAAGAGAGAATAACAACACAGCAGTAAGGGAATAGGAAGATCTAGAGAAGGACATCGGACCATTACAATTAGTGCTAAGTTTTCCATGTACTCTACTAGGCCTGACAGATCACCTCTAATTTTCATATCTGATGAGCATTTAGATTATGCCTTTTAAAAATTTAGGTATGGAGGCCTTCCTTTTCTTGTCTTCATCTACACAAAAGGCAAAATTTGCCCAGTAGGATACATTAGACTGAAGGATACTGTAGTCTGTAAATAGGCTATTTGTTCTCCCAGTATATGTATGTAAATCAGATTGGCTACCACAATAACTTGACATCTCTCTCCTGGTCCAAGAGAACAAGCCAATGTTTACCAACAGACAGAATGATAAGTATACACCAAAAAGCAGAGAAAGTCTGTTCAACTCTTGAATGTCAACAGGAAAAGAAAAAGAGAGCACCTTTAATCTTAACTATTACTTAAAGCTACCAAGTTTACAGCTCAAGAAGCTTTACACCATGTATAAAACATACATAAAGTTTTGGCCTTCCTTTTTACAGATGGCAACAATTTCCTGACTACCATATGACCTCACTGTCTTGTCAAGTTTATGACTACCGTAAGTCACACAAAACCTCTTATTTCCTCTTTTTCTCAATTTTTAATGAAAACCGGTCTGCTTTCAGCCTTGACATTTGTAAGCAGCCATTGCTAGGCAAAATGTGATTTAATTCCCTCCTTTCAAGATACAGAGGAGACTTTCCTGTAGTAGTCCAGTGAAATCCAAAACCAAACACAAAAATCTTTCTTTACGTCTCGTATCTCTGTTTTTGTATAACGATAATCTGTTTGCAGAGGTATTGCAAATACCCTTTCAGACAGTATCCACTAAAGCAAGATAGCACCAGCAAAACTGTAAAAGATAAAATAATAGGACGTTTGCCACTTGCTATTCCATCATTGTTCTGGACAGTAATGTTAACTGTTCATTTATCTTGCAGCATATCATGTGTTAAGAAAATAAGCTTTTGGAAATGGAGCAGCAAAAGCGAAATCTGGAAGGCAATCTCCTTCTGCTTATGGAAGGCAGAAAGCACCCAGACTTTTGATAGGCTAAATGCTAACACTCAGTCTGGACCTATGCAGTCAGTAGGAGCTTCCTTCTGAAGAAACAGTTTGTCAGGCATAGGACCGTGCAAATATTTCACATGATCTGAACCGCTGGATTACAGAGGCGTGCTTCTACCTCTCCTTTGCCTGGCCCAAAGGATATGTAATTATGTCGTGAAATATAAGTGAAAAAAAACCCAAATGCAGTTCTATGTTCTAATAACTCTAATTTTATGTTATAATAAGAACTAATAAAGAGGGAAATTGTTGGTGAATATCCGCTATAAATGAGGCTGAGCAGGTTGTTCTCTGCTGCTGCTGTTCCCGGCAGCCGTGGCAGCCAAGCCAGTGACAGCGGAGCTGGGATAGTGTTCCTGTGCTCTCAGTGCTCCCCCTGCTGCTGCCCAGGCTGCTCCCAGGGGAAAACGCCTGATGGATGCAGAAGGGAAGAAAACAGCATTTGGACGTGAAATGTAATACCATCAGTGACCATTTTTTCCACAGCAGGATCCCTATGCTAACCAAACGTACCCTTCTGGGATTCAGTAAGGATCCTGACGAGGAGGAGCCCGATTTACAAAACACATGCTATGTCTTACAGATGAACCGCAGTGAAACATTTTGGTGGCCTGGGTACACCTTTCCTACATCCCCCGAGGGGTCCTTCTCCCTCCTTGGTGTTTTTCCATTTCCCATCCTCCTTATCTCATCCTTCACCTTACACTGCACATCTGCAGCCATTCTTTCACAAGTATGTTCCCAGTTTACACTTCTTTCATCTTTTCATGCGCTATGAGTCTGGTTAGAGTTTGATTGCACCTCCTGTATTCAGCAAGGGAATACCAGGAGAACAAGGATGGTCTTGTACCTAAAGCAGCTGAATGTTGGAGAAGTGCACTCTGTACCTGTCTCTGCCATAATCCCTGTGGGATGCTGGGCATGTCATTTGAACTTTCTCCGAGACGGTCACCGCGTTTGTGTTCCTTATTTCCTGGCTATTTTGAAATTGTGAAGGCAAGTTTGCAGAAGTGCCAGGCTACATCAGGAATCAGCATGAGATATTCTGTGACCATTTTCAGTGGTACGTGAGACTAAGCGCTCTGAAAAACCAAGCTCCAGCAGTCCCAGAAAGGGAGAATCTTGACCTCTATACCACTGCACATCACAGTATGCTAGGGATTGGAAGGGACCTCAAAAGATCATCTAGTCCAATCCCCCTGTCGGAGCAGGAACACCTAGATGAGGTTGCACAGGAAGGCGTCCAGGCGAGTTTTGAATGTCTCCAGAGAAGGAGACTCCACAACCTCCCTGGGCAGCCTGTTCCAGTGCTCTGTCACCCTCACTGAGAAGAAGTTTCTTCTCAAATTTAAGTGGAACCTCTTGTGTTCCAGCTTGAATCCATTACCCCTTGTCCTATCACTGGTCGCTACTGAGAAGAGCCTGGCTCCATCCTCATGACATTCCCCCTTTATATATTTATAAACGCTAATAAGATCACCCCTCAGTCTCCTCTTCTCCAAACTAAAGAGACCCAGCTCCCTCAGTCTTTCCTCATAAGGGAGATGCTCCACTCCCTTAATCATCTTAGTTGCCAAGCTACATGGGATAGTATTTTCCGACCGGGGCTCCCTCCGTAAAAAAAAAAAACAACTTGTCTGAAGCAGTCGCACACTTTGAACTCAAGGACAGTAATGTCTGAACCTGGGAAGAAATTCCTGTAACTTGAAGTCAGCAGTCATGGTAATTGCCTACGTGTAACAGTTATATGTATTAACTTTAGGCAAACATGATTAATTCACATATGTGATGAAAAGTTGATGAATGTGTAGTTACTGCCCCTCAGTGGGCAAGTGCTATTGACACCTATCATGATGCGCACCCCAGAAATTAATCTTTCTGTCTTCAGAGCAGGATCTGACCGTATGCAGTAAATATACCCTGGAACTAGTTGGCAAGTACAATGCACACTGAGGAAGGTCAAATTTATAAATAAAAATGAGATTATAAAATGAATGAGTACCTCTGAATGCGTTTTTAAAGCAGGGCCACACATCGCAATTTTTTAATTCATCCTTGGATGTAACATAAATAATGACAACTAAGACAATTCTGAATATTTGCACTACTCATTAAAGGATGCATACATATATACAATATGACAACAGTTTTAGGATTTAAAAACCTAACAAGCTATTAATTAATCAGAAAACCCCAGGTATAAACTAAAGAAGATACCTTTTCTTACACTGATAAAGCAATTGGTATTTTTCAAGACTTAAAATAGCTTTTCATTTGCTAAAAAATAACCACAAAAGAAAAACCGGCCCATCAACAGACTGTCATTTATTAACAAAAAGGTTGATCTTGGATAATTGATTTTTCACTAAACATAAAAGCTTTTGAACTGAGTGTGGTAATCTTCATATGAAGAGCATTTCATCTCTATATAAAAGCCACTACCAGGACGCTCATATTTAGCCACCTGATATTGTGTCTGTATACCTTAAGTGCAAAGCAAAAGACACCTCGATGTACTTCAGTAAAAATCTTCACTCTTCTCTAACTCCTGTTTAATTTTGCCATGTGGGTGAAGATTTTCAAATGATAGAAAATTCAAGAATTCAATAAATCAAAAAATTTCAGAGAATGGAACATTAAGTGCTTTTAGTAATTATTATTTAACCATAATTAGATTTATTGATTAATTGATTTATTGATATTTATTTATTCATTTCTGAGTTTAATCCATGGATTAAACTAGTTGTCTTTAACGCATGGAAACATAGGCACTTCCGCAACTTATTTACTCCATCCTATTATCTGCGTTTAAGACAGGAATGAGTTGCCTTCCAAACTAATTTCTCCTTCTTAACTTTAGGTAAAATAAAGTGAACCTGTGTTTTAAGCACTTGTCTAACTTTGAGTGTCTACCTAATACTCATAAATCAGACTATTTGCCCACTTAGTATCGATTTCAAATGCTTCTAGTGCTTTGCTTGACCAAGGAAAAAGAACTTAGCACATTGAAGCATAAAGCCCCAAGACAGAATTCAAACCAGCAATCCATATAGACTGCAAGGACACTTTATGCTACAGAAACGTATTTCTATGGATGCCTTTCCATCCCACAGGCATAGTAGATTTGACCTAAGTTGGTATGTAGGAAGGGTATACGCAAATGTAGGCTGTGCAAAAATGCAGGAATTAGGTAACTTTTTTTTGAGCCTTGAAGTTTAAGCACACGAATAGTTCCAATTAAGTTAATGGGATTTCTCATGTTAATGACAGGCCTATGTGTCTCCCTGAATCAATATGCACATGACTCATTCCAAAATATGACTCACTGTGAAAAACTCATGTACCAGTTGAAAAAGAAGAAACTGGTAATGAAGCCTGCAGAAAAAGCAAAATCAAGTGTTAATATTTTTAGAAATAGTAAATAGAATTAAAAGCTTAAGCATATTTACCTTTGCATAAAGGAAAAAAAAAATATAATTCAAAGTAAAGACCAGCATTTTTGGCTTTAAATGTCACAAAAAGAAAATACTGCTTGGAGAATAACTACAGAGGCATCTCCGTATTTAACATCCCCATACTATCTGAATGTTATCATATAACATTTGAAAAACTCAGTGCAATGTAATTGCAAAGCAAATCAGCTGTAAAACATGTATTTTTCTTTTTTTAAAGTTGTGAAAGAGAGGGCGGATAAGTGGGTGGCAGAATGATTAAACTTATAGAAAATACATTATTTGTCATGAAATAGAGCAGAAGGAACAGAAATTAAAGTAGGGGAAAAATCAGGTGGTAAGTGAGTAGGCAGAAGTCACCACTTTATTACTCCTCCAGTGCAAAGCTTTTTATTTAGCATTCATATTCTAAGTGAAAGTGTTTTAATGGAATAATAACTGCATATTCAGTAAGTTGCTGTTGGCTTAATGAAAGACATAAGAGAAAATCATACCTGAATAGACAAAGCCAATCTAAAGAGGAGCTATATACAGCGCTGAGTTAGTCACCTGAAAATGAACGTTGGTTAAGAGCGGATAGTCAAAAAGGCCTTGAAGAACATTTGTACTAGATTATCTACAGATCCATCAGTAGCAAATCACTAGTAGTTTGCCATATTGCCACCTAAGTACTAAATAGATTATAAAAACAATGCAGTAGAATAGCTGACAGTCAGTTGAAACGTCTTGGCAGCCAAGTCAGCGTGCTATCGAAGTTGAAGGCCTAACTGGAAAAGATCAGTCAAACAGCAATCTACCTTTTGATCTCAGTAAAACATGCAAGAGTTCAGACTCTTCTAGAAGTATTAGAAAAAAGGACCACGCACAGAGACAGTCTGTAAGAGATGCAGAATACTATCAACTGGACAACAGCTCTCAATGCCGCCTGATTTACATGGCGGGTGGAAGCAGAATTCAAAATCATCTTCACTAGGAAGGCAAAGGTTGTGCTATGGCTGGTAGGAAAACCCGCCAGTGCAGAGCTCACATACCGCAAGCTACTGCTTTTTCCTGTCTTATATAATTAAAACAGCGATTTCACTGCAGTCATCTCAATAACCAGCGCTACCAGAAGTTTTAGGACAGTGGTGGTTGCTCCTCCTGTGCTAGCTCATCTGCACTGTTCTTTTTGTCTGTGGTAGACTCAACATCGTATGTACAGATCTACTGCAATACAAGCACACTTTTATGTTGTTTTCCAGACATACTCCTAGGTAGCTGAAGAACTAACACTTAAATTCTTTCTTCAGCCAGTCATCATATAGTATGTTAAAAGCCCTGGGAAATACAGATAAATAAGTCAGTCAGGAATGTGCCTTCAGCTGTAACTACTGTGTAACACTATATTTCTTATGAAGTACCTATGGCTAACTAAGTGATCTGTTAAAACTATTTAGACCCCTTAAAGGAAACACCATTTTCAACAGAGACAAGGGCAAGGCACTAAATATCCCAATGCACATACGGAATCAACTATTAATAATTAAAAGAAAGACCAGCATAGGAATAAAACAGTTGAACATTTTAATATTGTTTTTGTCTAAGATTGACAGGCAGTGCTGAGGCTGCTTCTTTGCAGGCTGTGTAGAGTTCGTATTCCAGAGATATCGGGCAGAGCACCAATATCCACAGAAATAATAGCAGTAGTATTAATAGAAACTGCTCAATCTCAAATAACTACTGAAGCAAATAAAATTGAAGAGCCTCTTCTGAGGTTTTCCCTCATGGCACTAAACTGAAACTTATAAGTTTAGGAAGGACAGATGCCAAGAGAAAAGAAAATAGATGATCACAAAAGGTGTAAATCATTCAACTCACACCCTTCTGGAAAAGCAAAGAAACTGGTGTAAAACCAGATACGTGCCCGGTCAGGTAACTGTGGTTTCTGCTTCTAATCTCAATTTAAAAACTTACACCAATGAACTCAGCCAAGGGTTTCAGAATATAGCGAAGTTACAGAAAAGCTAAGGGGTGCATTTATAGCACACTGTTGAACAGTATTAATTCCATGGGCAAACGTTTCTAATGCATAGTAAGTATTAGGCAGTTGCCCCTTAATTCTAAGTTACTCCTGATCTTATATTTTATAGAGAATCTGGTCCAATAAGTTTTTCTACTATTCATTTTCTACGTGCTGAACTTTTCCACAGGGACTTAAAAAATCTGCCAACATAATGCAATGAAATTCTATGTCATGAGTGGTCAGCTACCTCCAGACTTAAGGACAAAAATACTTATTTTTTTGTATGTCAATTATAAAATAAGTGTGCTTGTTGCCATTAGGATAGACTAAAAATAAAATTAAGCAAGTAGTCCAAAAAAGTTGCCCAATGTTCTAATTTCAGTTGCTAGACAATTCTTAAAGAAAGCGTTCTTTTTATATTAGTTTCTCATGGGTGGTCCTTTTTCCCTGTGAAATACAGCAGAATATCTACCATTAGCATAACTTGTACACCTCTTTTTAAGAAGCAGCAAAGGAAGGAAACTGGGACCGCTGCTGCTAAGAGAGTACCTACTTATTCAACTTCAAAAGAATCACAGAATACGGTACAGTGAAACCATATATTTACACTTATCTTCATCCCTTAATGGATCCTGTAGGGGTTCACATAGCTCTGATGGATGAGTAGGCTCCATCTTCTGTTTACACCATAGGAATAAAACTACGCTGTTCCCCTCGCTGCAGAAAACAACTGAGAGACATACCCATATGGTTCTCACTCTTCTCATGCGTTTCCTATCAGATGGTGCTTATCAGGCTTTACTGTCAGCTCCAAGCTTAATGACTTTATTCTTATACTAATAGAGTAGACAGGAAATCAGTGTTGACTTTAGGTATATACCAAGGATATTTAAGATTTTTTCTCTACTGTTTGTATCCTGTTGGCTAGGCAGAACACGCATTTATTCTAAGGTCACTATATATTAAAAAACACAATAAAATCTGCACTGGTACCTGCTGACAACAGTGACAGAGTTACAGAAATATTACAGAAATGCCTACCTCTGTCACATGCAGAAACATCAAAAGTTAAGGAGTTCTAGAATGATAGATTCCTTATTTAAAATTGCAGGACAGAAAAGAGTACATTTTAAAGCATTCTTTCTCCTTCTTTCCTTATTAACTCACTTATCTTTCCCCTAGGGTAAATATCTGTGTGATTGTGAAAAATAAATCTCCCACATATTCAAGCTCAGGCTTTTTACAAGTTATCAAAACTAATTTTTCAAGAAAGAAAAAATATGTTTTCAGAAATTAAAATCTAACCATACTTAAATGTTAGAGAAGTCCTTCGTATTCCTTATAGATTTCGTACATTGTTACATATTCTATTGTTCAAATGCGATAAACCAAACAGACTACTAAAATTTCACAAACATTTCTCAATCCCTAATGTTAACACTGCCAATCTGCCAGAAGAACATTTAGATCTTGATTAAGTTGTCTCTATGCTGAGGTCCAGTGTCTATCTTCAGGCACTCTGCCTAGCCTCTAACTGCCACTCCAGAACATCGTGACTTTCCAAGTCCTTTGTCACATCTGCCAGCCCCATGTAGATGCCTCAGCTGCTGACCAGAACAGCACTAGATGCCTATGTTTATTCAACTCACTTGAGGGTTTATGGTGGGATTTGTCTGCCAAGCACTGGCACCAGTGTCATTTTAGATCCTACAGGGTAGCTGATGACCCTCAGTCACTGCTCCTGAAGGCACGACTGAGCCCATGTTAGCCTCACGCAAAAGGCACCTTGCTCATGCACAGTGACGCGAGATACTTAACATTAAAGCAGCTGGATCCCACCTTTGGGATTTCAGCACCTACTGGTGATACTCTGATCAAATAAGGAGAAAATGAATTTTAAAAGAACAAAGGAAGATCATGATGAAATGAACTTCTTGTTCTTTTGTGAGGGAGAAGCTGAAAACCTGATTCCAGCTGGAACACTGGAGAAAAGTCTGAGGAGAGAAGAAACCCGAGGGAAACACAGGGCAGGAGTCCATGACAGATTTTTGGTGGACCTCTAGGGAAGGTCAGAGCTTGAGGAAAACATCTCTGGTGACTGATATCCTAGTAAGAGCAGTCTTCTTGATGATATGTTTTGTAATAATAGGACAAAGAGAGACTTGAGGTTAATATTGCAAAATCACCTGTTTGGGTTGAAATCTCATGGTACTATCTCCTCTTTCTGTTCTTCAGAAGTGACTGAAATTCACTCAGAAGACCCCAAATGAAGTTGGAGACTATAGATTAAAAATGGGCATCGTGTTGTACACTATTGCATACTCACGGGATGATGGACACTGAGGGTATGGAAGAAATGGAAGAAACAAGTGTTCTGCTATGCAAGCCTGGCAACAGCGTCCACAATGGCACAGGCGGCTCAGAGATGTTAAAAATAAAATTAAAGAAAAAAAAAAAAAGAAAAAGGCACGAACAAGCATGAAAAAGAAGGTTCTCTAAAGCACTGAATAACACATAAGAAAAGATATTTAATTAAAGCAAATATACTTCATATTGGGAAGATGATCTCAAGATCAGTTTTGATAGAGTCCTCAGATCCTGGCTAATCCTGTTGAGATTAGTAGATTTCTTTGGTATTCATCTAAGTATAATGAAACAGAGGTTAGTCTTCAAATTACATATGTGCTCAGCACTACAACATATGACAATCTCTGAACTAGCGTGGCCCTTGTGAAAAAAAAAAAAATAAAAAAAAAATGCAAAAATCTACTGTGGTTAATTTAATAAAACATAGCTGTCCAAAGGATTCTTGAGTGGATAAAATATTGCTAATCTTTTCAAGAGCACCCCAAATTTACATACAGACTTATAGCCATAAAGACAAACAAGCTCTTTGATGTGAAAAGCTTATAATTACTTTATATGGAAAAATGCTACACCCATATCTGAGAACCTTATGGAAAAGAGATTTAGCTAAGATGAAAGGGTCCACAGCAGGGCAAGTGAAGTGGTGGGTAGCCTGGCAAGATTTACATACAAAATAAACTTGAAAATGCTAGGATTACTTAGTCAGGAGAAAGAAAGCTTTAAGAAAGAACGATCCCGAAGTATTGCAAGTTACGGAGTGTGTGCACAAATTATTTTATATTTCTTCTTTTTTACTCTGTCAGATTTTACTGTATAAGAAAAAATGGGAGCATATAGTCAGTTTTTCAGTCCAAAGCAAATGCCTGTACATAAAGCACATGTTCTGCAAAACATAGTGATACAGGGTCATTGCAGTAAACAATGTGACAGATTGGATCAAAAGGATTAGATACATTTAGGATTCACCAGCGCAAGCTAAACACATAACAGCATCCAGAGAGATTCATTTGTCTGTAAGCTATTTTCCTGCAAGCATCTGATAGTCAAGGAATTTGCCACACACATACATAATTGGACAGACCGATTAAATACTCCAGGAAATCATTCTAGTGGAAAAGGAGCAGGTGCTTTTAAATGCAGATTAGATGAATTGGTGGCTTGGACAGCACCTTCCCCTAGTTGTACTTCACTCCATGTAATTTAAACCATACTAAGTGTTGTCATGTTTCAGGATTTTATATTCTTAAGTAAGTGCTGACTATCTCACAGGGTATGTCTGTGCAGCCCGCTGGAGGATCGTCTAGCAATGCTTCTACCAGAAATCGCAGCAGCAGGGAGCTGCAGGCTAATTTAGTTGGCTGTGAAGCATGCCACCGGGCAAATTATTCCGTGTAGTCCCACACGGCTGCTGTTAGCATCCCTCTGACACAGAAATCTTTACAACAGTGTACTGAAGCATAGAATAACCTATAGATACAAAAAATAACCTATTTTAATAATTACTGAACATAGGTTAGGAACGGCTAGATTAAAAACGCCTGAACTTCCCTTGGCTAGGTGAACTACCTAACAGAAGGGACACAAATTTATATGAAGTTGGTACATTCCATTCTGCTTCTTTGCAATGACCAGCTCATATTTAGATAGAAATTAGAAATCATTTCATAAAGTAGCTTATAGCTAATATATCATCCTATATTGACCAAGCGTATGCTTGGTATTGGATGTCGCATTATAAGTGTCTGATGAAAAAAAAATAACAGCAACAACAGTTCTTCTCAGTGGGAAATACCACTGTGTGCATTAGAAACTGGAACTAACAGATGGTTTTTAGTTGGGTGGTAGCTTTTAAAAACAATTTTTAGAGTTACATAATCTTATCTTCAGAGAGTGGGTAGACCTTCGCAACAAGGGAATCTTAAAAAGCAAGGTCTACATATCCTAGGAGAGATGGCCTTCATATTGTTATTTCCCACAGAAATAAGAGTCAGTACACGCTTGTAAAATGAGATTCATAACTGAACTAAGAGTTAATGAGCAGTCTAATACAAAATTCTTGCAATGTCAAAATTTGGCAATACATACATTATCCATTACTATTATAAAAAGGAAATTAAGTAAATCAACAATATTCCAAACGCTGACCCTCAGTACAATTTTTTTTTTTTTTTAAACATCATGAAGACCTGCAAAATACAGCAAAGCACTATAACCAAATTCAGGAAGTGTTACTATATTAAATAATTTTAAATTTATCTGCTTCTCTCCATGGAACCCCAAACAATCAGGCCTGATTGTCTTACTATTCCCTAATGAATAAGTAACTAAAATTGGTTTTGAATGTGTTTTTAATATATTCTCATTAGTTGTCCATTGTATATACTTCTGGCTTGCTCATCATCATTGTCATGTAGAATTTTGTCTCACTCTCTCAATAGTGCAAGTTTATGACATTGTTAAAGGCTACCACTTCTGATCCAAGACAATAATCATTTTAGTCAAGCATATTTGGTCTCTCTTAGCCATCATAATATTTCAGCCCAGCCATTATTTATTTAAATGTTATGTTAAAAAAAAAAATTGATTTCTTGAATAATGCTACTAAATTGTCTAACTAATATTCTTCAAAAAATTCCAGTGATTATTACTTCGTAAAATAAAAAAATAAATTCTTTTTTAATATGTGCTCTTTTTATAAAAAATAATTGTTCTTTACCTTAGAGAAAAAAATGAATAACTACTGACTACTAAAGAAATATGCATAACTTCTATTACTTCTAATACATTCTTTCTTAGCCATCTTCTTTCAAAAACACACAATTTTATCCTTTCAAATCTCCCCTTGGATACAAACCAAACATGCTGTTAGTTTTATTGCTTTTACATACCCTAATCTTCTTGATATTCTGACATAAGAGAGTAAAAAATGAATCTTCTCTGTCAATACATACCATCCCTGTTTTCAACAATGTTAATATAAGATGTTTTTAAGCATTTTTTTTTCATGCTCTCTTAATGTACATAAGTATCAACTCCCCTTTCTGGATGACAGAAGTAAGCAGAAATTGACATTTATATGCCTGTGATGAAATCCAAGTCTTTTTCCTGAGACTACACAGAATCTTTCTTCATGTTTAAATTTAAATTACTGCTGCCAGCCTTTATTATCTATTATATAACCACATGAAATTTAATCAGATATACTGCTGCCACTTCTGTGAAATCCCTCTGAAGTGCAGTCACTATGATCCTACATGTTTTTACTATCTTCAGTTTTATTCTGTAAGCAGAAAAAAAAAAAAAAAAAAAAAAACCAACCCCAAAACCAAACAAACAGAGGCACCTTATAACTTCATTACCTGGAATAAATACTGAGAAACTTAAGTAAAATGCTTTAACGGATACTCTGCTGTGAACAGCACAAAAGCAATTTCTGGAACTATGTCTTCTTTAATTTAAATTCATTTCACATACCCAAAGACAGTAAGATATTGTATTTGTACTTGCAAAACAATAAGGTAGTTCATGTATTATCCTTCTGAACACAACAGCGTATATGTAAAAGCAATCGTTGCAAGCAACAACCTACTACACAAGATTAAAGGGACTGATCTGAAAAAAATACTTCAATTTGGAATTTCAGTTTTATTACGTGTATATGGCAGATTTTTATTATTTTAAAAATAGTTTTAGTTCAAAAATTCTCAAGACCTAAAAAAATATGGAGAATAGTTATTGTTACTAAGTTAAAAGAAAACAACAGTCTTCAAATTCATTCTTAAGTAAAGACTAGAAACATACGATAAACTTTTGAAAAGAGGTTCCTCTTATTCTCTGTTAAGAGTCAATTTTAGGAAAAAAACATTAAAACAAAATATCAAATTTATGAAATGAAAAGATTGAGATGTATTGTATCCAATATGTACATCTTGCAAATATATATATATACTTATACACAGAGATATGGAAGTGTAGAAGTTCTTAATATCCTATTTTTTGTTTTGCAATCACAGGCTGTCCAAAGCAAATTAAAAGTAACATATCATTCTCTGGAATTCACAGGAATTTTTTCTTACATGGACATAAATTCCATACTTTTCTGATTTTTTTAAATTAAGAAACACAATAAGCAAATATATTGCAATAAATACAGCATATTTCTGGTTTTAATACTACATTTAGAATAATTTGTTCTCACATGAATACATATACAGGAACCTCAAACCTGACAAGAAACCTGTAATGATGTTAGTTAGTACTCCAAGGACAGAGGAATCTAAATTAAAGCAATTTACTTGCAGGAGCTCAGGAAGATTCCTCACAATATACACTTTGAGATTCTTCTGTTCGTTTTCCCGACACAATTTTTTAGTTTCCCTGCCTTGTAAGTTATACCTATTTAATTTTTCTTACTTGCTCTTGAATCACACAGATTGTTTGAATACACGCGATGCGTAACCTCTGCATTGTAATACGCCTCTAAATTTAGCCCTGATATTTTCATGTGTAGTTTAAATGTATACCATGATGTTCAAAAAATTCTCCTCTTATAAGAATTATAGGTGTTTGCTTTTAGGCAGTTTGTACTATCAACTGTGTTAAAAATGCATGATTTTAATGTAGCAATGAAAAAAGTTGGAAAACTCATATAAGATGGCTGCTTTTGTTCTTGAAATTACTGAGCCAGACTGCCATCTATTGGAAAATAAATATTTTTTAAATTATACCTTTTTTTTTTAAAAAAAAAAAAAAAAACAACTGAAACTACTATAAATTATTCTCAAAAGCTGATTTTGCTAGCAATCATACTTAAGACAGCTCAATTTTTTAAAAGGAAATGCCTAATTTAACTAAACTGTGGTTCAATCAAGGATTTCCCTACCTCTTTTTCCACCTCGTGTTTTCTGAAACATGCTTTGAAGCACACCACCTTCTCTGACTTGCTGAATGATCAAATCCCTAGTTATTTGGAGTGAAAGGTTTCCATTTAGCAAAATGGAAAATCTGTAGTATGTCAGTACTGAACAACACATAAATATAAAGTTTTCCCAGCCCGCCTGTGCGGCAGCTATCAGGGCTCTCCATGTCTTTGCGTGCACAGGGGAACTAAAGAGAATGTTCAAGTCACAATGACCAAAATGCGGGGAAAAGGCAGAAAGGAACTAGGAGTAAAAATCTATAAATCCACCATTAACCCCACCCAGAGCTTAAGCCTTTGAGAAAAATGGGCAATTCCAACTGAGACAATGCCTAGGTGTATAAATGCCTTTTGGAGCTCTCTCTGAAGTAGCATAATAACCCACATTTCCAGTTGCAAAATTATGTTCAATCTGCCCTTTAATTTTGTGGAAACAATGAACAGGGAGTTGATGTCTGATATCTCATAATATACATGTTTTAATGTGCGGTGAAGATAGACTAAGAAACATAGAAATAATATTTTACATGACAGCACATCAAAAGTACACTGAAAGACAGCCAGAGCTGCAAAATCAAGCACTGAAATGATAAAGTTTTCAGTGTAGCTATAACTTGACTTTCTTTAGTTTAGTCTTTATAGTGTACTCTTCAAACAAAAGACCACGTTAACTCACTCTCATCTGACTTTGTGCTATTCAGCAAACAACAATTCACAGTTTTCATCCTCTTCATTAATTGCTCTCCTCATTCAGGAAGCTAACACAGTCGGCTCTTCTAGAACTCAAAATTTTTCCCAGTTTCCCTTTAAGTTTTTGGAATGGAAGCGTCCCATGGGGACATTTTTACTTATCTCCGGATCTGTTCCTATTCACATCTACAGTGTGGTGTCTATTCTCACTCTTCTCACTTTTACTTACCGCTCCATTGTATCCTCCCTCTCCCAGATGTTCATCCCTTCCAGTCCTCAAGATCCTGCCCTTTAATTTGCCTATTCAGCTCTTCCATGTCCTGAGGAAACTTAAGAGTCAATACAGCGCTGACTAGTACTTTGGAATTAAGGTGACTAAACCCAAAATTTTCATCCAGAAAGCTCTTTTTCAGTTTCACCTATCCTCAGAGTTGTGCAAACTCTGCTTCCTATTTGACTTTAAAATACTGTAAGCACATAAACCTCTGGCTTTATTAATGCCTTGTGTCACACATCTGCTCAACAGAAACTTATTAAGTAATAAAATGTGTTGTGTTTTCAATGCAAAATTTTATGAAAAGGACAACCATTAGTCCAAACATACCAGACCAACTTGCCAATTGGTTGGATGACTAATTGTTCAATAACTCAGCAAACAGAAGGATGGATTCAATTCTGTCCTTGGCCTGAGAGTTCCAACCCATAACTTCCTCAAAAGAAAATGTAGTATTCTACTGGTGCTGTATCACTGAGCAACAAATAATGCAAGATATCTGAGGCCAGAATAGGAACAGCACTTGCTAGTGAATAGGGAGCCCTAAATCCTACCCTTAGGATTGCACTGATATTTTTCCAGTGGTTGTAAAATCCAGAAAGAATACTGGAGGGGATCAACAGGCTGATGTTCGGTCCTTTTATTTGGGAGACTATAAATGCAATGTTGAAACCCACTCTTATGCCATAGAGAGACCTGAACCCCAGTCTTCCACTTTACAGATGAAGCCTTTTCCCGTTAAGTTACGGCATGAAAAAGCAAGCATCCCCACTACCCTTACACTAGGCAAGCAGTGAGCCCGGCTCTTTCAAACAGAAGAGGCTGGCGCTTAGATTCAGGAGAGAATTCCAGGCTGTGGATCCGAGATAGGCAGACACTCCTGCACTTTCTGCAGTCCTGAATCAACCTAAACCTTATTTAGCCAGAACAGTACCACAGGTGATTTGACCCTCTGCAAAAGAGCTGGTTGTTAAAATAAAACACTTTGAAACTTTGTGCTTTGAAACACACTCTGCTTCCTGATGCTTTCTCTTTCCCACGCCAATGCTAGCCTTAGGAGGTGGTGGCTCCTGATGCTCCTTGCTCCAACTTACTAAGTTTTTGACCCACAAACTACTATTCCCAAGAGAAACTCCCCAGTCTTGGACTCCTATTTCCCTGAACAATAGCATGATGCAAAAAAATGCAGGTGTCTCCTAGCACTCAGTTCCTTTGCAGAATCTCCCCAAGGGTCACGAAATGTCATTTTGGAATCTGTTCAGATCACTGGACTACAGGAGAAGTTGAAAAGCCTGCACCGGTCATCATCTCTGGAAACAACATTTGTCCAGGAAATGGCATCAGCTGACACACTACCAGGGACCTGACTTCTGTACATCTTCAGAGCTGATGCTGGCAGTGTTAACAATGAATAAAAGAGAAGTTCCCACTTACTCTGCTGAGCTTTCTGCAGAAGCTTCCCAGGATGGAGAAAACGAAAGACAGAAAAAGCTAAGAAACTTTCTCTTCTTTAATACACATCCAGGGAAACTATTTCCGACTCTCCGTATCTATGTATGTTTTCACTTCTCTCTTTCCCTCTGTAACTCCACATTCTTATGCATAAATATTCATTTAAGTTTCTTCAATCATAACACTACTGTCACACTTCTTCCACCACCACGCTTGCTGGTCCTGCCCTCGGAGTAGTTTGGCAGCATTCACCTTTGCAACCATTTTCAGTGCTAAACATAGGAAGAAGCACTAAAATGAAGAGCTAATTACTCTTTGATGGTTCCTTACAGTGCGTGTGGGTTTTCATATCACCCGTGCACTATTCAGGGAGTCCACACACCAAGGGAAAGCAGCATGTCCCCCAAACTAAAAGCCGGTGTGTCAAAACTGGGAGCAACTTCCTTTTTTTTTGATGCAAGGCAGCCAGGTAGCAACTGAATAGACTGAGTGACCTTAAAATGCTTTAAAAAAAATGCAATGGATGTTTTGGGATTTTCCTGTTTGATCCACGTTGCGGCACAGTCCTCTCCATATAGGCCTGTACAGTTGGGATGGCTCTGAAGTCAGTGCTCATCCTGACTTCGTGTGGGCAGTGTGTACTCATCATCCTGATTCTAGTTTTCTTTGAAAGAAAAGCTGGGTGCACTAGCAGGAAAGCGCCACAACATGCTTTAAGCAGTCCCCACTTTTGAAGATTTGTTTTCACGTCTAGTTCAACACACAAATAGATGAAAACTCGAGAAACGCATTGCCTCATTTACCTTTGTATTTGCTTGCCGCGTGTAAATTACAGATTTACTGTCTGTTCACATTGTATTTCATTTAGATCTGTAAAAATTTCAGTCTGAGTAGACAGAATTATATAGATTTCACTTTCTGCAAAACAACAGCTGAGCAGATTTAAATAGCAGTTAGCACTTACATACAGAGATGCTACAATGATGTATAAAAATGCGTAAAGGGGATCAGTACCTTGTTCAGACTGACTTCAGTATGGGTCATGTATCTAATCATTCAAACATCTAGAAGGGCTTTAAAAAAGTATCTACTGCATTACAGGGCAGCTAAACATTTTTGTAAATCTCATTCTATTACATATATTGTAATAAATCCTCTAGAACGTCAAAATCCTTAACTTGCCGTGTTTTTCCCCACATATGAGAGCATGATTTTTCTTAACTAATGAAAAATATTAATTGAAATTTAGCACTTGGCATTTTCCCTCTGCTCTGTGCTTTATTTCCTGGGCAATACCATTCACTTACTTATTAAGGAAGAGAATCAACTTAAAAGAAAAAAAAGTCTTGTTACACTGTAAGGAAAAAATTAATCCTAGAGCACTTCATCCCCATGATTAGTAGTAATGAAGTCTGTAATACAATTAGGCTACTGGGAAAGCTATATAGTAATAAAATGTATACGAATCATAACTGAAGATGCTTAGCTGCTTCTTTTGGAGGGGTAATCCTGATCAGATTCCGCAAGCATTTAGTCTTCGGTATAGTACTCAGCATACTGATTTCAACAGATTTCTCAAAAAAACCTCTTCCTTGCATTCCCCATGCTCAAAAGAGCAACTAACCTGAAATTTTGGTCATGTTAGTGGTGTCATAAAAAGCCATTTTGAAGTATGGTAAGCAATATCTTTGTAAAATAAGGGGAACATTAAGTTATAAACCTGTAAGGAGTCCATGCTATGTTATTTTTTCTGTTATAATGTCAGACTTGTACTATTCTCACTCTTATACCTTTTTCTTTCTTGAGTGTGCCATAAATAAAGCAGATACAACTGAATGTATTGTCTTTGTATCCCATCTTACTTACTACATTAAGCTTGGTTTGGCTTCCACTGGTCATAAGATCTTCCTCTGATACTTTACTAAAATTGTCCAGATAATGGTCTGATATTGTATGAGACAGATCTTCAAAAGAGTATTCCTTTTCTTGGCACAATTTGATTTCATCTAAGAGCTTTGACAATTCTCCAGTCACAGCTTCACCTTTAAAAACAGACACACCATTAGTCAATAATCGGAATACCAGGGGTAATTTATGCCTAAAAAGGAAATGCACATTCTTTAAGATTTATTGAGTATCTGTTATATTCCATGCCTTATCATCTAAACAGTGATCTTCGTACACAATTCTCCCCTCAAAAATAATGGCATCTTATTCCAGAATGGTTATCACTGGAGGTAATCAACGTACTTCTGCATTCCCCTGCACCTTGCATTTAATTAGGATGAATTACGATACATACTTACACTTTCTCGGTTTGCTAATCCTGAAAATTGGCTAAAAATAGCAGCTACCCAAGAATATAAAAGTAATCCAGGAAAGGAAAGTTTCTACAAACATACAAAATCAGTGTCCCATACTCTGCATTGGGTTCATGTTTGCTGCTGTGATCAATGAATACACTACACAGGTTCCATAAACTGCAAGTAGGTTGGCACTAAGTTTCCAAGAATGCACATCTGTTCCATCAAAGTAGCTATGTTTCAGAAAAAATTCCTCTCACTTTCCCAGGATTAAATGGAATGGTAGAAGGATATACTGGGCAAAACTCACAAGTTTAAAACATGCCTCCTTACAGCAGTTGATCAGAAACCCATGTTTAGTGCATTATGTTTCATGTTTTCGCCTTAATTTATCAGATATCTTTAATTAAGAAATCTACCAAAATAGTAAGACAATGGGCTTTACATGTCTATACTAACTGAGGGCCACTATTAGAAATACTAGTAGTAATAAGTATTAAAATCGCATTGAGTGCTAACTTTTCTGCCTGCTGGCAGCAGCAAGACCTCCAAGCTATTTGTTATGAACAATTGCCTTAGGTTCTGATAATCTAATGCATATGTGTCACACATCTACCTTCAGCAATTGCAATAAAAATGTGAGTGAAAGCCAAGTTTTTGCAGGGGCACATAAGAAGCCCCTTCTCTTGACTAGGTTTACAAGAGTCCTATTGTTGGAAACGACAGCCCTTAGACTTGATAAAATACACAGATAATTCTCGTTTACTCCATCTTTGGGAATAAAATGCTGAAAAGGAAAAACAAGAGTGAGTATATTAAGCTCAGCATACATACAACACACATATGTACATTCATGTAACTAAATAAGCCCCAGATAAGATTATATCTGCTAGGTTTAGAGTTCTTTTTATGTCATTTTTCTTCCTAGTCACTCTTTATTACGCTAGGTAAACATAGATATTCTAAAATATTTTTTAAATTACAAATACGGCCATTTATGACTGAAATTTTCAGAGGCAAAACCAGAAGTTGTTAATTAAAAGAATCTAATTGCCTTTTAATATATAAGTAACAGAAATTTTGCATTCAAAACTCTAATTACTCTTAGTCAATGGTAACTGCACGAAACTTGTAAATTAGACAAAGTTATAATCTGGTTTATTTATATTCTGCTTTTTAATTAGAAAATTGAAATTATTCCAGATTGACATTATAATAACTAAAAATTGCAAGTAAAATACCTAAATATTAAACAATATTCTAGAATCATGACACAGTGCCCTAAAAAGAAACAGGACTACTCTTTCCTGCAGAATTATGTTCATGTTCCCAATCCCATGCTCTCCCACATATGGCCTGCAATATTTCTTACTGGGCAAGAATGAATTCTGTGTGACAAAACTGGAACTGCAATGGTGCTGACTGACCTGTGAGTGAGTGTACACTAACTGGCTGGGTGATTGCTGCCAGAACAAATACATAAAAGACAAATTTTGCCTATTTCTTTCAGTGCAGGTACTAATTAAGGTCTCTCTCCTCTATCTGGCTACTTATTTTCATGAAAGTCACAGAAAAGTAATTGATACTGCTGTCTCTTCCAAATTTGGTTTAAATTATTTGAAATTAGATGGTCAATGAATGGAAGACAGATGGATGGGAAGCACAATCAAGTACAATTTCTTTCCTTTAGAATCAGATTACACAACAGACAATCAAAAGCCAACTAGCATGTTTTACAGTATTTATACTTTGAAAGTGGAAACAAGAACCGTGAGACTGTGACCTTATCATTAAAGAAGTAAAACATATTTTAAAAATATTTACTCCTTAATTTCAGGACAGACATTTCTATTGCATAGGGTAGTTGACTTCACGATTCTACTAATCTCAAAGGAACTATTTATCTTCATACACCATATGTCTGTTAAGTACCTCAATGGGAAACATGAATGGAACTAAAGCATTTGTTTACTATCACCATGAAGATCATAACTAATCTTACTGCTGTACGCCAGATTTTCTCATGAACGAAAACTGTCCCTGTAAAGATGTTTTAAAAAAAAAAAAATCCACACACACACCAAAAACAAAGAGAGGCTTAGTTATTTGCCAGTAGTCAATTACATTTACTTTGGATGATTACAGAAGGCAGAAGACAAGTTTGGTTCTACAGGAGGATGATTTTCATGGAAGCGCAGGACGACACCACGCTTGGGAAATGCCCTATTTAAGTGGCTGTGGTGTGTAAAGGGTGAATCAGAACATAAGATGGAAGCACATGCACACAACAGGGAGAGTCACAGTATATGAAAGATGTGTTAGAAGATGAATGGAAGAGCAGTAAACACATGATCTTTGAAAGAGGCATCCAAATGTAACACAATTGGGAGAGGTACTCACTGGGAAAGATAAAGTAAATTCAATCATTAACTTGAATGCAAACAATGTCTGCAGAGTATTTCGACATATCTCTAGTATACTATTACTTAATTATGAAACGTGTAAGGCCAGGTAAATTAAGAAGATTTAAGATCCAATAATGTAATACATTGTCATCTGTCAGTGACTTGTCCTTTCTGAGAATACAGTTCTTTCCTTTCCTATACGACATGGATTACAGTGTACAATTCAAGATAGGTAATTCATGGTGGAAAAAAGCTTCCCAATATCAGCAACTTTCTTAATCTCTCTTTTTCATTTTGTATGTTTGTATGAATGTCTTAGCAATACAATTTCAATATTAAAGAGAAGTTCAGTACAGCTTCGGTATTCACAGAGTACATGTATTTACTTTTAGCCTTTGGAGACGGAGGAACTTCTGGGGACAAAATGCAAGACTGATGCTCTGCGCATTCCAGTGGGCGTTCCTCTGAAATACTTGCATTTCCTGTTTCCATATATTCTGCAATTTAAAGATACACATACACTTAAACTCCTGAATTAAGGGGGTTTACTCCAATCAAAAGTATATTTGCTACTACATCTTTCATTAAAGCCTTTCCAATTTTTCATATTACAACCTTGTAATTATTCATAAACACTGCTGCAAGGCAATCGTTTATTGAAAGTATTATAAAACACTATAATGGCCAGTTCTTTAATCTGCTGAAACCGTTAAAGAAATCTCATTGTAGGAGTAATGAGTTGCGACTTTCCCCGTGCTTTTCCTGTCTCCTTGAAATACCTACGTAACTGTTCCATTATATTATTACTGTTGAGTCTTCTTTTGTTCTAAATTTGTTAAGAGTTTTTAGTCAAGATATTCAGGATGTCCACAGTAAGTAGATATATTGATACCATTAAGAAAGCCAAATATTCTGCTTGCAGCACAGAGATAGTACATGAGAAAAAAGAATGCAATCTCAAAAATTTAGTTAAAACTAGCAGTCTAAAAAGCAGTGTTCTAAAATTTTTGTGCTTTTCCTCCTTAAAAATTCCCTTGTCCCACCTTCAAGTTGATGTTTATAAAAACAGAAAAACGTGGAACAATGAACATGTTAAACTTCAATTTCATTACTAATGTTACTGTAGAATAACTAATAAATTAGAAATTGATCTATGCAACAGTGGTGCTTTTTTCCCAGCAGAGTTCTCAGTTCAGGCAGTTATTCTGCATCTGCATATTCTTGTTTTTCCAAAGTTGCTTAAACAAGTTCTTTCTGATACCAAATAGCAACCACAATAGTACATGTCACAATGCACACAAAAGCAAACTACAATAACTGCTTTCATCAATATCACACTGAAGAATGAAAGAGTTTCTGTGAAGTGAAATCTCCCTGATTTAATTCCTACAGTCTACAACGCACTTGTTTAGCTTGCTGTTATTCCTGATTAAATAACAAATCCCAAGACCCAAATACAATCTGTGATAGAATAGACATCTGAGAAAAAGAAATTGGAAAAGGCAGAGAACAGCACACAGTTTCAGAATGCTTTACAGGTTGTTGTTTTTTTTAAAAAGAATGTACGATTTGAAAATGTCATATATTAAGTTTGATGGCTGGCAATGGTCCCCTGGATAAGCTGTCATACATTTCTTCATATGAAAATGGGAACTTCTATTTTTTGTGTAGCGCTGAACGCAAAGAAGCAAAGATGAGCTGTAAGAGACCATGAGAAAACCAGCAGCATGACAAAATGCTCCGGAATGTTTTCCAGCTGTCAGCTACATTATTTGTCAAGTTAACATGCAAGATGGAGGAGAAATAAAAAGGAAGCCAGACCCAGTGAAAAATAAAAGGAAAAAAGGAATTTATGCCTGAAAATATTTGCTTGCTAATTGTGCAATTCCCCAAAAGCAAACCTAAAATGAAGTTCTACCAGGTGGGAGCATTAAAATTATTGGATCAATACAGATATTATTAGGAAAGGAAATGCAGGGGAGATTGGATAGCAAGGTTAAAAGTCCTTCACAATATTCATATGACTGTGGTTTTAAAATAATACTCTATTTTTATTCTTTGTCAGGCCCCACTTTCAGACCAACACACTTACCTGCTGAAGGCTAGTTCTAAGGAGGAAATCCCAAGTTCAATGTAAGTCTTATGAATAGTTACTTTAAAAACTGCAGAGTTTCTTCCAGAAAACCTCTACAAAAAGCTCAGCACACGGAATGGTGTAGAGTTTTAGAGCGGGCCAACAGTGTGCCATCCTTGTAAGAGTTCAGCCCTCAAAACTTTGGACTTCTGTGGGACTTTTACTCCTAACTTGGTTTTATACTATTGAAAATTCTACTGCGTATAGCCAAGCCAAATAACAGCTTGGACTCAGTTGTGAGAGGCTTATAGTCTAAGTAAATGTAGACTTATCCATATTATCAAAGAAAAAGACACAAAACAGGTGATCTGTGTCAAGAGGCACAGACAAGCAGTGGATGCTTTCACCAGCAACCAAATTCTATTCACCTGCAGCTGGCTAGAAATTCATCTTCAAAGACTGTTCAAACTTATTGAAAAAGATGATACTGTTACCATCATCTACTCTGACTACAGTGGACTTGAGACACTGCTCTGGACTCTATCACTTTCCTCAAAAAAAAGAAAGATAATTCAGAACAAACCCGAGATTAGTCAGTTATACCACTTAATGACCAGAACACTTTCCCCAGCTGTGGTCTCAAAGAGTTTAGAGGAAAGCCTGTCATTCTTATGATAGGGGGGAGCAAAGGCTGTTTGGGACAGGACCAGATTCATAACACTGCCTTCACCAGCTTACTGTCACCCTGTTCCATGTTTCCAAGACAGCCGGCATGACTAGCATGAAAGGGGTGAAGGAAGCATATGTTAATACACACTGCAGAGATGTCTCCTCACCATACTGCTTTGTGAAGAACAGAGTATTTTACTTCTGTTGGCTCTAACATCAGACTACAGTTCAGTGAGGACTAACACGAAGAATCTCAAAAACTTTGCCTGCTTAGTAGCATTCTTTTCTACAGTTATCTGATTTTAACATAGCCCCACTCAATCTAAATAGGGCCACGTGCACAAAAAGTAATAGCATAAAAGCGGTCACACAGCAGTGGAAAAGGAGAGCAGTGGGGAATGTGAACTCAAGAAGATAACAAGCACTGGAGAGTTCAAACTGGTGGAACTCCAGCTTTCCCAGTTTTTGTAACACCAGTTAGGCCAAAGCCAAGCAGAAGGGAAAGCATTAACATGTAAACAGGGAAACACAGCTGCCTCTCTGCAGAGTCGCCAGAGCCAGGAAGGTCAGCCATGAAGAGAACATGGCCCAGCTCAGCAGGAGCTGCTGTTGAACTTCCAGGGACAGTAAAAGCTCAGGCTCTAGAGCACAGCTTGCTTTAACTTCAGCTCCTCTAGGTCCTAATTCCTCAGTGAGGTGAGAGGATCAAGATTTTTGCTTTATTTATAAACCTTGGCTTTTAGAGTAATGGCTACATTAGCCTCAGAGAACTTCTTAATTTTCCTTTTAATGGAAAAAAAACAAATAACTTTCTTTTTTTGTTGTTAAATGAAGTATGAGCTCCTTTCCCTTTCATTTTGAGACCCTACTTTGGCCATGCCATGGGATGGATTTGCATAGAGTTCCTCCCTAGAGGGAGCTCCTCCCTAGAGGGACTTCCTCTAAAGAGACCAGAAAGCTTTTTAAACTCTAAAAAAGCCAAATTTGATTAGAATAAAAACCTGAACACTCACCTTTTCAAACAGAAGACTCTCCAATTAACCAGATCAGAGGGCTAAAACTGGTTTAGAAACTACTCCCCTCCATGGCCCTACAGGGGGTTCCTTAATCCTGCCTCACTTCTTGTCTTCCTGAAGGGCAGCAATCTTCAGAGCACCCTCTGCCCTCCCCAGCACTCTCCAGCATCTGGCTGAACATCCTGCAGCTCTATTGAGTCCTGCCCCACCCCATGAGCTCTCTAAAAGCTCCTCCCAAAACATGCACTCCTGGGAAGGACCCCACCTGGGCATAATGACCCAGTTCCTCTTCTCTTTACAGCAACAACAGTTACAAAAAACTGACTGGTAATGCTACCTTCAGGTGTGCTAAGGTGACAGAATTGAGCTGAGATGGAGGCTGGGCTAACATCAGTCTCCTAAATTTCAGAGGACAATGTTACTCAAGTTTGACTTAATCGCAGAGAAACCTGATATCAGTAGATGTTTAAGTTATAGGCACGTAGGGAGATTTTTGTGCATGTGTTCAGGGAAGATAAACAGAAATCCTGAGATAGGTAAGGGTGCAGCTAAACTTTCAATCCCCATAACAACAGCAGTTAGATTAATTCATAAACATAGTTAATACCCTAGAGCTTTTGCACAACAGCCTATAAAAGGAGTTCCCAGAAAAAAAAAAAAGGAAAAAAAAAAAAAACAACCAACAGGGGGATTGAGATCCCAATTCTTTTCATCCCACACAGCTGTTATTAAATCCTTGACTGGAAACTTATTCCATCCTTCCAGTGAGGCTGGCCTCCTGCACCCAAGGGAATGGGAGATCTACTTGTCCACAGAAAGAGAGGGAGAGAAAGAGAGAGTGACAACACACAAAAGCAAGCCTGTGCTAATGACACCAAAGCTATTTAAGCAGAGGGGAGAAGAAAGGAGTCCTGGTTCTGCAGCTGCTTATGCATTTTCAATTTATGAATAATTCGGTAACATGTACAAACAATGTTAAGTTCTTAAGCAGCTTCAGCAGAAGAGAGAGGAAACAGCTTTCCATTACATGTCCCTCCATACTGTCTATGCAACAGAGCTTGCTGTGCCTTCCCGGGGCTTGTGTCAGTTTTCATCTCTTTATCTACTATGTCCCTTTTTTCATAATAACAAGGATGCTGCTTCCAGAAATAGTAATAGAGCAAGATTCTAATAGAGACCATAGTCGGTTGTGGAGAAAGAGTTGAAAGATGGTATAGCATGCACCTGCGTCACGTTCACATGTGCTAAAACTAAAACACAGCTGCTCGGTTTAATTTTAGGCCTACTAGCCTTGGCAACATCCCTTTTATCTTCAATGCCTAATTATAAAGCCCTAAGTGCCAATACTGTTAACTGCTTCAGCACTGAATGCTGTTATTTCACTACATCCATGAAAATGCATCCAGTAGAACGCCCTTACTTGGCACAGCATTCTAATTCTCTGCTCTTTGAGCACAGCTATTTCTTCATTACCACATAAAAAAATCCGAACTGTAATAAGCATTTTTAATTGAGTTCAGTGCAACCCAGACCTGAGCAAGGCACAGAAAATGATGGGACATATATGATTGACAAAGAATTAAAACTTGAACTGTCATTTCTAATAATTCCATCTATAATTAACAGGCAGTAGAAAAACATTCAGGTGGTGTATAGTTTACTCAGCCTTTATCACGTTGCTCTTTAAAGTGATTTTGTTATTCATTTCCTTCTATCAGATAACGCACCAAAATCTCCAAAACAACGGCAGGCTTCGCAAACACACAAAAAAATATTTGTGCAGAAACTTCAATTACTGTTTTCTCAGGATAGTGAGAAAAGACGTAACGCTCGCTTCTAAAACCTCATTGGCAAAAGGTTTTATTTCTTTTTAACCTATAATCTTTAAACAGTAGTTTTGTAAACATTCTTTTAAAAAAGGAGAACACCAACAGAAACTTCTATCTACAGTGTCTAAACTCTGGAGCCCTCTTTCACAGGAGGCTACCAGTCCCATAGGTTTTAGTATCAGCTGAATGGATTTAGTATTACTGCCTCCATGAACTGTTCTAAAGACAAATTACTTTTTTCTCCTTCAAAGAAGTTTCTCATAAGTATCCTCAAAACCAACTCATTTTCTTTCAAAACTTCTCTCACAACTCTGTTCCCCCTCTGCATATAGTACAGAACACTACCTATGAGGCCCACCAGTAATACCAGTCACATTATTTCCTTGTCTGTTTCCTCCAGTCTGTTTATATGCATCTTTCAGCCTTTGTTTTATATTTTGAAAGCTCATGTCTTGTGGCAGGGACAAATATGCTGTTAATACTATAAACTGTACAGTAACACTCATAAAATACAAGAGGGAAATGGTGAAAATGAGAATGCTAGCTGATAAAATCTTACTCTATCCCAGCAACAAGGTGAAAGGATCAATTCAGTGCCATTGTGTCTGCATAAAGAAAAAAATGAGCAAGACACTTATAAAATCTGGTCAGTAATTGTCTGACGCCATTAATTTAACTTCTATTTCCTATAAGTCTGCATGAAGGAGACATGTAAGCTTCTCTAGACAATCATCTGAAGACAGAAGTTTTAACAGGAGTGTATTTGGAAGCCACTAACTCTCAGCAAGTGCCCTTTCTTTGCATGGAATTCATTACCTACTGAAGTCGAACTCAATTACAGTACATTCATGTTTCCCAAAATCCCAGTGCTTCACTGATTTTTCAGCTACAACAGGATAAATGCCCACACTACAGTGAAGAGCATACTCAACTAACTGGCTTTGTAGAGGAGGGTTGGTCTACCGTATCATCAGCAGTGCCAGTACTGAATTCTGCCACTCCTGATTTTACTTTTGAACTTCAGCTCACAGTTCAAACTTTATCATTGATGATTAAAGCTTCAGTGAACCCTTTGTTGATGAAAAAGAATCTCAGTGGGCTCCACAAGGGAGTTCTGAATGGGGTCCTCAGGTTTTCTTAAGACTCAGAATGGCATCTTTGTAAACATTTTTCATCCTTGTACATCATTTCTGACTATAAAGCAGACAGAGCAAAACTAAACAGCTGCTTGTTATAAGCACAGTTTCGTCATACTAATATGAGCTGAAACTACTAATCAGTCTTCATTATATTTTCAAGGCACACATGTGAAAAAGATTGCATGTCAAAGCACCAAAAAGCCTTGAAATGGATGTATTTCCTTTTTGTGGTAAAAACTAGGGGCAGATACTGATCTGTCAACGTGACAAGCCCTTGAGAGGGGTTTGGGTGCTCTGTTTTTCATAGAGCAAGGGTACTTTCAAGAAACTTTCTTCATGAGACTGCAAAGTTATCAAACTAAGAAGAAAATGGAACAATGTAGAAATACTAAAATGGAAATTAGTTTAGTTGGTGATGGGATATCATAATGGATCTCAGATTAATATCTGAAGGATGATTGATTTGGATGTCTAAGAATGTGGAAGTTCTGACTGACCCTTTTCTTGCCACTGAAGAATTTGAGTATGATATTAACCCTGTTTTCCTTTACATAGTGGTACGTTCATGCTGCAGCTCAGTGAGGATATAAAGGCTGAAGTTTCACTATACAGTCTGAGACAAATTAGGAACTCCCTTCCGCTGACAGGGGGGAGTCCTATTTCCCTCACCCATATCTTCGTCCCCACTTTTGATGCACATTTCTGCCAATTACCTGGGACAGAGCTAACTCTGGGACCGGAATCACATAGGAGGCAAGTTCATTAAAACAAACAAATGTATATTTATATAATTATAATCTTAGTTTTTATTATTGTTACATACTATTAAATATAGGTACTATAATAATTTATAGGTTTCATATATTTCTGGTTCATGAACTTAATTGGATCACTTTGCAATCTCCTGCAAGCAAGGAATACGGAAGGGAACTGTGTAGCTGGAAGTAGGGGAGGAGTAAGGGTGGAAATAGGGGAAAGTGAAAAAGAAAATAGGAAGGAGGGAGAAAGAGAGACATCAAGGCAAGCTGTTAATTCAGTTTGGATGAACATGAATCTGCTCCTTAGGAGAATACCTCTCCTCCATCCTGCAAAATTTTCATTACACTTATAGGAGCTTTCTATCTTCAGTCTGTCATCCCACTGGATAACTTTACTGAAGCTGGCTAACAAGTTTGGAAGTTATTCAGAAAAAAAAAACAAACCTGAAGGACAGAGTGTGGCCACATGACCTCATTTTCTCCAGGAAATGTTCTTATGAAATACAGTTATGTGGGAGACTGAAGCATGAGCTAGTTCATATGTAGAACTGACACTGAACTGATTAAAATGGCTTATTTAAAGATGGGAATAATCAATACAGGTGGAGAGCCAGCAACAATACCTGCAGGGAACTCCTCTGTCAAACACAGTTAATGAAATACTAATCTGAAAACGCAGGGAACAAATGCCATAGAAGGAGAAGGACTTTTTCCTTCCAGAGAAGGAAATGACATTTAACACTGAGCTATGTACTAGCTCATGTTTCATCACTTTAATGCCATCTTCTAGAGTGAAAAATTGAAGTAAACAATGCAGTTCCATCAGTCTTATACCATGAAACTAAGATGAGGAATGAGAACAAACGTATGTACAACAAAATTATATTCTTCCTGCTATAATGTCAAGAGTTACTGCCTGGTTTAATTTTTTTTTGGAATTTTATGAAAATCAGAAAAATGCAATGTTTTGAAAATTTGTCACCATCTTTCAGTCATAGTTGTTATTTATGAATGAATTGAGCATTTCAATTGTAGTTTGCCATCACAATTTAATGGAACTGCAGTGAAATATTACAATATATTATTTCGTAATGAAGAATGTACAGAGTAACTATAAGTGACATACCATGCTAATGTCTATTGTCAGAAAAAAAGAAATTACTCTGAAATTCAAATATTCAACCACTTATTTTCATGTATCTAGCAAACAAGAATTTTGTCTTTTTAATTCAAAAGATTACTCTTGTATAATGAAACATTGAAAGAGTAGAAGTTACTATATATCTTAATATTCCTCCATGCTATTCTGATCTGTCTCTAACAAGTGTATAACTGAATATGACTTACCTTGAAGTAGAGCCGCAATTTGGAGTGACTGCTGAGATGGATGTTCTTTAAGAATATCTAAAACCGTTCTACCCAAACTGTCCTTTATGTTGGTATCAATTCCTGAAAAATAAAATGATCTGTGGTGGAATTTTTAACCCCAAGTACTTCTGATTATAAATGTGGTATATCAGACTCAATTATCTGGCAAATTGAATGCAAGCAGTTTTACAACTGTAGCAGATTAACAGCTGTGTTATAGTTGAAGTACAGCATCCATTTCTGTTTGAAGCCTGAGTAGCCTAAAATTCACATGCTGACGTGGATTGTTTTTATGTTTCTGTAACTCATGGGGATATAAAGTAAGCTTCTTAAACCAAATTTGGGATTATTTTAACAGACTGTTCCTAAGAAACAGCCATCCTGAAAATAATATTTTATAAAGTCAAGAACTCTCTGAATGTTTTTCCTGCATTGCTGGATTCTAATTCCCCCCCAACTGCTCTGATTTATTGGGGATTTTCTAGTCCATAGTACCAGTACGTGTTTTGGGAGCAATACTGAAAAAGTTATTAACCTTAAAAGTTTTGTACTTCATGGCGACATGTTCGAAATTCGTGCTTTGAGTAGACTGAAATACCTATATGTAGTATAAGGGCCGTGTGAATAGCCAGAGCATTTCCTCACAGGCTGTTCAGACTGTTGACAAAGTAATTGTTTGGCTTAAACTGGGAATGTAACCGTAAATAAGTTTGAGGCTTATCCCGGATATGTCTCAGAGAACCTGTTGTACATGATACTGCATGACTCTCCACCATTGTCTTGTAGGGGTTACTTTGGAAATGTTCTAATTACGGTAGAAGACTGAAGTTGTTTTTAAGTTTAGATGTACTTTCGTAAAAAGTAAAGGCATGAAAGGTCCTAACAAACAGAATGAGATTCTTCTTGGGACACTGAATACGGGAAATTAGAGGAAGCAGGATTTCTAAGGACATTCTGGAAGCATGGAAGGATTTCTCTGCTCACCAGAAAAGGCTGCAGTTCTTGTCATTTCCTGACATGATGGAGAGTTTCCTAATTTGTTTTGTGAGAAAGAGATACTTGTTTTGCCACTGAAAATAAAGCCAAAATACTGCTGGGTTAATTAGAAGTGGAAGCTGATTTTCAGAGACCAGAGACATCACCTTACACCTTTCCTTTGCAGTCTTTTTTGAAGCAGAACAAGAAGGGGATTGTTAGATAAAAAGGACAGAAGGTGGGGCATGTTGCGGAAGTGCAGAGCATTTGGGGTTGAAGGAGTTCACGGTGAAGACTCTACTCCACTCTCTTGTACAATGGTACTCTGGCAGAGGCTATAAAGTGTTCTAGTCTGTAAGAGGTACTCTTTACTTGTGGTCTAAGGGATTCCTATGTTTGTGTGATGTTCTCCAGTCCTTCCTCTTTTGGGTGAATTAATATAAAAAGGCCCTGCCTTTTTAAGGGCAGATGAAGACCCCTTTCTGCCTCCTTCTTATGCATCCAAACAGAATAGCATCTTGGAAGGACCTTTTTTTCTGAAAACGGATCTCAGATCAGGTATGCACTAGCTGAGATTTAGATGAGGAACTGTGAGGAGGACATACCTTCTTTTGCAATACATAACCCCACAAGCACTGATAATGAAGATCAATGAGATCCCTCAGCGTAATAGAAGTTCACGTATCTCAGAGAAGTCATTTCTCGATATTTTTATTTTCATTGGTCTTCTCATTTATCTGAGAAGACAGTTGTTTATATGAGTAATTTACCTGCAACAATTCTGAAACACTTATTATGTAGTAGATGGGTTTGTTGGGACTCTGTATCCCTGTTCTCCAGTTCTTTCACGATAAATGCAATTCTCAGAGACACAGTGCCTTCCCCTTTCTTCACAAGCACTCAAAGTTTATTCAGGAAATAAAGGAGCAAGCAAGATCTTGTGTTTGTTAGCAATAGCTAAGTGAAGGAAATAAATGTGAACATGAGTCTTCTGGCCTCTAGATCAAAGAATATTCTTGGCTGTCTTTCAGAATGAATAACAAAATTTTATGTAGCCATTTTGTTCTCAGAATACATTTATTCTCAGAAGACAGTGGCATACACTGAGTCATATATGGAATTTCTGAGCCTTAGTGAAAACATTCCTTTTGTTCTCTGCGTATGGTAATTTCTTATTCTAAAAGAACACTGTTTTAAGGAGATGTACATGTGATTAGATTTGCAAAGGCTGACAAAGATAACAGTAATTTGTATAACCAGAAGTTGAGGAGACATACCCCAAATTAGGAATATTAAAGATATTTGTGCAGTTTCCTGCGAATTAGATTTACCTGTTTCAAGCAAAATGCGTACTACCTCCACCTTTCCAAATAGGGCTGCTTCATGTAGTGCACTCCCTTTTTCTGTCTAGAAAAAAAAATATTGTGACATTTAAAATGCCAATTAAAATACCAGTAAACCCTTTTGAAAAGAATACATTTAGAAAATAAGTATTTATTTTTCCCCTCTATTTTATCTACACATAAAAAACATTGAATGGGCAAGAACAAATACTACCATTTTTTTTTTAATTATTATTCAAGATAACAACATAAATGCTGTCAGTTCTACTATAAAAATTAATAACTATAGAAGAAAATATAGTAGGGATGTAATACAACTCCCATTTAACAAGCCTGCATTTGTGCAAAATTTCTAAACTGCTATTATAGGCAGTGAAAATCCAGTCAATACTGTCAGTGGAACACAGCTGTTCAGCAGAGTCAGCCAGTTTACATGTGGACAGCTACACAGGTGTTTTAACCTGCAACTGGATCATACCCTAGAAGGTCAATGCAGTTGCACAGTGAGAGATGCCCAAGGATATCCCGCCTGGCCTCCAGCTGATCCTCCAGTTAATGCTTACATTGCATCTGCATCATATCTGCACCATACAGATGTCTTGGATACCCTAAGGCACCTCCAACAGCATGAGATGTCTACGTTTAGATCATTTAAATTCTACTTTAGATGTCCGTGAACCTGATTTTGCAGATTTCTGTGACACAGAATTCGTTGTGAATGGACCATTACTCAAATAAAATTTACAGTACTGAAAAGAAAACTACCTCTCTTAACAAGCTACTTTTCGTGGTATTTTATACTGCTGACTGTTACTGAGAAATCTGAACAGAATGCCTTTCCATACGATAGCATTAGCACTAGATACAGAACTACTAGATCTCACTGAATCTCTGACTCATCTCTTCTTTTTGATAGTAAATTAGATTTTGAGTGTTTTTTATTTGTGGGCAAATGTTAAAGGTTTTACTGCTCGAATTTGGGTTTTCTATATTTTATCCAAATGCACCATTGTCATGCTTGCTATGGCAGAAAAACTTTAAAGACACACAAAAAAATTAACTCCAAAATAAAACAGTGATTCATTATTTATTAGCTGTACCAGTATGCACCAGTGTTACAGCGATGAAATGACAGGATATTTAGAAGTAACCAGAGATCCTGAGATGGGTTGTGAGCACACAGTAAGTGTACACTTGTCCTACCAACTGAGCCTGAAAACTCTTTGTTATGTCCATAATAGGACCACTCACTTTTTTTCTTTCTTCATACTTAGTACATGGACATATAAAGTAAAGCATGCCCAATGTCATTTACATCCAGCGCATCAGGTCTACTAGCAGTATAATGGAGAGGAGAAAGAAGTCAGCAAGAGAATATATATATATGAAATATATATAATACATATCTCAAAACAATTTCTAATCTTTCAATTTTCAGAAGCAATCCAGATGAACATTCACAGACTTATTCTGAACAAGTAGACTAAATATTCAGATTTACTTAGAGATGGTTTCAAAATCCTTAACGCAAACAATATCTACAGGAGCTTTCCAGTAACTGCAATAGACTTTAACATTGGATAATTCTGCAGTGACTTAGTGCAACCACAAAGGTGCACACAGAGCTTAAAGTGAAGTTCAGAAATTTCTGAGAATGAAAAGAGGTATCAGAAAAGTCACTGATAGCTATAGTTATGATTACTTGAAAAAGGCTTGACATCAGCAGTCTTGAAAAAGGCTTTGACACAGCCTGTTATCCTCTTTAGTATTTGTGTGGATATGGCATTTCCTTCAGATTGGTGACTTACTGACATGAATAAACCTCAAGACTATTGGGTGGACCTGCTACTATTACCATAGTGTTCCCTGTCATCGAGGGTGAGAAGTACAGCTTTGACTCCAAAACATTTGACTTTGGAAAGGCAGGTGGTGAAATTCAAAAGCCACAATGGGGAGCAGTTTGACACAGTACCCTGCCAGAGAAGAATATCAAAATAGGGGCTCAATCACAGTTGATCACTCACCGTTTTGAGAAAAGACGAATGTGTTTCTCATATTTGAACATATTCACTACAGTTGACCATATCCTGTCATATTTGAACATGTGCCAGCAATGTGTCCTTGCAGCAAAAAAGCTAACAGTATCCTGGGCTGCACTAGGAGGAGTGTTACCGGCAGGTCGAGTGAGGTAACCTTCTCTTCTGTTCACCACTAGTGAGGTCACACCTGGAGGATTCTGTCCAGTTCTGGGCTCCTCCAAACAAGATAGATACAGAGCTACTGGAGACAATCACTAAGAGGATTAAAGAGTGGAGCATCTCTCCTATGATGAAAGGCTGAGAAAACTGGGACTGTTTAGCCTACACGAGAGAAGGCTCGTCGGGGATCTCATCAACGTGTACAAATATCTCAAGGTAGGGTGTAAAGAAACTGAGCCAGGCTGAGTGGTATCCAGTAACAGAAGAGGTAATGGGGAGAACCTGAAACACAGGAGGTTCTGTTTGAACATAAGGAGACGTTTTTTGCTGTGCAGGTGACTGAGCCATGGTACAGGCTGTCCAGGAAGGTTGTAGAGTCTCAAACCTTGGAGATATTCAAAAGCTGTCTGGACACAGTCCTGGACAACCTGTTCTAGGTGACCCTGCTTGAACAGGGGAGTTGGACCAGATGACCTCCAGAGTTCCATTCCAACCTCAGCCATTCTGTGATTCCACGAGAGATACACCAACAACGAAATCAACAGAAGTTCAAATGTTATAGGAGGCCTGAGCACTAAATTTTAGTCCTGCTGAGCATGAACTGCAGAGATGGGAACCATCTTAAGTAGAATTGTAGAGAACATTCTGTATTAATATTAATAAGGAATGGAAAAAATGGACATACTTTAGTGACAACAGCTATCTAGAATCCATTGCTGTGGCATGTTTTGAGACTGAGTGTTAATGTTAGGGCATGGTGAATCAACAGCTTTGAACTCAAGGAAGAGGATCTATCCTCAGACTCCTCAGTTAAGGGGCTGAAAAGATCCTGATACGGTAATTGTCAGAACTGACAGCAGGGCCTTTCTATTGATCAAAATTCCCCACTGAAGGAAAGGCAAGTAACACTTTCCCTGAGGAAAGCATACATCTCATAAGAAATGGAATGAAAACTAACACCAAAAGAGGAAATCCCCTGTAGATGTGTAAGGCAAACAAATCTATCTGGGGGCAACTTTAGAGCCAGAAGATAGTTCTGTAACAACAAACCAAAGCTCTGCTATGCATAAAGGCAGTAGAGAAACTTAAGCCGCTTACATACATAATTCATGGTGTTGGGAGAGGAACCCAATGCCAAATGCCAGTTTTTTCATTTTATACTTTCTCGCTTCTGCGTCTATTCTACTGTGACGCTTCCTGTCATATCTGAACATGATCCTGAAAGGCTTTACAGGCATTCTGCACTGCCCTGAATTCTGGGCCAGCCTTTCCTTTACAACTCCAAGCTATCAGACAATACTAATGAATGCCATATCCCAGAAATGAGGTATATCTTGCAAACAGTCTGTTCAAAAGAGGAATTTGAAAGTGGACTGATCTGTCCACTACATAGGTGATTTTCTGAACAAGAGGGGACATCTTACCATGAAACTGAAAGAAAATCAGTCTGGGAATATGGAAATTGAAAGCACACTTGTAAGATGCGGATGTGTAATCCTGCATGAGATGTCATGAAGATGAATGCTGACGTAAATCTTAAAAGCTCTAGGCAGGATTTCATGGTAATAGTGAATAATTAACAAGTGAATCAGATCCCTCGACCCAAAAACTGTCCAGAAGGCAGAAATGTCCTTGTTACCATAGAGTTCAGTTACCAAACTCCATTTTAACATAAGGAAAAAGCTGAGCCTCAGGATGAACAGGGCCAAGAGAAACTTGGAGGACTGGCTGAGTAGATGTATCTCTCTTTGCAAATGTACATGTGGACTACTACTTGAAGATAGAAATAATGTTGTGGGTTTGGTTTTATTTTTCTGGTGCAATAGAGCATGTTACACAAATTGGAAGGATTAAAAAATGTAGTTGCAAAGAATTTCTATATATTATTTAAGATGTGCTAAAGCTTTTACGTAGATATTTTTCACTTATAATGGTGTACCCATGTGCTAATATACTCTTGTTGTTTATACTACAGCGAGCAAACTTAAGATTTATAGACAATATTCACTGCTTTACTTCCTGAAGCTTTCATTGCCTTTGATCCTATTTTCCTGGCAAAGCGAACACTACCATTATCTTTGGAAATTCTTCCACAGTGATATTTAATGCAAAAAATGATGGTATTTTTTCATGAACGCAGTGAGCTAAAGTCTGCTTGAGTTTGCATCAATGGATTAGATATTGACTCCCTGGCATAAGTTTTCTTTGTATCAAATATAGAGAACTATAGCACAAATTGTGCTAAGCATATAATAAAACAGTTCCTGCCCCAAGTAGCTTACAGCTGAACACAGGTACAACGTCACAGCTGGACACACAAAGCAAGCAAGAATAGAAGGACATTGTCAGTAGGAACATCAGGATAAACAAATCAACTTGGTGTACAATTTGCAGGCTCACATAACAGTATCAAGGGTTTTATTAATTAGACATTTTTTTAACCATGTAAATATGCAAGAGCTTGTAATTAGGTCACTTGTCTAGTCCTTATTCATAGGCAGTTTACTATAGTTTTGATATGGATTTCTGACATAATCTGGAAGATGGAATGGTAGCTTTGCAAACTGATTCACAGAATATCCTCCATACATAGTGACAGCAAAAAGGAAGGGGCATAGCTCTTTGCAGAACTACAGTGATAAGCAATGGAAATTGCCATCATTACTGAAACAGACAGGAAAGGCAAATAGGGATAGATGAAAGCTGGATAAGAATAAGGGGCCAAGTTTTTAAGGTATTTACAATTATAAAATTACTGTTTACATGAAACACACTGAACTGTGCAGTATCTTATTTTACTGAGGGCCCAAAATCTATCACTCACCCAACACCTGTGTATTTTTCATATGTTTCAATTTAAATGAAAACTTCAAAGCATAAAGAGATGAAGCAGATTTGTATTGCCCACTTCTAAATAATTTCATATTGAAGGATATTGGATAGACCTGGGAAATGAATAAAATGTGTGATTAATTCAATCAAAAATTAAATGCTAGTCCAAATATTTGCTATGATTAAAAGTGTTTAGGGAGTAGCGAAAAGAGAGATAACATGGCTAAAGTAAACTTCCCATTTAAACAAATAAATATTTACAATTACAGAGAGATAGCAGATAGGCTACTTCTATAATTGTCTCTCAACATTCTGAGAGCTCTTTACGGCTGATAAGCTGAATTTATTTAATGTGTATGAACGTGTACAATTTTATTTACCGCATGGGATTATACTTTGTATATTGTTCTTTCCCAATCAGTGATGCAGAGCAATTTAATTAATATTAAAAGAGCTGAGTTCAGTTTTAAGTAACAGGCTGATATTGTATGCTCTGCTCAGTTTAATAAGCTGCCAGTAATCATCAACAAAGAATTTTTCAGAGGTTATAGAAATAATAAGTTAATAATATGTACAGAGCCAAACTGCCAATATGCTAAAATGCTGAATGACAAGGAACATATTGATGGAGAGTTTCTATACCGGTGAGAAAATAAATAAATGATCTTTCCTTATGGCAAGTAGGACAAACAAAGAAGAAACAAGATTTCCCAGTGCAAAAAATAAAAAATAAAAAAAAATAATCCCCCTGCCCAAGAATAACTAAGAAAAATAAGAATATAAATTACTTAAAACAAATCAGAATTTCAAAAAAAGAAAATTTTAGTGTAGATGGTAAACAGATGACTATTGCTAAAAGAACCTCTCATTTCTTAAAAGAATATTATACAAAATTTGCAGCCACTATATTTTTTAAAGACCAGCAAAAAACTTTTGGTATAACTATAGATAGAAATGGCTTAGGAAAATTCACAGTAGTGCTAAAATTATCTAGATTACATAAGAGGAAGAACACATTTCATAAAAGCATTGTGTAATATTCAACCCTCATGAAACCATCAGTTTGTAAGTTGCCATGACAGAGACTATTTTTCTTCAATTGTTCTATTCCTTAAGTATCAATTCAGGCATTAGTTCAGCTTCTTTCTGACTTTTTCCTCATTCATTTGCTAGAGATAGAAGAGAAATTATACATTCAGAAACAGGTTTTCAAGGGTTCCGTTATGTGTTGCTTTAGCATTAAACTTTCCTAAATTACTGAAAACGTAGTAATAGTAAAGGACAGCTGAAACAAAAGAGCTGCTTGTATTAACCTTTGCAAGGGTATCACTTTCTAGAAAAGAAAATCAAAAGCAAATGAAATTGGAAGCATAATGGTAGGCAAATACACAAGTAAGTAAACCACAGGAAAAAAAAAGCGTTTCAGTTTGAAATAGTTTGAAGCAAGTAACAATACTAACTCAAAAGATACTAGAGCTAATAAAAGTAACAAAACAATTTTACCACATTTTCATTTTGAAAGCATTTGAGAGTATCTATTTTTAATCTTAAAATATGTTAATATTTTCTAGTTTGCTTTGTTGTGTTGTTTGTTTTTTTTTTTTTAATCTATCTTTTCTTTCTCATTTCACATTCTTTTCCGCAAGAGCTGAAAAACCTGACCTTGATGGAAGAATCCAAAAATAACAAAAGTGGATGGAATCCACGTGGAATCTTTCTATATAAAAGGGAATTATGTGTACAAAGGTGTTTGATTAAATGCACCTAAAGCTTAAAATGATTATAAAACTTAGTCAAAGTTTAGGCAAAGTTCACAAGATTTATTAAATCACCTACTGGTGATTAAATGCCTGGATGTGACTCTAAAATAGGTATAATTATGTTTGGTTGGTTGGTTGATCTGAAAATAGATATAAAGCTGAAAAAAAAATGTAATTTGAAGCTTATTATATGTACTCAGACAGCAAGAAGGCTACTTTAAATCTGAAAATAAAATACACTTTAAACTCAAATACAGTGTTGTCAACCAAATCAAGAGAAATCATAAGACTGAGGCAAGACTTCACACGTAACAGAATCAGGTCCTCTGTAGTTAAAATGCTTGGACACTTTCCACTACAAAGAACTGGACATAAAATCTGCTGCTGCTGTACCTTGTATCTGTTTCCATCTATGTCTCTTTTATTTAAACTTACCCCTTTTACACCATTATAATTTACTGTGTATAGAACTAGAGGCACCAAACAGCTAACAGGTTGGAGTCAGTAGCTGCAAGAGTGTATTGTTACAGAATTTTCTTTTAGATTTATAAAACAAGTGTTTAGATAATCAGAAAAACAAAATAATTTTTACTTAATAACTTCGGGTTTAGAATGGGATAACCCTGGGAAATGCGTCCAACATTGTTTCAGATTGCTGTGACCATTAAGGGCCATAGCTTTACAAAGTCAGCTTAGTATCATTAAAACCAATGTTGTAAAAAACCAATATATATATACACACCTACATGAACGGTTGATATGATTTATGTATCTAAATGTCTCAAGACAACATTAAAATATACACTCAGCTTTGAAGACACGTATCTTTCTTGAGTTATCGCTTTGAACACATCACTTGGGTCATAAGAAATAAATCTGTATTTTCTATCACCTTGCAGCATTTCTAAAAAAGTAAATGCAAGTGTATTTTAAAAGAAAAAATGTAAGAAGTTATTTCATTTGTATTACATTCTAATGATAAGTGAAAGTAAGGAAAGAAAGGAAGAAAGGAAGAAAGGAAGAAGGGAAGAAAGAAATTACACACTAACTTGGCAGCTGACATCCATTCCAGCTTCCAGAAGCACCTGTACAACAGCTTTGTGGCCATTACGTGCAGCAAGATGCAAAGGAGTGTGTTTTCTTGTATTACAGTTCATCAGGTTTGGATATGCTTTGATGATCATTTTTACAACGCGCAGCCGTCCATAAAGTGCTGCCAGGTCCAGAGGTGTTTCCAGTTTGTTGTTCCTTATTGTAGGGTCTGTTAGCTCTTCTAACAGAACAGCAACCACTTCTGAATGACCATATTGAGCTGCACAATGCAGTGCTGTTTCATTTTCATTGTTCTGTTAAAACAAAACAAAAGCTTCAGAAATTCATGTTTAATCACACAATAGAACTGCTCGGTTTCTATAAATTGCCTCCATGAGATCACTACACAGGCAGGGTTTACAATATAATGTATGGTAATGTATGTTAAATGCTTCAGAATAACTCCACTAAAATTTTACTAATAATACATTAATACTTCAGCTTTGTGGCTCTCAAGCAGATCAGGTCCCTATACAGCTACATTTTTCCCAATCCCTTTTTAAAAACGTGCCCCAAAGCCCCTTGTTGGTCATGGTATATGATATGCCAAAATATGTAACCTTCTTGATTCAACTGTCCCTGAAATCATAGTTGAGTCCTTCTCTTAGAAATACTCCGGCACTTAAGTCTCTCTTCTCAGTATAACTGGTTTTAAATCATAGCAGTTTGTTATTAGAGTAGTGAAATTACAGAGAAAAACCGTGTAATGAAAATGTACCAGGCACAAGGTTAGTTTCACATATCACTATAAAAGTTACTATCAAGACAACAATCAAAGCTTGGAAGAAGGCAAAATAGCAACTGTAGATATAAGGACTCAGCATATCACATAAGCAGCTAGTCTTTTCAGGGCTCCAGGAAGATGTATGTGTGCCTTTTAAGGCATATGAGCATTTGTATGCTGTGGATTAAATAAGTTTTTGATTTATAAAGCAATGCCTCCCAAGTCTTTCCCCAAACACTATTTAATAATCTTAATAATAAATAAATACTGAGAATAAACAGTATCTTCTTTAATTGTTTTCTTCCAGTTCTGCCTGTATACTTGCAATTCCAAATAGACAAATAATTTTGGACAGAGAGCAAGGAAATAATTTATAGAGCTCTCTGAATTCTATATGCCATCTATATTACTAATATATATTACGTAGTCTCTATGAAGCCTTAAAATAGACTAGACACTAGAAATATTAAAAGTATGTCCACCGAATGCCTCTTCGGGTATATGATATACATTGTGACAGTTTTGAGAATGTTGTAAAAGCAGAAAGCCAATAAGCTAATGTGTCATATAAAGAAATAAAAAATTAATGTAAATGCAGAAAAGATACTAGAGAAGGGTAGAAATAGAATTCTAAGGAAAGGAGAATTAGGGTAGAAAGGGTAGAAATAGAATTCTAAGGAAAGCCTCACCTCCATCCCTGGGAAACTGATGGAGCAGCTTATCCTTGGTGCCCTCTCAAGGCATATCAAGGATAAGAGGGTTATTAGGGGCAGTCAGCATGGCTTTTCCAAGGGGAAGTCATGCTTGACCAACCTCATAGCCTTTTATGAGGAAATAACGAGGTGGATGGATGATGGCAGAGCGGTAGATGTGGTCTACCTTGACTTCAGTAAAGCATTTGACACGGTCTCCCACAGCATCCTCATGGCTAAACTGAGGAAGTGTGGACTGGATGATCGGATAATTAGGTGGACTGCGAACTGGCTCAAGGAGAGAAGCCAGAGAGTCGTAGTCAATGGGGCAGAGTCCAGTTGGGGGCTGGTAACCAGTGGAGTGCCTCAAGGGTCGGTACTGGGGCCCATATTATTCAATATATTCATCAATGATTTAGATGAGGGAATTGAGTGTACTATCAGCAAGTTTGCTGATGACACTAAGCTAGGAGGAGTGGCTGACACACCAGAGGGCTGTGCTGCCATTCAGAGAGACTTGGACAGGCTGGAGATTTGGGCAGGGAATAACTTCATGAAATACAACAAGGGAAAGTGTAGGGTCCTACATCTGGGCAGAAACAACCCCAGGTTCCAGTATAGGATGGGGAGCTACCTGTTAGAGAGCAGTGTAGAGGAAAGGGACCTGGGGGTCCTGGTGGACAGCAGGATGACCATGAGCCAGCACTGTGCCCTTGTGGCCAAGAAGGCCAATGGCATCCTGGGCTGTATTAGAAGGGGGGTGGTTAGCAGATCGAGAGAGGTCCTCCTTCCCCTCTACTCTGCCCTGGTGAGACCGCATCTGGAATATTGTGTCCAGTTCTGGGCCCCTCAGTTCAAGAGGGACAGAGAGCTGCTGGAGAGAGTCCAGCGTAGGGCAACTAAGATGATTAAGGGAGTGGAGCATCTCCCTTATGAGGAAAGACTGAGGGAGCTGGGTCTCTTTAGTTTGGAGAAGAGGAGACTGAGGGGTGATCTTATTAGCGTTTATAAATATATAAAGGGGGAATGTCATGAGGATGGAGCCAGGCTCTTCTCAGTAGCAACCAATGATAGGACAAGGGGTAATGGATTCAAGCTGGAACACAAGAGGTTCCACTTAAATTTGAGAAGAAACTTCTTCTCAGTGAGGGTGACAGAGCACTGGAACAGGCTGCCCAGGGAGGTTGTGGAGTCTCCTTCTCTGGAGACATTCAAAACTCGCCTGGACGCCTTCCTGTGCAACCTCATCTAGGTGTTCCTGCTCCGACAGGGGGATTGGACTAGATGATCTTTTGAGGTCCCTTCCAATCCCTAGCATACTGTGATACTGTGAGAGGAGATAAATCTGAATCCATAGGCTGTATTTCTCAAAGAAACAACTGAAGAAAGTTCTGGGGACAGAGAACTGAAAATAGAAAAAAAGGTTTGCCTTTTGAAAGACAGAAATGGTGAGAGAATCAGAGAAAAGAGGCTTTGGCCTCTTACTCAAAAGCTTGCTAAGATAACAAAACCCATGCTGCACAGTAATATCTAGAAAGGGGGAAAGGGAGAAAGGGGGAAAACTTTTTGGTTTTGGTAAGTGTTTCTAATTCTATGATCAAGAACTTAAGTCTTAGGTTTGCCATTTCAACAACATTGCTTTCATTTTCATCTCATCTTGTAATTTAAAACAACTCAGATGAACCCAGAAGACAGAGGAAACAGATGAATACATTCAGATAAATTAATGCTGCAGATAAACTCTTCAGGTGTCTGCAACACCACACAAAGTCCCGGAGACTGGAATGTGTTTCCTGCTAAACTGCAAGACAGAAGCTGGAAAGTAGGAACAGCCAGGTAGAAAGTGAGAAGTTTCCATTGGCAGACATGGCTTGATGACTAATAAATATTTGAATCATTGTGTATTATTCAGACCACCATGTGTTCTTTCTCTATTACAAAACCCATAAATTCAGGTTAAAATGTACTATCACAACACTATATGGCTGCAATGATCTATCAACTACCTGGGATATGCTTTCTTTTCTCTAGTGACTTCTAACATATTCTTTATACAGGACTGGGCAAAGCAATTCTTTTATGTACAGTGGTATAACCACGAACCACAAGCATAGTGTATTAGAATTTATTTTTAGATTTTCAATATTTCATGGGCAGAACTGCATAGATGAATTAGCAATTTCAGTCTAATTTTGTATACAATTATCACAATTAAGTATGAAAATCAGATAATTGCACATAAAATTACCAGTTATGGTAATTTGTGCCTACACTTACTGTATTTACATATCCAATGGAAATAGTTGCACAAATAAATTAGATGTATAACTATATCCACATTCTGTGAGGTAAATAGCAAAATACACGCTTACTATCCTGTTGTCAAACAGATATATCTATCTAATATCTGCTTATGTTTGCATTTTTTGAAGCATTTCTGAATAATATGTAAAGTATCTTGAATCTTGTGCCAATAGTCTAATATTGTAGTTTAAAAGTATTCTGATTAAATTTTCAGAGAGACGTGAAAATTAAATTGGCTATGGCCTTTTTCTCAAAACTTGGTGACGCCAAAATTTCAGCCACAGATACGGACACAGAGAGACCAACCATTCCAAATCACTGCTGCTGCTCAGTAGACTGAAATTTGCTCCCTCTAAATAAAGAATAGCTAGCTGAATTTGCATGCATATTTACAGAAAAGTATATTTTAAAACAGCATGGTGCATAAAAGCATCTGTAAATCTTAACAAAATGTTATTATTTTCAAATGAACATTGTTGAATATTTTTGTATGGTTTGTTTCTTTGCATTTGCCAAATTAATGCTCCGCTTCAGTTAATGACAAATCAAACTGATTCAAAATTAAAAAGAACTAGGTATCACTGAAATAAAATAGAAAAAGCCAACCTGGACAAACATGATAATTAAATTACCTACACATACACAGTCAGAACAGGCACTGTATATAGTGTATTATCAGCTGAGAGGTACTACCTAATTAAAACTTAATAATACAACATCCTTCCCTCTTTAAAATGTAAATTAATCAGCTCAATTCAGGTATAAAAGACAGAATGATTTTTAACTTTCAAAGAGAGAATTACAACTTGCTTAACTGCCCTCTAAATTTATCCACTTTGACAATTTACTACTACTTACACAAAATAAATCACCTTGGAAGCAAGAGGTTTTACAGCAGAGAGAGGATAGAGTTTTTAAGTAGGTTTTGACAGAGTCTGTCATCTTCAAATTTAGGAAAGGAGGAAATGTCTACTGGATAGACACAGTTGGTTCAGCGTTTCCAAAGAGAACCCTAAGGTGGAGGAGGCCATAGCAATATATTTCCTGGACTGGAAGAAACATTATCTTCCTCTTATTACCCCTCATGGAAAGATAGACATGGATGTCTCAGTCAGTGTTATGAACTTCCTCCTTAACGTATTTGTTTATAGAAGACATATAGTAAGAATAATAATAAAAAAAACCCAGCATATAATGATATTTTAAGAGTTGAAGTTATGTGATTTCCTTAGTCCTCAAAATTTTGTTACTTCTGACTTTTCTTGTGCAGACAAAACTAACCCAGGTGTAACTCTATTGATTTTAAGATACTGTTTGTCCTCATATCTCTAAAATAGCTTATTATTTCGAAGAAATATTTGAAAGATGAAAAAAAATTCTTGAAGAAATTAATAGTAATAATTTAGTATTATTGCCTACATTTTCAGTCCCAAATGTAAACAGATGTTTCTAGAGTAGAGAAAGTTTATGCACTAACAGACATTGCTGTGAGCAGTTAACCTGCTATGAAAATACAAATGTATGCATGCAAGTTACCATTGTGTGATTAGATCTCCAAATCTGATATCCAAGGGCTAAATAATGCATGTAGTGGTGAAGAAACAGACTAGAATGCTTTTGGAAATTTCAGATACTTCATTACAAGTTAGAAACTCCAAGACAGATCCTAAGACTGACTGAGTCAAGAAAAAGAAAGACCTAGGAAACAGAACCAAGTAAAACATACAGAAAGCAAGGCAAAAAGAGAAGAGTAGGGCAATATTATGCAAAACCAGTATAAAACAGAAGTCCTTAATATCCATCATTAATAATATTTTAAACAAGTAGTTATTCATATGGCCCAATGGACTTCTTTCAGAAATAAGAAAGGCATCTTATGATTCAGCTTTTAACCTTTCATAATCTGCTTCTTCATTGTTACACGGGGTCTCTTCATGGGCATGGCCCTAACATTTTCTATCCTTTCTCTGAATCTGTTCTCCTGGACATACAGCCAAAACTCAGACCTCTGTTGCTGCAAACTGAATTGTGCCTTCACAGCATTGCATCTGGTCAGTACTGCAGCTGTGAGAATGCATGCAACCACAAAATCTAGAACATCTCTTAAGGTCTATTCATTAGAGGACGGATTAGCAAATATGTTATAGAGACAATTACTGTAGCTTGGCCGTCTGATGGTGAAGATGTACAGGAAACATCAAGAGAATGAATGGCTCTCATGAATATTATATAAGTCCTTGTAAAGCCACTATTAAACAGTGGGTATATTTAGGACTTTTACTGCATAGTTGTGTAGTTTAAAGCTTCTAAAGTCCATGCAAGTACTGTACAAGCAATAATGACTACCAAGTAGTGATTTTACAGACCTTTCCAAAGAATGCTCAACTCCTTTATTATCTTAGCATTTTTATGATGAACTTGAAAAAGGAGACTTACTAAATCACTGAGCCATTTCTTTGTCACATAATCCCAATGTCAACTAACTGAACAAGGCAATATATACAAGACAGAGACAGGAATGATCTCAGGATGGTCTTACTGCATCTGTTAAAACAGGAAGGCAGTTTCCTGAGAAGTTCCACCAATATAAGTTAATAATTCTGAAAAAAAAAAGGAAGTTTGCCTGATTGATTGAGCAAGTAGCATGTCACTGTATTTTAATTACAATGGGAAGTAAAGTGCTTTCCTGGATGTCTAGGGCAAAGGCTGAACAATGTTACAACAGAAACTCTAAACACAGCCAAGAATGAGGAATGCTCTTGGGAACAACATTGTGACTTTATTGTCCTCCTTCTTTGAGGAAGGGAATGCGTTTTTACATGGTGCACAGATTTTTACAGCTTATGTGGAAAAATAGCTAATGACATCCTTCTTTTTATCACACATCATCAATGAACCTGTTTAATTTGAAAGTCGTGAAAGAAACCAAAAGCCCATAAATTTCTTTATCAAGTACTCTCTTACACACCAACCCAAGCATTAGAATTTAGCCGCCCCTAATATTTCCAGATACATTTTCAAAACTGATTAAAAAATCAAAGCATTTGAGACAAGACTAAATATTTTCCTTTTTCATTCTGCTATAACTGTAATTGTACACAGATGAAAAATTATTCACAACTTTGCTTACATTCAAAAATTTAGAAACCTCAGAGTTCACACCTATTAGGTATTTAAAAGAACCTGTATCACTGGATGTGCTTCTCTAACTTTTGGTTTTTTTTTTAAGACCTACGATTCCTGACTAAACTTTTCCTTTACGGCATGCTACCCTACTCCAATTCTATATTTCCCTTCTCAGTGCAGCTTAAGCCTCTGTATTCTAATTCCTAATGAACGCTCCAGTAACAAGTGGTGTGTCCCTAAGGTCACCAATGACATATACAGTGGGTTTGAATGCACCCTCAGTAAGTTTGTGCATGACACAAATCTGAGTTGTCCAGCTGGCACCCTAGAGGGAAGGGATGCCATCCAGAGGGACGTTGACTTGCTTGAGAAATGGGCCCATGTGAACCTCATTAAGTTCAACATGGCCAAGTGCAAAATCCTGCACCTGGGTCAGGGCAATCCCCAATATCAGTTACAGACTCAGTAATTAAATTATTTGGAGTAGCCCTGCAGGCAAGGATTTAGGGATATTGGTGAATGAAAAATTGGATATGAGCTGGCAATGCATGCTTGCAGCCCAGAAAGCCAACCGTATCCTGGGCTGCACCAGAAGTGTGGCCAGCAGGCCGAGGGGGGTGATTCTACCCCTCGACTCTGCTCTAGTGAGACCCCTGGGGTCCCCAGCAAAAGAAAGACACGGACCTGTTAGAGTGGGTCCAGAGGAAGGCCACGAAAATTATGAGAGGCCTGGACCACCTCTCCTATGAAGAACGACTGAAAGAGTTGGGGTTGTTCAGCCTGGAGAAGAGAAGGATGTGGGGAGACCTTATTGCACCCTTGTAAGAAAGATGGAGAGAGATTTTTTACCGGGGCCTTTAGTGACAGGACAAGGGGCAGTGGTTTTAAACTGAAACAGGGTAGATTTAGATTGGATATAAGGAAGACATTTTTTATTATGAGAATGGTGAGAGTTTGGAACAGGTTGTCCGGAGAAGTTGTGGATGCTCCATCATTGGAAGTGTTCAAGATCAGGTTGGACAGGACTTTGAGCAACCTGATCTAGTAAAAGTTGTCTACAGCTATGGCAAGGGGGCTGGACTAGATGATCTTTAATGGTGCCTTCTGATCCAAACCATTCTATGATTCTATGAACATGTTATAATTAATATCTTTACCATATAAGAACAATACGATGACAAATAAAGATGTCATTGTACCATAAATTAGAGAATACTTGGATTTAGATAGTAATATTTTTTTCAAAAAGACAATGTTTGTAAAAGTTATTGGGAAATATTCTGCTGCAAATTACCCAATGTGAACCAAAATCAAACCTACTGAATTCCCATTGAAATTCACCTTTACTTCTGTGGAAACAAAATTAAAAAGTAATTTTATAACTTGGTTAGCTACTTTGAATAAATGTTTTCTTCAAATGTATTGCTGCAAGTGGCTCAAATCAGAAAGATCGCCTCTGCACGTATTTTTCTTCTAAAAAGGGTATAAGAGTTGCAAGGGAAATTCAGAAATCCATCCACATAGTCTCTCATTTATAAGAAGGGGGGAACATCAGATGCAGAACATGAAAATCATTTTTTTTGCAGTCTACTTTGGAACTGAATTGTACTTCTGGAAGTCCCTGAGGTGTCACTGACAGAAGCATATAATGTCTGTGCTTCAATTTGATTATTTGGGGAAGACAGTAAATATGTCAGATGTTAGGTATTTACATATTATGAATGCATCCTCAACTCTTTTCCTTCACATTTCAGAAGAAGTGTCAAACAGCATTAAGGAAATGTGAGTGGTTTTTATGACAATTACAATTTGATGCACAGAAAAATTCTACGCTACATTACATACATAAATGTAAGGGAAAAGACATGATATGTGTATAAAGAAAAACAGGCAGAATCACAAAACAGAGAACAACATCATCAAGAAATTTCAGAAGTGTTCAGACATTGTCCTGTAAATATTTTACTGTTCATATTCTGTCAATATATATTAAAAATATTTTTAATGGATATTTATTCCTGATGTCATTCACCTGCTTTGCATGCGATTTCCTGCACTAATACCAAACACTACATATTGACATATACGTGGCTGTTATTTATTATTAATTTTTTCATAGGTTAGGATTTCTTATCAATTACATAATTTTATGATAAGAGTTGATATAATAAATGTTTGTGCTATAATGTCTTTACATAAACAAACATGTAAGTAGTCTCACTGTTAACAGAACACTTTTATCATATTTGGTATTACTTACTAAAAAAAATTTGATCTCATGCTACCTACCTGATCTTCATTCAATTTATAATTTACATCATATTTCAAGCCTTCATCAATGAAGTTCAAACACGTTTTGTATGTCATCATATTTTGTAATTTAAAACATGTCATGCATGACAACTAAGACACCTGTATTAAACAGTGATAGAATTATTCTTACATAATTGTTATGCTGTAACCATTTTCCATATGTAGAATTGCTAGTCTACATTCCACCACCCCCATACAATAATTGTCGTTTAACTGTTCACCTCTTTACTGTTTTGTTTTTTTTTTCAATTTTATGTAATAGGAACAGTAGGGGGCATTCAGAGCTTTAGATGCTGGATATGGCTGGATATGATCCTCTGATGCTAGTTAACTGCATTTCAAATGTGTAAAATGCAGTTCAATTCATTTACAGTATGCCATATTAAATCCGTTAATTCATGTAATATATATTTTTGCATTGTGAGCTTCTCATTTATTTTTTGTTGTTCATTACTTTCACCTAAGTTTTTAGAAGCATTTCTTTTACATAGTATTTTAATAAAATAGATGAAAAGTAAAGATGTATTGCACATTACTTGCAACAATTTTAAAATGATGAACAAAATTATTTTCTTAAACTGAAAGCACATACATTCTTAACGTGATCCTTACCAAAAAAAAAAAAAAAAAAAGGGAAAAAAGTATGACTTGAGTATATTATTTGCTGTGGTGAAAAGGTGTCAGGAAAAATGGCTATATAAGCTGTAGCTTTAACTCCACAGATCTGAGAGAAGCTACAAGAGCTATGAGGAGCTACCTGCTGTATAGAGCCTATCAGAAAATAAGCAGAAGCCTCAGAAACCTACAGATCCATAAGAAGGTACAGTAGGTATAAGGGTGACGATGCCACTCTGGTGTTATTTGAGGATATGTGGGTGGAGATGGCTTTATATCAACATGGCATTCCCCTCATTCCAAAATACGGATAATATTCTCCTGTGTAGAATGCTAATTAGCACTGGAAAGTCGGTGCCAACAAAGTGGTCCACCCACTAAAGCTGGCCACTGTCTAGAGTGAAACACCAGCGGATTTACAAGGTCAGAACAACTGCGTTGTACGAGTTTAATTTCCAAGTTTAATATGATCAAGACTCCCTTAAGAGACTTAAGGTCCAACCTTTCTTATGAGGATTGCTCACACAGTTTCCATTATAAAGTTTTTGGGTAAAATGCATAAACAGCAGGAGATCTAACAACAAGACCTTTTCTTAGTCAATGGGGCATAGAATCAGATGCATCCCTGCTTATTTGCTCCAGCAATCAAACCAGAGAGACTGGACAGCTCACCTAATCAAGCTTGAGAATATTTTAGAAGTTTGGATGTGTACGTGGGATTGGGAAGATGTAGGTTTGAATTTACATTTCTCTTCCTGATCTTACTGAAATATCTTTTTCACTATTCCTCTCTCTGAAGTTCCTGCATAGCTTCCAGTTCTCTGTCAGTCAAGTACAAGGAATCTCTTCAAGCAAATGTATAATATGCAATCAGAAAGTTGCTTTTTTATTTTGTTGCAGAAATAAAACCAAGAAGAACATCTTCCTTGACAAAAGGTAATCCTACAATTCAACTGGTTTCATCCTACATGCAACAGCTGATGAGAATGAGAAACTCCGAGAAACTCCTGATCTGCAACTCAAACCACAGAATGACAAGTTTTGTTTTTTGTAGTTTTTCTTGGATGAGCCAGGGTATTATAGGATTTCCCAGAAGACTGTCACATGGGTGTATTTTATTACTTTATTTTCCTGTATTTCCTGCACTAATACCTGATATTCATATCATAGTTATTGTATGGATTCCAATGACTAAGTGTATAACCTCAATATCAAATAGATTAATCAAGAAATGGCATCTCACATGGGTTAAGTGTTTGCAATTCAGGTCTAACATTTCTTATTTGCTCACAGTTTGCCTTCCAGCCACACTAACATAGACATTGAGAGCACAATTCATTTATTAGATTGTACTTTGCATTTGAGGTGCTGTACGGCACCCTACCTAGAGTCCATCAGCCACTCCATAAGGACATGGAAATTCTGAGCATCCTCTGTCATACTTTCAGGCCCATACAGATGTCTCAGTTACTGCAGGGCCTTAGAAGGTACTACATTGCTGTGTTTGGGCAAATTAATCCTGCCTTACTTTTGCCCACCTGAATAACCCTGTTGGTTCCTGGAATTACACTGGCTAGACCTCTGTGTAATAAAATGGTGCATATACAGGCAATGTAGACGCTAAAATTTCAATCTGAATCTGGAGCTGACTCCCACCTTTATATTCAAATAACTTCCTGATTACCCTGGCAAATTCAATAGCTTATGGTTACTACTCATATTTCACAACCTACTTCGAGTCCTCAAGCAGTTCAGCTGACTATAGACGGTGCCAGATTTTAATCGCCTTCTCTCTTTCTATTTCTAAATACTAACCCTACAAATGGACCATGTAAGAACATACAGAATGAAAACAGACGGTGTGCCATATGTTTGACAACAGAATGCAATGTATTTACCCTGCCTTTACCCACTGAAATACTCTCATCATTTTTTCCTAGTATTTATGTATCCTTTCTGCTGCACATGCATACAGGCAGTCCATCTAGTTTGTTGTTTATTTCTGCCTATTCAGTTTGTTTACAGAACACTCAAAATATACCAAGAATATTCATTTTATCGCAAGTTTTTTCAGGAATTTAATATCTAATAACATTAAAAAGACAGAGTTTATGCAAATTTACATCAATATATATAAGATGCATAGAGTATGTCTTCATATGATTTTTCAGAAACAAGCAGAAGGTTTTTTCATACTTTTTAAATCTAATATCTTTTAGGTCAGTGTCCATCCAGAAGAAAGATATCTGGTATGCTTATATCGGAAGATTTTATCAGTCTTGGAGAAGAAATTACTAAAACAATGGAAAATAGAGATTTTTTTTTAATTTGGCTATAAATTTGCCAGACCTAAAGAATATGTACCGCACTTTTCTGATGATGTACACAAATATTTTTTACCACTTCACCTGTTCATTCACTCTGGAGTGTGATGGCCCATGATGGATGAGAATCTTCACAATGTCTACATCTCCTCTCCAAGCAGCCAAGTGAATAGGAAAATAACCTTTATTATCTGCCACATTAGTTGATGCTTCATACTGAAGTAATTTGAGAACTATATCCCTGGAAAACAGGAAGTAAATCTAAAAATTGATGGAAAGTTTATTTTATTAAGTTTTTACATGAACATACATATTACCAAATTTTTTACCCTGAATAACAGAAAAAAAACTGTATTTCAAGACTGCTACAAAAATGAAGACCAATCATTTCTAAGAATGAAATAGATAGTAAAACATAGTCAAAATGTTATTCATTGTAATGTTCCTTATTTCTTATGAATACCCATCAATAATATTAACATCTGTTTCTTACAACAGGATCACATTGCCATGGAATCATTTTTAGAATGTGCCAGTCAAGGCCATGTGCATGTCCCTCAAAACAAACCTTCCAGGCACTACAGGCAGAGAAGTACTCCTATCACCATCATTGCTGAATTCCGGAGGCAGGGAGACAACAGGGTAGGTTTATGGACATTGTTTTTGCAGTGAGGCCTAAAAGTAACAGTTTTTTTTCTCCATTTGTTCTTTTGGAGGAAACAATTTAATGATATAGTTAGATATATACTATCTTCTATGGAATAACTGCTTCTATTTTCCTCTCCCACACCCAGTTTCCTGAGAGCAGTGAGGAAAAAGTTATTTTCATTATTTTAATTCTTATTATATTCCTTTCAGTATTTTCAGTGTGGCTTATGATACATTAAATGAAAGATTAGGATAAACTGGTATATTGCATACCTGATTTTTAAGTAGTCTCCTGTACTTAACTTGAAAGGTTAAACTTAAAAATCAATTGTGTGGTATGATCATTGGTTATCAAGAACGTCAAAAACTAAATCAATTCTGTCTTACATCTCCATTTGTCTTCTCATAGTTTGACACAGTCAGGCCTCATTAGTTATCAAGTTAATAGCATCTATGATCCAGTGTGGGCAGTTCTACACACTTTTTTGCTGAATATGGAAACACTGTCGCTTAACAATTTTGCTCAAAACATCGGGGAGGGGGAGTGTGGAAGAAGCTAGGTGCAGACTATGTTATGACTACAAACAAAGGCCTTGACTACAAATTAAGACAGAAAGTAAATTCTGAGGCAATTGTTTTCCCAGCCTTGATGGAACCTTATTTAACTGCCTATTGAGACAAAAATGTGGCAAGTAAAAGTGAATATATCCAGGTCAAAAGGAACTCCCAATTGTCTCCAAAAGAAAGCACAGAGATAATGGAGTCATCACATCTAAGCCTCGAGGGAGACTTTAAACTGAATTTTGCTTACTCCTGACAAGGTCAAATAACATGAAAACAACCAAGAAAGAACAGCTGCGCTACAGAATGACTTTTGCTACACCAAAAGTTCCGGAAAAGTGACTACCAAGACTTTTTAGTACAAATAAGGTTTGAGAGACTTCTCATGTTGTAATAGTTGGTCTTGCAGTAGATGGTCTAATGAAGGCTAGAGATACAGTGTAATTTGAAAGGGACACAAATCAAAGGAAACAGAAATTGAAATATGTGGGGGGAAAACAGCAAAAACCGGCAAAAAATCCCTCTGCAACTGAAATCTATAGATAATGATATACAGCAACTATTGGGAAGAGTCTGTTGCAAGATTCAAGCTACAAAATAGAACCTAGGTCTCCTTCATCCTTCAAGAATGCCCTGACCCATCATATTTCTCTAGGGTGAGTCTTTTTTAGCGCTCTGTCAGAATTTTTTCATTTTGTAGAACTAAATTTCAGACAGGAGAAGACAGAGTCCTTAGCCCAGTAACATTACTGGGCTAAGTAAAATTACTTAGGAAGACTGAGATTTAAGTCCCTGGCCCAGATATGACTTAATTACTTACATAAAACAGAATAGTTTCACAAGGAAAGAGAACTATCCCAGAATAACCAAGGAGGAGGGAATTCATCACACATAATGATCAAGCAGGGACTTGAACACCGATGTCCAACAAGTGTTCCAGCCACAAATTATTGGTTGGGTCATTAAGTCTTATGTTCTCACTTTTCCTGAAAAACTTTGAAATCTCTCAAGTTCATCCTAATGTAAAGTGTGGAAAATTAAAACCCCAGAAGTTTTCAAAGGACAAGAACTCCTAAGCAGAAAGGCTCTCATGTCAACAGATTGTACCCAATATTGACTTTGAATATCAAGTTTCAAATCTGAAACAGTGTAAAGCTATTTGCTTGTTATTTGCGGTCACTAACAAAATTACAACCCCAATTGTCTGTCCAGTTCTCTTGCTGACAGTGCCACCACTGTAGCAAGGTCAGTATGACGGTTTGGATAGCAGCAGGTCCTGAACCATCATGATTTATCACAAAATACCTCATGATGTATTTCAGTTTATTTTACTATGACAAGCTACAGATGTGATGTCAAGAACTGCTACATACCCTGCTCTGAGGGTAAAGGGTCATAGCAGCCAGTGGCCATTATGACCTTTTCAAAAGCAGCGGTTATATCTGCTGCTGTAGATAAGTCCACATCCTGAAGTTATCTCTGACCTCAGCAGAAGTTTGTCCAACATTGTCTGAAAATGCTATTTGGCTTTTGTATGTTTTGGGATTTTATGGTTCATATTGCTAGGATCCACTTGAAATCTCTGATAGATTCAGAGATAGATTCAGCAATATTTTTACTTTGCTGGCTAACTATTGGTTTACAGTCAGTATTAAACATACTAAAATCAGTTTTCGCCTATTTAAAATCAGCAATCTTTGCAAGCTAAGGCTTGGGCTTTTGTCGGTCAAAAATGTGCAATGGCACAAGAAATGGTGCCAATGGCTTCCTATAAACAGGAGAAATGTGATTTTCTCCCTTTTTAAAAAAGGCTGAGTTCAATAGACCTTATTAAGGACTTAGACCTAATTCCATGGAGGTAAAATATATGAATGGATTATTCTGACTTTTGCTACAGAACTGAAATTTTGGAAAATGAACAACATCTAATTTAACAGTATTTTAATTTCATTTATTTATTCAGAAACAGAATATCCTATATTCACCAAAAGATTAACCTCATCTAAAGAAAATATGCAGGCTTCTAGAATAAAATTAAAGACACATCCTAAAGCTTTAATTTTTTCAAGCAAGAATGTAAAAATTGCAAAATGAGTAAACTAAATATATAATTATTACGGATTCATATGTTATCTTACAACAGTCCATAAACACATTAAAGCTAGTGCAAATCACTCTCAGATTCAGCTGGGTTTTGATCGGTTCCTTATCTCCCACGGAGGAATAACCCAAAGCCCTACGTCAAAATTTTCCTTAGTGAAAATCCAGACGGAGTTAACACCATCAGTTTACAAACAAGATAGCGGGACTGCATTAAGTGGGGCAGCTCTTACCTCGGTTACAATGGAGTCCATCCCACTAGAATTTTATAGACCTCGTTAAAATCTTTCTTTCTTGTTCTGCCTTACTAACAACATGCAGTTGGCAGCATAATACGATGGAGGTAACATGGCAAGGGACAACATGTAATAACAGAGGTAACGCAGAACAAATCACAAGGTGTAATAACAAAATATGTAGCAAGTTTCCATTTTTTTACTGGCACGTCAATGCCTTAAAGAGTTCACCTGCACTGGTATGCCTGTGCAGCACACCTCAGCGGGGATTTCGCAGGCTTTCCCCAAGTTCGTTGAGACATCTATGTGGTAACTTGAATGGACAGCAGGGAGGGAAAAGCACAAGGTCCCATACAAGGTAATAGCCCTTTTTTTCTGCTTTCAAATGTATAACTACTAAATATTCTTATCACACTACTTTTACTTTGATAATGATTAAGCTATACTGCTCTTTTGTTCCACAATATTGTTTCCTTAAACATTCCATGCACTATACATTTGTACGTACACACACAAGTATACTACAAAATTTTCTGTTGTAAATTCCCACTAGCTAAAAAGCATTAGAGCCACCACTAGCAATAACAACAATAAATTTACTCAAAATCAAGCAAGATTTTGGAAGAACCAGTACAGAATCAATAACTTCTAAACTGCTTTTCCTATTTTTTATTACTACATGCTGATATCAATGACAGTGTCAAAAATTCTTATATTAACATACCCCGTGGGAAATAAGACAATTTTAACAAGACAGGGTTTGTCAACTTTCTGTGAAATTTTCAGTGCTATATTTTTAAGTTAAATACCATTCTGCATAAAAACTAAATGCAAGGCACTTACTTGTGTCCATTTAAAGCTGCATGATGTAAAGCAGTATAACCTGAGCTGTCTGTGCAGTTTATATTTGGTCCTCGCCAGATGCTGCAAATAAAGCACAATTTTAAAGTTATTTTTTTGGCTTGGCGAGTGCAGAAATGTCAGCAATTTGACGTATAAATAATCTAAAGATCACTGCAACAATTGTGAATAAGCTTTAAGAGACAAATGCTGAACAGAAATTAAAATGTCATGTTGATATCAATATAATTTATTCATAAATATAATTTTACACATTCATCTTTATACCAGTCATGAACTTTATGTAGGGCAGTCTCAAAGACTGATAACTATTCTGTCATTTCAATTAGATCTGTTCTCCCAGTATGACTGTGGTAATTACACTGAGGTTATAATCTGATTTTGCACCACTTTTTTCACAAGTATATATTCATTGACTTTAGGTCAGTTAGTCTAGATTCATACAAACATAAGATTAGTGAGATCAAATCATACCCTTTAAAGAGATGGCTAATTTATGCTTTTTACTTGGCCTGATATTTTAGCTCCCATTTTAACCAATTATATTTTTAAATAAATTACATAGATATAAAACAAAAGTTTAATAAATTATGTTTCTTTTTTTTTATTGTTATCTTTCTGTATTTTACAGCACTTATTTTACAGTCAGATTCATTATATGACTGGTGTAACCAGTTTCATGGTCTATTATGGATTGTTCACAAAACAGTAAAGGAGATTTTTTATTTCAAAGTAGAAAAATGTGACTGCTAATCTTGAAAAAAAAAAAAAAAACAACCCCAAACAACAAAACAAACAAACCCCCAAACCCCAAAACAAAACAAAGCACAAAAGCCTGGAAATTGGATACCAGAGGAATACTGAGTACCTGCAGGTTTTTGCTAACTGACTACATTTGAAGTGGGCTGTATCCTTTATGGAAGCAATTTCCTACCTATTTTTTTTAACCTGTAACACAGTTTTCAATCATTAGTATTACAACTTCCAGGACACAAGATTATGAGTCCTGAATTACAGTCTGTTTTCTTCGGTTTCTTATACAGTGTTAAATGGTCATTGGCAAGCAATAGTTTCCCTTCATTTCATACCTTAGAATCAAGTGCCACAGTTTAAAGAAAAAATTCTGAAACTAATAGGTAAAAAAAGTTTTTCATACTGACATTTTTCATGACTTACATCAATAAAATGACATGTTATGCTTAACATATGCTTTTTAAGAATTCCTTACTACTGAATCTGTTTTTATTACCAATGGAATACTGGTGTTGCAGACTGGTCTCTTTTTCATTGCGTATGTCTGAATGATTAATTAGCTCATAAATTTAAACAGTTGTTTTTCCATAAGTAATCATGCATACAGAATTATTTGTGTGACACATTGTATTCTGCAGTGAGCGTAATTCTACATAGTTCTGGGTGCCTCACCTCACCTGCAATTTAATTTCTTGGAAGAACAGGGCTGAAATATTTTCTTGGGTGCAAAGAAGCAAAAAATGAAGTTTGTTTTTTTTTTTTTTTAATCTGCTTAGAAGTCTACAGATGTTCTTTTCTACAGAACGCAACTTCCAGCTATGACAGACACTAATCTTTCCAATTAAAAGAAATTATTTTAAGTTCATGAACGATAGCTCTTCCATAATAAACAGATGTTATTTACATGGCAAAGACAGGCTGTCCTTATCTATTGGAAGGAAAGGAGTCCTTATCTATCGATATTCTAGAAACTCTTTTATACTGTTGCATAATACTTTATTAGTTATTTTCGTATTTATTGGATTCTACTTTCTTCCTTTGATTTGTACCAGCTTACAGGAGAATGAAGCAGAAAAATGAAAGTGGTATAGAAAATCATACTTGAAATATTAAAATAAATACATAAGCAACCAGAATATTAATTTACATGGTTTTGCTTGCCTGCTTGTTTTGGTTTACAGTTCTTAATATTTGTCTGTTGGTTTTTTTTTAAAAAAATGTAAGGGATCCATGAATTCATATATTATTCATGATGCATTAGGCCTTAAAAAAAAAACAAACAAAAACAACAAACCAACCAAACAAAAAAACTCCAGCAAAAACCTAGTTCTTTTCTCCCCTAATTTTCTCCTTTAATCCAGACACTCTTTAATGCATTGTTGTACTTCCTGACTCCAGTCTTAGGAAATAGTTTTCAACTGAAAATACACTGATTTTATGTTTTCTAAACTGAAACTTTATTAATAAGTATATCAATGCCCCACTGTGAAGCTTCTCAGGAGGCTCAGATTGGGACACAAAGGAAAGCGAGTAAATCCTGATGACTCAGCGAGATGAGACAGGATGGACAGATGAATCACTGTCAGCTCCCAAACAGTACAGAAGGACATGCTCAAAATCAGAACTTGGTTATCAAACCTAAGATCACAGGACACATGAGCAGGACTTGGCTACAGGCATCTCTTTTCCCCTGGGCCAGTGCAGAAACCCCCTCCTAGGAGGTCTTGCATTGCTATGGTATTGCAACATTATTTTCTACAAAATTAGCTCAGGTTCAGTATATACACTAGATATTTATGCCTTAATAACTGACAACCAAATTCAAATCGAACAGTCTGTAAATAGGTATTCTTAAACCCTAAAACTCCCAGCTGTGTTGAAGCTCTTCTCTCATAATCAGAATACACAAAGGCAAAAGTATAGTGGTGTATAAGCACCATAAAAAACCCAGCTAATTTCATAGAAAGGTGGGGTGGAGAAAGAGAAAAAGCCTAGAGAGCCCTTCTGTGGCATCACAAACACATACAATATATGAGCAATTGTCAAACGTATTGATTTATCTGTGTATTAAAACACTTCATTAGTTACTGTGAAAGCAACACTAAGGAGAACTTGGAACAAAACAAATTACCATTCAACCTCCAGTAAAGAAGATTTGACAGAAGATTAGCAGCTCCTTAGATTACAGTTAGTATTGAATGTTCTCAAAAACATGCTTCTCCTAATTCTTTGATGCAGTCAATAATCAAGCTTCTTAATTTTACATACATTAGTAATTTAGGACATTTTTTTCCTATGTATATCCACTAAATTAGGAAAATCTTTCTATCACTTAATGAATTTTAAGAAAGTAATTGAACCTACTTTTTGTGAAAAAAAAATCAGTTTTCAGTCAATGATGAATCAAAGCTCTGAATTAAAACATGATCAGCAATTAGTTTTTTCCATCATAACTTGCCAAAGTGAGGCACAAAGAAACTGAAGTCTGTTATGTTACTTAACACAGTTACCAAAAGCAGAAAGACCTTCTTATTACACTTTGCTCTCACTGTGGACAAAGAATATTGACCTTTTGAACGCATGTCAAATATTAATTGGAAATACTCTTTACTTGGTAAGAAAATTAACATTTTTTCTTTTTTATGAGCTGAAGATAATTACATATAAAGAGTAGCATTTCAAAAGTGATGTGAAAATGACAGACTAAAGAAAAAGATGGTTAGTTGATTGATTTGTTATTTTGCTATGCTTTTTGCTATAAGAGAAAAAAATAATTGTGAAGTGGCTGTTGTTACACACACATGAACACCAAAGCAAGGAAATCAGAAGTTAATTCAGCCAATCTTCATCACACAGGCACACTCCCTATCAACAGCACAAGAACCATGCATACATGCACAGAATGTCCACCACAACTTTAAATGTTTCCCTCGCATTTCCCCTCTGTATGTATACTTTCATTATATTATTTCATTATTTCATTATTCTTATATTATTGTTTAATTTTTATTTAATTATCCATGCTCTAAAGTTTATGGTCTTTATATGGTAGTTTTGACAAGCTGAAAAGAAAATATTGTTGTAAAACAATGATAAGAGTCTTTAAAAGCCGTAGAAAGCTGCTTGATGACATCAGTGTCTGTCTGCCCGTTGGTTTCACTTAAATCTTATCCGACAACTGACTGGTAACTCTCTTTGGAATTTATTTCTTCTCTGAAATGAAGCGACAAGGAAGAGGATGACACTGTCTGGATGGAATCAAGTTCCTCCAGAGGAGATGGACAGCACATGGTGTTCATGGCTACAAATTCTAGGGTCTAAACCCTGTTGAGGGCTGAGAGAGGCTTAGCATATGCCTAAGTCCTCACCCCTCCCACTCCTCTCCCCACCTTCTTTACCAGGTCTTCAACATCTTTGGAAGCTCTTCTGAGAGACCCCCTGGCTCTTCAGGACTACAGAAGCAGTGAATCTCATCTTGCCTGGTTGGTTTTAATAGTGGGAAATCCTAAGCTTCATCCTGTTCCCACTGATGTTCATGGCAAACACCAAGCAGCTCAGATAAATCTAGTTTCCTTATTGTTCCTTTGTTCTATAGAATAAAGATGTATTACAGGAATTTGTATCGTTCAGAGCCAAAATCACTCCAAATTTCCATGTTTATTGTTGTTAATCTGACAGAAACGCATTGACTAAAGTTATTAGAGCACATAGCCAGGCTCCTATACTCATTAGTGCTCTGCCTGCATTCATACACATTTTCAGTCATGTAAACTGAGCTTATACAAAATTTCACGACAATTTCACGAAGCATTTTTGAAAATGAAAAACTTTTACACAGTAATGTGTATCATCAGTTATTCAGACGCAACATTATTATTTTGCATAATAATGTTACTTATTGTGAACAGCAGCAAAATAGCTCCCATTCTCTATTTCATGCACAAATAAATCAAATTGACAACCATGTTGCTCTAACCTGTATAAATTAATAATGTTACTTATCAAACATAGAAGTGCTTCATTTTAGTAAATGTGATATTTTTTCTTTCTACAGATTCCTCTTTGATGTGGTTTGGGCCAGACTGGCCACTCAAGTGAAGAACAGATGCTCTCTCCCACCTCTCTCTCCAAGGACAGGGGCAAGAGAGACAGAGAGACCCACGAGTTTAGAAGAAACTAAACTACTTTAATGAAATATTAATAATAAAATAATAAAAAGGAAATAATGAAATATATACAAAACTGGATCAAGCTCCCAGAATGACAATCACGTCACCAGCTGGCACTGGGAAAGTCCCAGACTGGACTCAGTGACAGATGGGAGCTGGATTCTGGGTCTGGATTCAGGAATGGAGGCATCTGGATGAAAGGCAGACGAACAGACAGAGTCCTCCTCAAATGCCGGCCACTGAGGAAAGAGGGCTGACCCTTTGATCCCTCATCTTTTATACTGAGCATGAGGCAGATGGGATAGAATACCCTGTTGGTCAGTTTTGGGTCCCCTGTCCTGTCCGCTCCTCCCAACAGGTGCGACCCCTCTACGCTTTTCTGCTTCCAACCCTCCAATGGGGCAAAACCCAAATTTAGCTGACCTTGGGTGTTATACAATAAGTATAAGCAAGAGCCTCTCTGTATATCATTCCTTGGCATAAATTACAGCTAATCAGGTTTCATCATCCTGAGAACAAACAGTGTCTCCACAATACGCTGTTAATTTCAGTAGTTAGAAGAGGCTTAGCTAAAATGTAAAATTACTGAACAGAAATATGGTTCTGTTTTACCTCAAACCAGGACACCACTGTTATATGAGATATATTATCCTGTAAAAAGAATTTATTTCTTTTTCATGTATGGTTCTACCTATTATTTACACTACTTTGCTGAATTTGAGATACATTTTCAAATTACTTCAAGGGAAGTAAATTCAAATATTTGCCGTTAGTGACAGTGGAAAAAAAAAACTCTTAGAAAATCACATTTTAAAGCATAATAAATAATTAATAAATAATAAGGTACCCAAAAGTTGTATATGGGAAAAAAAAAAAAAAAAACATAAAAAAATGCATTCTAGGATTCTTTCTGAGCAAGTACAGCTATAGGTCTTACATTGACAAAAGTAGATGATGTCTTGAGTAAGGCTATCTTCTATCTTTTCAGTATTAAAACACCTATAGCATGTAGCAATTGAGAGTTAAAAATTTTAAATGAAAACAGTCTTAATAACAAAAAGAATTATTTTTTTTACATTTGAAAAGGAGTAGGGCAGAGGGATTATCCATTCAACTAATAGTAACTGTATTTTTAAAGCTTATTGTGTATATAATTCCAATTGCTTACTTAAGTGTTTTTGTTGTATCAGTGTGAAACATGACTTAAAATCATTTCATGTTTGAATGTGTGGAAAGTGCTTGTCTTGTTTTGATTCCTGCTGTTTAGTTTTCTTAATATAAATAATACAACAAAATTTGTGGTCAACCAGTTCATGGGATGAAGTATGTTACTCAAATTCAGGCTCTAAAGCACCTTATTCCACTTGTTTTCTTTAACCTTGATTTGTTTACAGTCCTGGCCATAAACAGTGTAAGTCTGGAAAACTGGGGAACTTCATTGAATTGTGATTTTATTTCCATACTGATTCTGTTCAATTGGTGATTTCTATTTAACATGAAATATTGAATATAGTAAATATCATGAGTTTGGTTATATATTATACAACATTTACTGATTACTATTCTTAGAGCGGCTCCTATACAAGTAGGTCTCAATCCTACACAGTGGTCTGATAATGAAGTAGAGTTACGTATGATAAGCTACTTTCTCTATCTCAGTGAGAAACTTTGAGTGCACATATCTACAGAATATTACATCGGAGCCTTCTAATAGGTGAATCTCATGCAAATATGCATTGCCTATGAGCAAAACAGAGAAGATGAGGTGCACCAGGGGAGGTTAAGGATGGGTATTAGGAAACATTTCTTCACTGAAAGGGTTATCAAACATTGAAACAGGCTGCCCAGGGAAGTGGTTGAATCACCATCCCTGGAGGTATTTAAAAGACAGGTAGACGTGTTGCTTAGTGGTGGTTTTGGCAGTGTTAGGTTAATGGTTGGACTCGATGATCCTAAAGGTCCCTTCCAACCTAGACAGTTCTATGATTCTATGACAACCATACGTCGTTCTTCCTCTTTATAGGTGCGTGATGAAGTTAATCCAACAAATCTTATTTCAGCAAAAGGCCAGGGTTTTACAAGATTGTTATCTATACAAGATCTGCAGGTGTGATCTATATTCCATAAGTTTAAGATTTACCATAGTAACATGAAATTACTATTGGAATGGAGTGCAGACAATAAATAAAGGTAGATCCAGCCCCCACTGTTCTTTGGCAGTGAAGATTTCCAGAGCTAAAGGAAATTCTCCCCGCAGCATATGTGTAAGATACAAAGATTCTGCTCAGATATCTTCATTCCCTTCCTATCAAGAAATTATGCACTTCAACTTGGAAACTTGAAGAACAAGTTGGGATAAGCTAAGAAAGGAGCATATAGAGAGCCATTTGATTCCTTATTAGGGAGATATAGTAGACATTCACACAAAATATTACTGGGATGCTTCTGAGATGTCTATCTGCGATTCTATGTCTCTCTGAAAGGCAGAGAAGGGTTTCTTCCTCCAGCTACTGTAGAAACCTCCAGTATGCATATAGCCCCCTTTGAATGCTAACTGGGAACAGAAATGTGAAGACAAATTCCCATCTAGCCTATCTAAGGCATGAGCTCCAATAGCTACCTAATAATGCTCAACTTCACAGGACATTCCTGCTATATCTGTTGTGGTTGAATTCAGAATTCGGTTTTGCTTTTGAAAACCTGCCTAAGGAATGATATGTGCAGTAGTAGTAATATCCATAAACACAGATATTAAGCAGTACAAAAAGAGAAAAAAATCCATAAACTCACAACATTATGAATTTAGTACTACTGTTATGTTTATCTTCTATGGATCATGCTTCTTTCCTCCATAAAAAGCTACAACAGTTGGTTAGAAAAAGATCTTTTTCCAAATATACAAAGAGCAGGATCAGCACTTAAAGTGATAACACAAGGATGGAAGTAAAAAAGGTAATTTAAAAAAGCATGTAGAACAAAGGCATTGTGTCCAACAATGTAAGAATCAAAAAACAATACCTTACCTGTTATTACTGTTTTTCAAGTTTTGTGAAATGTTAAATGAACAATGACAGATCTAAAAGACTACATCTACCCAGACTAAAAATTGGAGTAGGGTGGCAGCATGTAGAAGTATACAAATAACCTTAATGCCAAGTAGATGACCTAACATACTTGCCTGCTACCATTCTTGCTGTTACTAACTGAATTTCTGATTGGAGAAGTATGAGGCTAGTACAGTCACTAATCCAATCTGCCATCCACACTTTCTCTGGTGGAAAGAACTAGGACAAGGCTGATTACAAACGAAAGAATTTCAGTGTGTGGCTAAGGAGCGGCAGAATCCCAGGTATATAGAGACACACGCAAGTCTTGGATATCCAGAATACCCTTTGCCATAACGAGTCTCACAGAGTCAATGTGGCCTTATCCTTTAAATAACCTTAGGAGAACAGAAGAATTGCAATTGAAGGAAACAGAAAAGGTCTCATAAAAGCACATTTTGGCAGAGTTAGGACTTAAGAAGCAACTCTAAAGAAACTTCTGAGGCAAGAAATTACAGAAGCTGTATATGAAGACATCGTGATCGTGAAGTACCCAAAAAACAGGCTAAAACTGTACTGAGATAGAAACTATACAAAATTTCATACATGTTGAGTGTTAGGTTATGTGATAAACAGCTCCTGTGTACATCCACAAAAGAACACAAAGAGACAACATGAAGTGGGAGAACCAAGTAATACCCTGTGCCAGCAGTTCATAAGCTCCTCACAGAAGAGCCATCAGCGCATTAAAAGCCCATCTCTACAAGTCCAGCAGGGCACAGCAGGCAGGAACTCACATTACGGACTCAGAGGAAGAGCACCCTGTTGAGGCCACTCCCAGGGCTGTCCTGTGAGAGCCTCCAGCCCATTGTCCAGGGCTGACACACAGTGTGTGATTGCTAGTGAAGACTAGTCAGCAAGTAAGAGAAGTAGCCTGGGAGCCAGTTGTGTGTCTGCATGTCTCTGAGGTTGAGATCACACAAGGAGCCGACTGCCACATGACACCAGGGTGAAAGTTAAATTTTGCAGACCAAAAGATGAGCAGTAGGCTTCTGCAGAAGCCACAAAAAGTATTTGGGGGTTTTTTGGCCAACTTTGAACATCTGTAGTAAAAATACTAGAAAAATAAGTGGTCTTGTATGGCAGACTTAGGCCACTGGGAGGTGTGTTGTAGCAGTCTGCAGATTAGACAGTCTGTGTATGTGTAAGTACATGCAAATTTACATACGTTCAGTTTGGGAAAGAATCTACCTAGAAAAACATGTTGAGGAGCACTCAGTCTCTCCAGTTAAGTACTTTGTATGGTAAAAACTAAATAAACTAAACCTGAACAAAAGTCATTTGAACTAGTTTAACTGAACTAGAACTCAGTTTACTTGAAGTTGGAATCAATTTCATTTGAAGGTATATACTTTTATTCCGAAAGACTTAAGAGTTATAGCAGTATAAATGTTATAAAAAACAGGTAATATGCAAAAACGTAAAGGAGAAATACTTTGATTTCTTGATGATGTCATGTGAAAGGAATAGGTAATAAATTAGTCACGCTTTATTAAAAGAATCTATGGTATATATAAGGTGACTTTGCATTTGACCTTTATTTAACTAGCTTGGCTTCATCACTTTACGGAATACTCATCTGGAAGTACACTGGCCGGGTATACTGCATAATACTGTGGCTATATTCAGAGAGCAGCGTGTTCCCAACTAATACTGGTTAACTTTGCCTTATCCTTACAGTCAAGACCAATTTGCCTGGAGTGGCTAAAAAAGAGAAAGCTTTCATCAGTCATGACAGCAGGGTTCCTCTGTATTCCAGTTGTCTATAGGGACAAACTGGGGTTTTGCTTAGTTCATAGTGAACCTTAGTAACTCCAGCTTGTCAATGATGAGTCAGACAGATCCTTGGATCCACTCCAGTGTTTTGTCCTTGAGAATCCAGTCATTCTGATAGGAAAAAATGTTAACTCTCATTTGGCATCATCCTGTGCAAGAACGCTGTGAGAACAGCTACTAACTAAATTATGAAAATATCCAGTCCAAAACCAGATCAGCAGGCAGTATCTTTAATAAGTAAAATCATTCATGTTTAAGCAATGTGAGCCATGTTTTAAAACTCCTGTAAATGACATCTCCAGGTATGATCTTATGTGATCTGAGCAACCTGCAGGGATACCATGTGGCTAATGCTGAAGATCAGTGCATCAGATTAACTGTTCCTATGGAGGGCAAGTCCACACCCTATGTATCATGAGTTTGGGCTCCGTACACATATAAGGTAGGTGAGTTCTACACATTTGTTATGAATTTGACCTACAGGCTTTGTGTAAGATCTATAGATTGATCAAGGTCAACCAGGAACAGGGCTCCACTGTGTTAGGTATTATTAGGCCATACAACAGAGAAAGAAAAACAATCAGATATACTTGACTATATCTTTTTTCAGTATAGATAATATGTATATTGAACTCCCCTTATAAATAAATGTTAGGCTCTTTCAAGTCTTCCCAGACAACTGCTATTTAGTGAAATTATATAAACAATAATTTTTTTTCTATAGGCACAGCAATGAAAAGTGAATCTTCTGAAGGGTTTTGAAAGCCCTTGCATATCTCATGATTGTAAGAAACACTTACATGAATACACCTATGAACAATGAACTATAGTATATGGCATCAGTATTTTGTTTGGAAGAACAGAACACATTCTCAGACAGACCACTCAAACTTCTTCGTTAGTAAAAATTAGATGACGCTAAAATCCAAAAAAAACACTTTAATATTTCTCATCTCAGAAACAAACTGAAGCAGAATCCCATTTGTCCTTCTCTCAAGAATACGGATATGATGACGTATTTTATTAGGAGAGATATTCCTTTAGCCACTCTTTTTCTTAATTCAACTGACCTCGAATCTTTAGTAAGAAAAGTTGTAGAGGGTTTTTCCAACACAGTATTCCCATCCATCATAAATTCATGGTGTTCGCAATTTTAAACACATTCTTATCATGGACAAGCAAAGTCAGTATTTATTATAGAAGGAGATTTTAAAACTTCTAAATGATTAATTATGGATCCTGGAACACCGACTGACACCTGTTTAAGTGGAATAAAAATTCCTGAAGCTCTGGCACTGGAAGCAGCACTGGGAAGAGTAACAATATATACACAAATTTTTGAAATATAGATGCTGTTAGAACTATGACCTCATTCCAGAATTAAAATTGTTCATCCTAGAAACCAGCCTGAGATAAGACTCTTCGTTATAGCTCTAGGACACATAGAACAGAAATTGCTATCTATAGAGTCTGCAATTCAGCTGGCTTTAATACCTTGTCCTTCCTAATCTGGTTTCCACAAAAGTAGAGTAATTTTATCAGACACCAAAAAAAAATAAACATCAGAAAAACTATATGATTACATTTCCTCATGATTCTTGAAGGCCATCCCACACCTCACTCTCAGTTTATTCTGAGATTTGCAAAGGAGGTTCAGAAATCAACCTATAGCAGAGTCTCAATCCCTCCATCAATGAAATCAACCACTAGCTATTTTGACATATAAGAATGTAACAGACATAAGTGCCTCACATCTTGTGTTTTCATCCACATAGTATTACATCAACTATCCACATGATTTCCCATATTCTCAGTCCAAAGCTTCCATATCTTCATCTCATAACAGCAGCAACAATGTCCAACCCTTTTGGACAACCTACCATAAACTTTAACCTAAACTCAGAACAGTGAAAAAGTGCAGCTCCAGCAACCAACTTCCAAAACGTGAATCCTGACATTTTAAGGCTCTTGAAGTCTATCAGTGACCTATAACATACATACAACATATAGACAACATTTGTGCTTTCTGGTAGAATGCTTCTTCAATTACTCAGACGCCATAGCCCTAAGCAGATAATGAGCAAGGCAGAGAATATCGGAAGCTTGCAACAGTACATTTTTGCATGATGTAAGGTAATTAAAAGGAATCTTGATAAAAATGAAATTAAAATAGTATTAAAACCCCTTCTTATCCATAACATAAAATATTAAACAATGTGAGTCTGTTCTCTGGACTAACAGTTTCAAAACAGAGGTGCATTTAACGTCTTCTCTAGAATGCTAGCATTGAGTATTTGCATGTTACCTGGCTCCATCAAAGTGCTAACACTCACTCTTTCCATCGGCATTATATTAACTTTGTTAACAAGAACACAACCTAGGAAAGACATTTGAAAGATAAAGATAGATATGACAAATATATGATAGAAATTATAGTTACTGCATGGGAAAAAAAATACCATCTGTTCAGATTACATCAATATTTCTTTTCTTTACTTCTTTTAACTGGATTAGCATGTTAAATAAGAAAGCTGATTAGTGTGAAATCAGCTATTGCAATAAGTACAACTGAGCAAAACCAATCCATTGATCACGTTTTCTCAGAGGCTTAAACACTGTATTACAGAATGGTGGCTATATCATACCTAAAATGGAATCTTTGCAATATCCAATCTTTAATACATAGAGCTATTATAATGTGACATGTTTAAATGTTGTTGGCACAGTATAGAAAATCTGGAAGAGAAAAATACAGGATGAAACTTTGTTCTTCAGTACAAAAATTACTAAACCAGGAAATGTTATTAACTAAGGACAGTTTGAGCATAAATCCTCTAACCTATGCTCAAGCTAATCAGAATGGTAGGACAAAAAAGCTTTCCAACAATAAAAGCACAGAATTAATGCCTTAATTTCTCCTCTCAGCAACATGTCATGTCTGAAATAAATAATATCAAAACAGAAGTGTGCTACAGAGCACGCATTTCATTTGCTGTGCTTTGCCAACAGAGGTCAGAATTACATCAGGAGCATCCAAAGCATTACTATGATCATGACTGGAATTACTTTATCAGCACAAAATTACTTTCACAAAGACAAATAACGTATTTTAAGTAAAAGGGCTAAAGTTTCACAACTTTACATATTACAAAGGTCTTCCAAAGCTTTTGGGTATGTAACAAGAATAACATTACTTAAAATTTCATGAATGCCATTACTGAAATAATTACAAAGGTCACATCCATCATATCACCAACAAAATATTTAGTAAGATGTACTAGTAATCACTTGGATCACTCAGAAAAAATAAATTCATCCAACATGATGCCTTTTACTGAACAAAATAATTTATCACACACAGCTTAGAAAGCAAGATGTAATTACAGTAAAAACATTCACTAAATGTGCAGTCTATTTATGTTAGAATTCCCTATTCAAATCCATTAGGAGTTATTGTTTCTATTCTATTTAAAAGTCTTATCAAATGTAAAAATGAAATCTAAGACTAAGAGGTTTAAACGACACAGAGACTTCTACTATAAAGGAAGATCTGGCTGATGTTTGATGCTTTCAACAGCTTAAAAAGAGCAAGAAACCCCACTTATGTCTAGATGTATCTAAAGTGAACACTATGTTTCTTAATTCTACAAAAACAATGTAATACTAACGAAGAAACTAAACATTCTTTGAACCTCAAATCGTCCTACTGGGGCATGTTTTCTAGAAAATGAAGTAGCCATCTACTCTGTAAGTACTGCAAGTGCTCTGTCCAAGTGCAGCTCCATGGATCATGAACTTTTCAGCAATCTTAAAATAAAAATGCTAAAATTGGGAAAAAATATTTCATGCATGTTAACTGAATAATCTTGTCATCTTTCAGTTCGTTAAAATAGAACTGATAAGATACTCCTCAAAATCAGTTTTGGCACATACCTTTATGTAAAATATATTATAAGACTCAGCCATTACAGGAATAATTTAATGTTCTTTCTGAACTGCCTCTTTGGTAAGAGATATCCGGAGAACCCAAGTTTGGGTGCAAATATTCCTCCTGATGCCATAGATTTTGAGAAACATTGGAGAAGAGATCCCTGGTCCACAATAAGACACCATACAAAAGTATACATTCCAACTCTCTCTCCCTATAATCTACTGTTAGCACCATGGTACATGCAGGGCTCATGAAACAATTACTATGATTTGTTCAGCTGTGTTTAATGCAAATAGTGTTCCTAGCTCTTTATATAACACAGCAATAAAAGAACAATTCCTGACTAAATACCATAGGTACTAAACTAGACGTAACATGTAAGGATAGACTGGCCTACAACATAAAAAGGGGAAGTGATAAACCAAAAAAGGTTATGAAATATACTTGTGAGATGGCAGATTCCATCTTCTTTTCCTTTATTATATGTATAAACCATAGTTATTTTGTTGGTTTACGCTGAAGGTCATTAAAGTTAGATTATTTGCACAGAGGAAGGGATCCTTGTTTGTGAAATCTCTACAAAGGTGTAGATTTTTAGAGAATGATGGAGATGGGAGGCCTGTGACATACACATGGGCTAGGTTCTCTGGAAGCTTGTTAAAAGTAACTGTTAAAAGAATCCAGACTCAAAACCCCCTAAAATCAAGCTCCTATTGAATTTACCTTATGCTGAATTCACTTTAAGTTTCAATTATCTTTCATCTCAGAAAGAAAGATCTTTTTCTATATCTCATTTTAAGGGCACTTTCAACGAGTAGATTTGATTGTTACTTCAATCTTGACAGTATAATTATTCTGTTAAATGAAGACATAATCATTTCACCAGAGGGTGCACAATCAGATTTCAAGTAGTAATAAGAGGGACGTTTTCCTCCAAGTGCTGAGGTCTAACCAAAAAAATATTTGTAATACTTGGAGTCATATGAGGAAAAAAAAATATATATATATATCCTTCTTGTGGAATTAAATTTAAAAAGTGGCTGAGGCTTCACCCAGGAAAGTAATAAATTGAACCAAGACTTTGTTTGGTCAGCTTTCCTGAGTAGCCAGATAGCCAGCACACAGAACTACAGAAAAAGAGATTCATTCCTTAAATTGCCCTGCTCATATAAGGCTTGACTAGTTGCTGGTTCATGGCCGGTCTCCCCTGGTCCCACTATCCAGGCAAACAACCTCATATAGGTGTGTCTAACATAGCCTAAGTTAGTGCAGTTCCAGGAACACCTCTTTCACATGTGTGTGGGTGCGCATGTGTAGTAAAAAGTAAATGTTTAAAAACAACCCAGTCACTAGAATAGCCATCTCTTATGGATTTTCAAGAAGCCACCTGAAAAGAGTGCAAAGTGATCTGAAGGAACTTGGCATCTTAAAAGGCATAAAAGCTCATCCCAGATTTATATGAAATACCTGCATTGATAATGCACTTATGATTTGAAAAAAGATTGTACCACAGCAGTACTCCTTCCACAGTGGTAACTGAGACACTGAACTAATTGGGGGTGCAATACTAGCATAAAGAATTGCCAGCCATGATCAAAATAATTCCATACAGACTTTGATCACGGCAGTTCAGAGTAGTCTGAATGCAAAGACACCCTGTAAACATTTTCAATAAAAGAGTAACCAAACAAAGCTGAAAGGTTAATTAATTAATTCTCTCCTTGAGCGGAGAAACTGAATACCGGGATGCAGTTTATGGTTGTAGAAATTTTAAAATTATGCCAAATCTATAGCAAACAAAACAAGAAACAAAACTTTTGACCTTTTTGTAAAACAGAAATCTTTAACAGCTCAATAGCCAATGAAGGAATACACAAATTACACAAATTTTAACCTGGTTGATCATATAGCTGTGCCATATAGGAGACAAAAATTTAGTAACAAAACCTGGACATGAAATCATTTCAGAACAGCTTTGGAGGGTTTTTTTAAATGGCAAGATGAATTTTACAATTTCAGTTTTGTAGCCACCATGGTTACAAAAATCTTCACCAAAAGGTAAACTGATATTGGATTGTCGCTTTACGTTTGCAAACAGAAACCGTTTTTCTGATAGGCTTTCATATACCCCCAAGACACTCTGAACAATCTAAAATTCATAACAAATTTTCCAGACAATCATGTTTAGGCAGTGGAGTTTTGTGTACTTCTCTTCCGTGCAACCGAGGTACAATTGGTTTAGTCCTCATTGTACATTTTGATGTACAAAATGGCAGTGGGCAATCTGGGATCTGGAATTTCTATATACTGTTGCAATTAAAGTATAGTCTGGATCATTAAAATTACCTGGATCTGCTTAGGTCCCAGAAGTTATGTTATGGGTTGTATTGAGGTTAGGACTCTCCATTATGCCAGACTCAGAATGCCATGTCAGTTCCTTTGTCACTTCCAGCTGGAACCATCTAGGAATTCGAGCTGCATCGGCAATAGTAAATCAAACATGTTTGGAACTATTTTCTGGCATTGATGTTATACTGGCATAGAATACTCCACAGCTACACTACATGAACCTTCCAAACAGGATAGCTGCATGCAGACTGTCTATCAGGCCCCAGGCCCATACTAATTCTTCAGTTGTGCCTGGTAGCTCATTCCTTGGGAGAATGCCACATGGCACGTTCCAGTACCCAGAAATGTTCCCTGGCATGTTAAAGTTAGACGTGGCCTCACATTCCTGTCATAGGTTTTGCAGAAGCCTGTCTCCCAACAACAGCATTTCTCAGCTTAGAGGATACAAGAGATACACTGTCTGAGTTTGGATCCAGATAGTTCTGATCAGCATCTGTCCACAGTTCATGTTTGTGCTTTATACCTTTGATCCTCCCAGCAGTGGGCATAGAAGGGAGGAGTGGTAAACCAACCCCACTTCCTTTTTTAGCACTTTGCCTTACTCCAGGATAGAGGGTAAGGGGTATGAAAGTTTTATATGTGAATATCCCAAACGGCATACTTTTGCTGGTAAGTCAACTTCTTTACCTCTTTTCTCTTTCTTCACATGCACACTCAGATTGATGGAAATTCCTAGGAGTGCATCCATAATTTCACAGTTTACCTGCAAGGTAGTCTAGCAGTCTCATTCTGGTATCCAGCTAAGAAAGGAGTCTACAGTGACTCAGAGTGACTTTATTCCAGGAAAAGATTGGTAATGGCTACAGAGGCATGACTATCCTCAACTTCTTAAGAGAAAGAACACTTACCAGAAAAAAACAACAATGGTTCAGAAAAGACAATGCAGGCACAGGCCTGAAAAATTCTCACATGAAAAATACCCAAATTTAGGTTCTATAGAGGAACAGGAGCTCTTGGAAAAAACTGCCATCCAAATTGTATGGGAGGAATACAGGAGTGAATGGGTAGAAAAAAAGAATTATTCGCAGCAGCAGAAAATGAGTTGAGATTAAGAACAGCAAAAGCCTTTACTAAATTGACAGATTTATAACTTCTGATTTCCCAGTCATCGCAAATCAAGGAGAAAGGATCATAGAATGGTTTAGGTTGGAAGGTACCTTGAAGATCATCTAGTTCCAATTTCCCTGCCATGGGCAAGGACATCTTCCACTAGACCAGGTTGCTCAAAGCCCCATCCAGCCTGGCCTTGAATGTTTCCAGGGATAGGGCATCTACAGCTTCCCTGGGCAACCTGTTCCAGTGCCTCACCACCCTCACACTGAAAATTTTTTTCCTGATATCTAATCTAAATCTACCCTCTTCTAGTTCGAAGCCATTTCCCCTCATCCTATCACTACATGCCCTTGTAAAATGTCCCTCTTCAGCTTTTCTGTAGGCCCCCTTCAGACACTAGAAGGCTGCTATAAGGCCTCCCCGGAGCCTTCTCTTCTCCAGGCAGAACAGCCCCAACTCTCAGCCTGTCTTCACAGGAGAGGTGCTCCTGCCCTCTTATCATCTTCATGGGTCTCCTCTGGACCCACTCCAACAGGTCCATGTCCTTCTTGTGCTGAGGACTCCAAAGCTGGACACAGTAATCCAGGTGGGGTGTCACCAAAGTGGAGTAGAGGGGCAGAATCACCTCCCTCGACCTGCTGGCCACATTTCTTTTGATGCAGCCCAGGATACAGTTGGCCTTCAGGGCTACAGGTGCACATTGCTGGCTCATGTTGAGCTTCTCGTCCACCAACACCCCCAAGTCCTTCCCCTCAGGGCTGTTCTCAATACATTCCCCACCGTGCCTGTATTTGTGCTTGGGATTGTCCCAACCCAGGTGCAGGACCTTGCACTTGGCCTTGCTGAATTTCATGAAGTTTGCATGTGCCCCACTCTCAAGACTGTCCAGGTCCCTCTGGATGGCATCCCTCCCCTCCAACGTGTTGACTGTGCTACAGAGCTTGGTGTCATTTGCAAACTTGCTGAGGGTGCACTCAATCCCACTGTCCATGTCGCCAGCAAAGGTATTAAAACAGCACCAGTCCCAGTACTGACCTTGAGGAATGCCACTCATCACTGGTTTCCATTTGGACATCAAGCCTTTGACCACACGCCTTTGAGTGTGGCAATCCAGCCATTTCCTTATCAACCAAGTGGTTCATCCATCATATGCATGTCTTTCCAATTTGGAGACCAGGATATTGTGCAGGACAGTGTCAAACACTTTGCATAAGTCCAGGTAGGTGACACCTCTTGCTCTCCCTTTATCCACCAATGTTGTAACCCTGTCACAGAAGGTCACTAAATTTGTCAGGCATGACTTGCCCTTGGTGAAGCCATGTTGGCTGTTACTAATCACCATGTTCCTTAGCAGAGTTTCCAGGAGGATCTGCTCCATGATCTTGCCAGGCACAGAGGTGAGACTGACCGCCCTGTAGTTTCCCGCATCTTCCTTTTTTCCCTTTTTGAAAATGGGGGTTACGTTTCCGCTTTTCCAATGAGTGGGAACTTCACCAGACTGCTATGACTATTCAAATACAATGCAAAGCAAATTAGCAACTTCATCCGCCAGTTTCCTCAGGACCTGCGGATGGATTTCATCAGGTCCCATGGACTTAGGTACCTTCATGTTCCTTAGGTGGTCTTGTACTTGATCTTCACCTACAGTGGGTGGTTCTTCATTCTCACAGCCCCTGCCTTTGCCTTCTGTGACTTTGGCAGTGTGGTTAGAGCATTTGCCAGTGAAGACTGAGGCAAAAAAGTTACTGAGTACCTCAGCCTTCTCCATATCCTGGGTGACCAGCTCTCCTGTTTCTTTCTGGAGAGGGTCCACATCTTCCTTAGTCTTCCTTTTATCACTGACATACTTACAGAAGTTTTTCTTGTTGCCCTTGATGTCCTTGGCCAGTTTTAATTCCATCTGGGGTTTAGCTTGCATAACCTGGTCCCTGGCTGTTTGGACAGTTTCTCTGTATTCCTCCCAGACTACCTGTCCTTGCTTCCACCCTCTGTAGGCCTCCTTTTTGTTTCTGAGTGTGTCCGGGAGCTCCTTGTTCATCCATGCAGGCCTCCTGGCTTTTTTGTCTGACTTCTCTGTTTGGATACATCGCTTCTGAGCTTGGAGGAGGTGGTCCCTGAAAACTAACCAGCTTCCTTGGGCCCCTCTCTCCTCCAGTGCATTATCACATGAAACTTTACCAAGATCCCTGAAAAGGCCAAAGTCTGCTCTCCTGAAGACCAGAGTAGTGAAGTCTACCATTTCATGATCACTGCATTCAAGGCTGCCCTTGAACTTGACATTCCCCACTAGCCCCTCCTTGTTGGAAAGAACAAGGTCCAGCATAGCTCCTGTCCTTGGTGGCTCCTCTACCACTTGGAGAAGGAAGTTGTCATTGATGCATTCCAAGAACTTCCTGGATTGCTTGTGCCCCACTCCGTTGTCCCTCCAACAGATATCAGGGTGGTTGAAGTCCCCCATGAGGACCAGAGCCTGTGAACGCAATGCCGCTCCTATCTGTCTAGAGAGGGCCTCATCCACTCTGTCATCCTGGTCAGGTGGCCTGTAGCAGACCCCCACTATAACGTCACCCGCCCCTAAGAATCCCTCTTGGGTGAGAGGGCTAGTTAAATATTGGAATTTTGGCCTACTTATCAGAGATAGTATTTCCTGTAATTAATTAGATGTTCTCTCCAGAAGGAAGAACAAGTCTCTGTCTTGTAAGAACAGGTCAAGGATGAAAGTCAGAGTTGGATATCCACACCCATGTTGAAGGAGGTCCTGGAACTAGGCACTTCCATACTGCCAGCCTGTCATACTGTCTCTGAGAATCCCTGAAAGAAATGGAAATGAAAGGAAAGTATACATCAGGGAATTTAATCAGAGAAGGAATCAATAACAGAGACTCCAAGGCCTGACTACAGTTGAAGCAGGGCAGGGTACACTTTCTATTCACCTCTGACACAAAAAGATCAGCTTCTGGAAGGTCCGAGTCATAAGTTTAAATTTTAGAATTTTGTCCTAAATCACCCACTTACAGTTCACAACCCTGAAATAGGTCAAATTGTCTGAAACTGTAGTCAAAGCTTCTAGGAATTCATAAGGCAAATCTTACACTGGATGTACCGATTTGAAAGATTAACCAGCTCCCAACACAGGAAAAAAAAAATTCATATCTCCTTGTTTATGTATCACATTGTGGCGGTGCCACGTGCAAGCTCCTGTGTCTTTTGATTTGGCTAATAAATATTTGGCATATACTTTGAACAAGATAGTTGTATAGGCACATCTACCATGAATACCAGAGAATCTTTGCTGCAAGGCTTAGTGGTATCTCCAGGGAAGGAAAGAGACATGGGCAGGAACATGGAATAAAAGAACATCCTTTTAGAGCCACTGAATGGGACATGCCACTGTTATGGAAAATTTAAATCTTGCAGGCAAAATTATGGCCTAAATAGTCTTAAAGTGCTTTTCAGGGCCACAAGCAACCAAAAATCAAGTTTATAAAGTCTGTGGATTTTGACAGGAAAGGTCATTAAATGACACCAGGTAGTTCCGCACAATCTGGCAGAAATTTGAAGAGCTGTTGGAAGTTTTCTCATTTTAAGAAATTATGAGGAATGTAATTTTTAGGAACTCTTATCAGATTTCTGCATAGCCAATCTAGTCAACTCTACTCAATAGGGTAGAAGAGATGCAAATGAAAACTTAATACCTGTTCAGATCACTGCCCTGACCACCATGCACATTGGAAATATGTTCCTAAAGACTCCTGATTTCTTCTTCCCAGGCTGTGAAGAGTTCACAAAAGTGGTGTCACTATTTGGCTCCAATAAAGGGATCTAGCAGAGAGAAAGGGCTGAAGCTTTTACACTTCTGCCTTCTCTTCTGATGTACATAATGGTACAAACTAAAACACTCATAAAAACCTAAATCCAATTAATACTGTGTATTAGAAATAAACTAAATACAACACAAGAAAAAGGAAGAAAGAAGTCAGAAATTAAAATGATTTTAACTAAGCTCCTACTAGTTCAATCCTATAATTACAAGCATTAAAAGAACAGAAAGTTCTAGCTAGTCGTACCATCTTCTTTACACTTGCACATGTTGGATGTAATGAATTACAGATACTGCTGGTTGAAGAGTTCTGATCTCAGCTGCATGGTCTTATGTACGCAGAAGTCAAGCATGGATCAAAATTTAGGAAGAATAATATTTTCAAGTGCTTAAGGAATAAGACAATGAATAGAAGTCAAGGCCTCATAGATGGGATTGGGTGTTGTCTGTGTAAGGAGAAAAAAGAATGAAAAAGGATGCTAATAGGAGAAGATTAATGATTCAAAAGAACGGAAGGGAAAGAAAGGAAAAAAAAAATCACACTGGTCCTACTCAGTTACACAGAGTACTGGTCAACCACATCATTATAAATAATAATCACTAAAGTTAGTTATAGTATATAAAAGTAATATTCTTTTTTTACTCTTTGTTTATACTTACTAGTGATGTGGTTCACTGTGAATTAAAAGTATATAGTTCTGAACTTAGACTCCAACCCATGGATTTCAAATGAAATATAAAAGAACAATAATCCACATACATAAAATCCACAGCTAGAAACTCTACATCTCTTGGCATACTGTGTAACGTAACCTTGTTTTAAACTGAAATAATTTTAAATATAGTTATTGCTATAGGCAAAGACAGGTATCTACAAACAGAGGATAAAATAATCTTCTAAATGCTACATACTGTAGAGGGGTTTGTAAATAAAAAATATATGCATATAGCATGATTATTCACTTCTTCCCAGGACCATTTCCCTTTTTTTTGGAAATCATTTCCATACTTAGACATTGAGCTACATCAAGAAGAATTCCTATTTGTAACACATCCGAGCAAAAAAGTTTCACATTCTCCAAAAGACAATATATGGACGTTATCCTTACAAAAGTGCCATTTAGAGGCTTACTATACTGGACTCAACCTAAGGTTTGAATGAATAAGATAGACAAAAGTCAACATAGTTACTATACAAATCATCATCAATATTTCAGGATTGTAAAGACAGCAATATGAAATCATTTTTTGCTACAATATTTGTTACTATCCTATCAAACATAAATTATGCATAAAATATTTTGAAGTTGAATGAGAGAAGCTGCTTTGTCAATAATTCGGGCAATAAAAGAACAGTAATTCCCCATGTATCAGTGCTTCCAACAGCATTTGGTTCCACTTTGATTGGTTCTATTGTTATTTCTTTTTTCTTGTAGTTAAGGTGAAAGCATAAAATGTTGGGTAATATATACATAGAATGGTGATTTTTTTCCTGGTAATGCTTTTTATGTGAAGGGATAAAGTTTCTTTAAATAAAGCCATATTTTCAGGACAAAAGAAATTCAAATAAAAGGATTCTACAAATTTAAGTCCAAACCATTAGCATAATTACTTCCTGATTGTTACTGAGAGAAAAAAGTAATTTGTTTGACTTCCAAAACTAGGGGACTGAAGTATCTTTCATAAAATTAGAGGCTGAGAGTGCTGGGACTGTTTAGGCTGGAGAAGGTTTGGGGAGGATCTTATCAACAAGTATCTGATAGGAGGGTGTAAAGAAGACAAAGCCAGACTCTTCACAATGGAGCCCAGTGACAGGACAAGAGGCAATAGGCACAAACTTCAACACACAAAATTCCATCTGAAATAAGAAAACACTTTTTTACTGTAAGGGTGGGTGAACACTAGAGTAGGATGCCCCAAGAAATTGTGGAGTCTCCATCCCTGGAGGTACTCAAAATCTCACTGGACACATTCCTGGGCAACCTTTTTGAGTTGACCGCTGCAGATGATCTCCAGAGGTGCCTTCCAACATCAATTGTTCTGTGATTCTGTAAGTGAATTTTACATGAAGATGTATTTTATTATTTTTTTACTAAGAGGTCTACCTCTTAGTCATGTGTAAAAGTACACATAATAGAAAATGCATCTGTAATCTTTGTTCTTCAAATAGAGATAATTCAAATTTCCCTCTTCAACTATACTGAACTTAATCTAAAAATTAAAGCTAGACACCAGTAAGAAGATTACATCAAGATTAACTCTCATATTATAATGATGGAGTAAACATGCCCACTCATTTGAAACCAGAGAGGTTTTTTCCCTTCCAACACATGTAAGGCAGGTGCACTTGTCCCATCCTACATACACTTTCTATGAACCTTGGAGCTAGGATACATGATGCATTAATAAGATCTAGGCTACTTTTGGCTGTCCTAGAGAGAAACATGAGAGATACATTGAACCGCATTCAGTACTGCCATAAAGTCCTCCCATAATCACTGGGATAAGAATTATGAGACTGGTCAAAAGTTGTAAAGGACTTGTATCAAAAGTGAGACCACAATATGTGACAATATCCAAGCAAACCTGCAAACATGCTTATTTCTTTTCTCCTAAAAATCTAAATATTTGTGGTCTAGATAGCAAGCCAATTTGAAAAATTTCATCTTTTCAGAGTGTCTGTGACAATGTAGGCAATGGGCTGACTGGGAGAACAGAAGCTCAGCCCCACTAAAAGATAACTAATTTTCAGAGGCTGAAGGAACTTCTAAGTACCAGAACTGCTTTACTGTGAAATTACTTGTAGACAATTACACCTTTAACAATGACAGACTTTGTATCAGAAAAAAAAGGGAACAGGCAATCATCTCTACCAACTCTTAATGAAGAAAGTAATAGATGAGGAAAGTTCCTTAAAGCATCTTAAATTAGTGGATGAGAAAAAAAGACTATCAAAAAGATAGTTAAGGAGAACTGTACCCTTGTCCAAGAGTCTCACTGCTTAAGAAGGTGAGTAACAGTAGCAAGTAGTGGACATGATTGATCACAATAAATTCTACGCCCCAGCATGAGCACCAAAAGAACTTGGCAGCTGTAGATACTGCTGCTAGAAAATACAGAGTGGTCACAGTCAGAAAGCACATTTTGGAAATAACATGCACAGATTTTAACTGTGAAGACTCACAGAATATATGAAATGGACCTTGGGAATCATCTGATTCAACCACTTTCTCTGAGATGGGAAACCTTTAAAGTTGGAGCTAATTTTGAGGTTAGACCAATTTGCTCAGGAAACTGTGCGGTCAAGTTTTAAATATCTTCAATACTGGAGATTTCACCACCTCTTCTGCCAATCTTTTCCAGTGCTAGATTATCCTCACTGTGATTTTTATCCCTAATATCTAATCATAATTTTCCTTGTTGCAGTTTGCATCTGTCCCTCTTCCCTTTGCTGTGCACTCCTGAGAAGAGCCTGACTCTTCTCAGCACCAAATGAAGTCATTGAGGACACCTTAATGAGATCCTGTTTAGTCGTTTTTTCTTCAGACTGAACAAACTTCTCTTTCAACTTCTTGTATATCAGTGCTCCAGCCTAATGATCTTGGTGTCTCTCTGCTGGATTTGCTCTGGTTTGCCCGTGTCTTCTATTGTGGAGTCCAAAACTGTACACCTTTCTGAACAGAGGTGAATATATACCTCCCTTAACTTGCTGGCCATGTATACTGTTGGTCTTCTCTGTGTGAGGGCACACTGCTGACTCATGTTGTCATCACAGGTAGCAGTCAGGTTAGCCAAGGACAATTTAGTCTTGGGAAACCCATACTGATTCCTTCATTCACCCTCTTGACCTTCACGTACTTGGACATGGTGTCTTGAGTTAAATACAGATACACTGATGGGGCTGAAGATATTAAAAAACCTGAAGATGATTCCAAAAAGGAATAATCATTTTACATTCTTTATTCTATACATGATTTAATAGAAGTCCATGATTACAATGATTCGCTTTTAAATCCTGATCTTACTTCCTTCTTGCTAGACTGACGCCTAGATATTGTCCTTCAATTCACTATTGCAAAGCCTTTTTATTTTCCCATCTTCCCTCTAGAAAGAAGGAATTGTAAGAAAATATTGTCTGGCTGAAGCTGAAAGGCTTCTACGTTCTATGCTTTGTTTGGGTTCCCATGACCTGAAATTCTTTTTCATTCATGTTAAAGTGCAGTTTTGTTATTTCCTAAGGCCTAGAGTTATGAAAAAGACAGCATATATGAGATAGGTAACACAGAGATTTTAGATATCTGTCTTGCCAGGATGAACCCTGAGTTCAATACCTATGTTACCCACGCATACATTGCATTGCCAGAATTAGGCACCTCAGCTAACACTTCAACAGAGGATCATCTAAAATGAGAATACTCAGTGTGCAGTTCCTTAAAACTAGTCACAAGGAAACACTGAAGACGTGTGTGTTTCTTAAATCCTCTCTTGTTTCAAGGATGAGGCACCTCAATGCTAAAGAAAAAATGTCCTCCATTTCAGACCCATAGTTCCGAGGGCCTTTCATGAATATAAGCAGCCATCTCCTCTTCTCAAAGAATTGAGAAAAGCTGACTTCTTTCTTTTCAAGATGCTCAGTGATGGTGGCAAATCCTTAAAAAGGGAGATTAGAGCATTCACCTGGGAAAGATATATCCTTGCCTCCAGTCCCTTAACTAGTTAATGGCTCTACATTTTATCTTTGGGTAATTATAGATAAAATACAGAAAAAATCATAAGAATAACAGATCAGCTGAAACTGGCTTTGCAACAGAACATTTCAACTATAAAGAAGAGCAAGGATTTTCTCTCAGTAACTATGACTAGTCTCTATCAGAAAAGTCTACATGGAATCTCTGAATGCAGGCTACTATCTTGCAGAAGATGCTGCAAATGGCTTGCGTTTCTATTAACAGCTACTTTAATTAGAATCAGTCAAATAAAAATAAAAAATAGACAGTTTTTAGTTGTTGGTAAGATATCTATTAAAAAAAAATTATCTATGGAGTCACACCAAAGGAAAATTAGAACATCTCAATTTTGACTGTAGTAGCTGTCAGAAGTTATTTCTGAAATGCACAATGTTTCTTGGATTTAAGACTGATAGATTACTACATATCAGAAAGGATAAAATAAATGTTGTCCTACACTCCATATAATCTGAAATCCTTCCAGACCGAAATAACAACTAATTCCAGGTTCTACTAATGCCAGCCCTCCTTGAAGGAAGTAGGAAAGGATGCACATCTCCCAGAGCCAGCTCAGAAGGGAAGAGAGGAGAACAATCAAAGGATCCAGAATACTTCAGCATGAGGGTCCTTCCTTACCATGTAAGTAGAAATAGTGAATGGAGGTGAGCTGAACTTCATTTAGTTGTGTAGATTTTAGCTAGCAAAAGAGCAGTATGCATCTCTCAGAAGGAAAGAAGACTAAGAGAAGAGTAAGATTATGCCATGATAGCATATGAAAGAAAGCTGGGAAAAGGTACGGGAGCTGTATTAACTTAGAATTCTAAGGACAGAGACACTGGGATTAAAGGGTTAAAGCAACAGATATTCTCAATGCTGTCAGCCTGGTCTGTCAGAGTTCAAATTTACCAATTATCCTGAAGCCAGCTGTCCCTACTATTCCATTCTAAATTTAATAGTCTTGGGAAAATGTTATCTTTCTAAATTAAAATGATTTGCAAAAGACAGGGTAAACCACTGCGAGTAAGGTATCCACTTAGCCACACACATACACTCTTTCACGCTTGCTGAACACACCCTCCCTGCTTTTACTATCTCATGCTGTACACTTGTTCCTGAAGAGCATCTACAGTTTTAAATAAGACATTTCAGTACTTTTATCCTTTCAACCTTTACTCCCTTCCTCCTAATTTATTTCTCCCCACAATAAATCAATTTTTATAGAAGCTTTAATTTTCCAGATGCTTATGCATATACTTAGTTCTATGACTTTGGATGCCTACAGAAATATGAAATTTGCACAGATTTAATTGAATTCTTGCTTTCACAGTTTATCTTGAATTCTGCAATTGCCAATCAACTAATATATTGCTAATACTATGCTTGTAAGCTAATGGATAGTTCTTAAAACTGAGTGAAATTGAAGTTCAGTTGAAAACACTGCCATTAAAAATGTTATTTTAGGCCAAACAATCAAGAAAATAGAGAATAACTTGATAATAAAACTTGGTATGATATTATATTAATAATGCAAACTAGAGGACAAACATTAAAAATAATTATTATCCTTATAGGAACTACTCAAATCTTATTAAAATTTATTTCTATATAAATATATTTGAATAGTTGATCTATTTATAAATAAGAAATTAATAATAATTTCAAACTGTCTTCTGAATTTTGTTCAATTTTAAGGCTGACAAAGAATGGGAGCTATGTTCTACTTTGACCACAACTGCCACAAAATTACTTTAGAAGACAAACTACATGCATGGAAGATTTTGGGAGGATGGGTAATGCTAGGTCTGTTTAAAGTAAGTCTGAATGTATTTGATTAATCTGGTATCAGTCAACTGTATGATGTTTCACTGACATTACCCCTTGTCATTTCTAATTCACTGTCTATTATGTTTTCCATGAATTTTCAGTCATGCAGTTCACTAACATATTCATATACACCTGAATAGGAAATAATCTAATACACCTGAAATGGAATAATGTAATACAAAACTAATACATAATGCACCCATTCCAAACATTTAAATCCAATATTATTCTCAGAATGTCAGCGCAATACTCTGAGGATGTGCTTAAGATCCTCGTGGCTTCAATAGCCTTGGTAATGTACTGAAAGTGAAACTTAAGTCTCTTGAGATTCCTAGATGCATTTGAGTTCTCAGATTCAGCCTCAAACACCACCAGATGAAGGTGGTTTTGTAACTTCATTGCAAACTGCATCTTTAGTGTGGAAAGACGGGGAGGACAGTTGTCACAGATCCAGTATAAAACATAAGGATCTATTCCAGAACATGGGCACCTAGATATCAAGTATAAGTTATAAATAAACATGTTAGGTGCTGCCTATAGTCAATAACTTTCACTATAGTGAAAGTCAGATTATCATTAGGTGTGATACAGCTTCTGAAAACAAAATGGCAAATCTGTAGGTGCAGGGCATAATTTTATCAAGTGTAAGTACCACAGATTAGATCAGCAGTCTACTATCATGAGAAAATTTTCACCAATGTCACCAAGGATCTGCTTTAACCTGAAATTATTTGATAAATTCTTGAAAAGATGCCACAACTTACTGCTAGTGATATTATGCTAGTCTTAATACAGCATTTAAGTAAAAAAAAGTTCATTATTTGAGATGCCAAGAATAGATCCTAGGGCATTGTGCTAGATCAGCTACACGGCTAAATAACAGATCTTGCCCCAACTACCTGCAGGTACTGCCAGATATTAATTCCTCTGGGTGTTTCAACACAAAATGAAGTAGGCACCAGAATGCCTCCCAGGCACCAACTGTATAGGTGACACCATTTTTATTACAGACATCAAAGAAGAGGAAAACAAATACCAAGATGCAGCAACTCCTATGGGGGAGCTGGGGAAAAAAAAAAAAAAAAAAAAAAGACTGAAAGAAGACAAGCTAAAGTTGAAAGGAACCGAATACCAAAATGCAGACATCTGAGGAACTCTACACAGTCTCTAAAAAGACAAAACCAATTGCCCATATTAAAAGATGTGAAAAGAAATCACAATTCTGGCACACCCTTATTTTTTAGCCTTGAGGAAAAATTGAGATAAAATGTTGGGAAGTTTTTTATGACTTTTGTGTGCCTGTGTTTTTGTACTGTAAACTGTTTGGGATTAGGAGTATTCTTACTATATGTTGCTAGAAAATTTAGGTACCCTGAGGTTTCTTGAGATCTCTCAATTCTTTTGATAAACAGAAGTATTTGTATAGAGTGGTGTCCTGGTTTGAGAGTCACAGGACTAATTTCTCTTCTAATGCTTGGGAAAACTGCACTTTTAGAAGACTCCAGTGTCTGAATTTGTGAAAATATTTACTTTACAGCCAGCTATGGTGCGTGGGTCTCAAGGTCTCAGTGTTTTCGAGCTAGCCAGATGCAGGGATGAGGAGGAGCAAGACCCGGGCACTTGACCCAAGCTGGCCAACAGCATTATTTCATACCATCAACGTCACACTCATTATAAACTAGAAAGTTTGCTGTGAAGTTCGCTCTCTCCCTTGATGGCTGCCATCCTGAGAACTTCATGCCCTGGTGCCGGAGCCCTGAGGCTCTCTCTTCCTCCTGAAGCTGTAGCACTCGCAGTGTCCGACATTTGCTGTCACTGCTGGGAGTGCACAGCTTCCTACTGGTAGAATTGGCTGAGTATAATCTTTGCATATTCTGTATTGGTGTTGGGATCAATATCAGTTCTTTAGTGCTGTTAATGTTAATTATCTAATCTTATTCTATTAAATCTGTTTATACTTCAGCTCTCGGGTTTTCTTGTTTTTCCCGATTTCCCTTTCCCAGGTGGGAAGGGGTCATCGGGTAATAGAATGATTGTCTAAATGACAACAAATTGTTATGGGTCTCTCAAACCATAACAAGTGGTTATCTAAAGTATCTGATAACTTATGCATACTCATTATTCTTTATATAATCTGTCCTTATCATTTTGTTTGTATTCTTATAAATATTCTTTAATTATCAAACTGTGTTATTCAGCTCAAGCCATTCCTGCAGATTATCAAGGTTTTACTATAGTCTAATCCTGTCCTATAAAGTATTTTGTAATCATTTCCAGTTTTTCAGCATCTGTCATTTTGACTAATGTAATTTTGGTTTCTTCCTCCAAAATGAAAATACTCAGCAGAATCAAACTTTGGCATGTCCCCAAGTGACAACTCATTTTAAGACACTGAAGAAAGGAAAGAAACAGGTTGGAGGAACATGACAGCTTTCATACCAGACTTTCTTGAGATTAGCTTGGGAGTCAGCCACATTTAAATGCATCTTCCTCTTTGTTTCACTGTTAGAGTAACCCTCTAGTTACTAACCTTAAAATTTGGTAGAATAAGCTATCATTTATAGTCTCTATTTTTAAAATATCTTCTCTAGTAAAACTTTAATCAATTACATCATTCACATTCAAGAAAATGCAATGGGTTTTTTTCATAATTAAGATTTTAAGAATCAGGGTATCATTTGGTTTACTTAAATCCAATTATATATTTAAAATAAAAATGTTGCATATTCTGTATTCCTTCCATTATCTAATTTTATAATTTTATTTTAAAATGGAAATTTTTTTCATAAACTATGATTCATGAATCATTAATGCTTTCTCCCCAGGTTCTAGATAATTAATGATTTTTTCTTCATATTCAAAGTAAAATTATAGTAAAATACTATACTAGACTTACAGAAAGCAATATTTATCATCATATTTTTCCTTTTTGAAAACTATAAACTATACTGTGTGATGATTTCAGTTCTTCACAATTCTCTTTAGTAAAGAATTCTCAGATGTGCAGTACATTTTCAAGCTAATATCCTCAATAAAATAAAACATCCAGCCTATATAACAAAAAAGTACTTAAGTATCATTAAGTCTGAAATTTGCAAATTTTTTTGGAGAAATTTTACAAGGTCTTCTCCCATTACTTATCAGTCAAATACTTTGAGAATGTATCTTTCATTGTCAAGACTGATTTATAAAGGTGTTCAACGTATTGGCATTCTGAAGCTAGTTCTCCACTTTGAATATTACCAGTACAGCAGTACTACTCTAATACAAAGTACCTGTAACACGGGTATATGCTGGATATGAGCAAAATATTGCTTCTACTGGCATACTTCTCCCATTCACTGTCCAGAGTAACTAGTTAAACCAATAAAATTAACTTCATTTACTGACAGATTTAATTCTTCCTTTTATATATATATATATACACACACACAGAGAGATAAATAAATGCCCTTTCTTACACTTTTAACCAGCAGGTTTTTAATCCACAAATTTTCATGTACTTTCATGCATGATTTTTTGGAAAGTCTCTTAAATCTTAATATTATTTTAGGATTTCTCAAACTATGTCCATCCTACTTGATTACAGTATTCCCTTCATTCTACTATAGTATTCAGATTGTCTTTTATAAACACTAAGATTCTTGAGTGCACTATTCATGCACTAATGCATTCTACGAATCTGTTCATCCTACCATGCAGAATTAAATAAAACATGGTCTCCTGTACAAACCATGCTGAAAAGTTACGGCCTATCAGTAAAAAACAGATCCAGGGATGTTCTTTCTTTAGAAAATACCCTAGCAACACTGCCTATTCTTAAGCATTACCTCCACTGCCTAGTGTAAAATCACATTTTACTTTGCTTATGACTACAACTGCTTTACTTGAGTTGGAGTTTCATATGTCAGAGATCTACCTCAGATTAAGAATTCCAAGATAGGAGGAAATATGGGATTTCTGAGGGCAGGAAATGCGAGTGAGCAAATGAAGGGAAATTCACAGGATACTAAAATAAAATTAAATGAGAAGACAGAAAAGAGGACTGAACTAGTACAGGCAAGGCCAGAAATTTGGAGAGGGGGAGTTGAAAGAATGAAAACAGCAGTGTAAATACACTGGAAGCATCAGCCTCCAGGGTAAGAGTAAGAGCTGTGAAAGGACACAAAGATCCACAAGATATTTGGAGTAAAGACTAAAGCTAAGAAGACAGTTGGACAGATTAGAAGAGTTGAACTTTCATTGAGTGAGCAGAAACATTTGTTGGACACTGTGCTAGAATGCATTTTCCTAAACTGAATCCCATGATAACTAAAGAAATGTCAGCAACAGTTTCAGCAAAATAATAACGCACATGACCACTGGCTACTCCTACCAAGTATTCCACTAAAGCACACAGAGTTCTGTGCAGCCATCTCTGTTATTGACCCACACCAGGTTCATCTAGTTAGTGGCTTGCAAGCTTGATCAGGCCTAAAAGATGATGCTTTGGCCACGAATACTCAGGCTCTCAGCCCCATGAGCTGTTACCGTGCAGCTGATCAGCTGTGATGCAAAAATTGCACAGGTCTAATGTACATGAGTGTTGATACCACAAACATAGTGGAATTTCTAATATCTCAGTTTGGTTTTACAAAAAAAGAAAGGAAATTACATAGATACAATTATGTCAAAATATTATAACAAGTCATACTGGAAAGTCAAAAAATAGCACAAATAAGACTTTATGATCTTAATTCAATTCATACTTATGTATGCATAATCTTTGATTCCATGATCTATTAGCTGCTTACATTTATTTTCCTCAGTAAACCTGCCTCAGCCGGTATATGTGACCTACTCTAAAGGTAGGTCATGACTCTGTCGCAAGAGAACCTGTTGAATGTAAAGGTAAACAGAAAGGGGAATATATTCTGAATGAACTAGAGGACTGCAAGGGGAAGAAGAAGAAATTCGTATGCAGGGTAGTGTAATGCTACCCTAGAGATGCAGACTTTTTCTACCACAGAGGTTTCTTTGACAGTAGGAAAGTCTCTTAAATCCAACTCTGCCAGAATGATCATTAAGCATGTAACTTTCAGGGTGCCCAACTTCATATCCTGAGTTTTGACTATAAAAGCACTATTGGCAGTTGACCTGGTAGAGGAAATTGTGCTTTGCACTTTTAAATGGTATGTGATGACAAATATTCTGCAAAATCAGAAAGCAAGTTTTAGGTGTTTTGAACTACGCATCTAAAATTACCCAGTAACATTGACCTTAATGCCTCAGGGCTTCACAGATCCATTTTTAAAATGGAGTAATAATAGCCTGTCATCAAACAAGGTTGTTTTGAAAATAAATGCATTATGTTTGCAAAACTCTACTGAGAAGCATGTGAAGATAATAATTCTCTTCATAGAAACATCTCATAATGTGCACTAAAGGCATAAGACCACACTAACAATGAGGCAATAAAATACTAAATAGCAACTGGCTAAAGGAGCATCATTCATCTTGTACTGTGAAAGGGGAGTGAATTTTATCAGAAAAATTCCATGCGATACTGCACAACATTCAGTGCTATGCACAACAGTCAGTGGTATGCACAACGTGCCGTCAACACACAGTTCACATGCCACAGTTCATGGGCAGACTATATGCAGACAAACATGGGTACTGAGACACAGGTACTGTCTGCATAAAGCCAGTTTGGATCTAATAGCGCTTCTTAGCCAATCGCATGCAGTTCTAATGCTTGAAAAGCAGCAAAGGTCTGGAAGAGTTGTAGTCATGTTTGCATGCCGATGAATCTGAGCTAAGAAGCCCCGTTAGACGCAAGCTTGATCTGTGTAGATTTAGGCTGGGTGTCATTTCTCCATGTATGTGAATTTAAGCAGAGCCTCATATAGATTATTAGCTGGCTCTGTTGTCCTTGACACACCCACAGACAATATAGGTGAGCATTACTTCATTGCGCTTCCCAATGTCTCCGGGCCTGAGAGACCCTGAATGTGCTCTCTCTACTTCTATGGCTCTGTGCCTAGACTTAAGATCTTTCAAAATGATCTTAGGCTTAGGAAGTAGAGTGCAGGAGTACATGACCTTGATCTTTGCAAGATAGCTTTTTTACCCATTTACATGAATTACCTCTTTCTCAAGACAATTGCAAAATGACTGTAAAGAACTTCCCTTCCATATCTTCTCTTCATACCTCTTCTAAATAGAATATGCTTATCCATACCTATGTTTTAACTAACAATATCATCTCCCCAGGTTTGTTATAAACAACTAAATTAGCCAGTCACTCTACTCTTCCCCACTCTTTTTGCTTTTCTATACAAATCATGACTTTAATTATCTTATTCTTCATGCTTATTCCAAAGCAGCTCCATTGTCAATCTGAAGCACTTGAGTGCTTATTTCTTTTGTTTACAATGCATTAAAAAGAAAGATATTTCTGAACGTGTGATACCCATCCAACACAATCTAGTAATATCACCAAAGTCAATCAAATGCTTGTGAATCTAAAACTTTTCTCTCTTTACTGCCAGTAATCCCTAGTCACACTTTTTTTTCTTTTCACATGTAGCTGTCATCTAAATTATCTCTGAAAATATATCAGACATTCTCATCTTAAGCTCTTTCCTTAAAAGTCTGAAGTACTTCACGTTCCTATCGGGTATTTCTCCACAGGCTTTTATTCCTTCATGAACTTAAGTATAATCACAGTCAAATACTCCAGCAATTCTTTAGGATATTTGCTATTCTTATTATGGTAAGTCGCAGTTCATAGAAAAGAGTATACAACCCAAGCAGATTTCCATATTCTGAGTAAAACTTATCTTCTCCTCTATTTCACTCTTTCCCATTTTAATGTTCAATGGGATTATGGGTGACTTGTCCTGTTTTAGTCTAATCATGTTTGTCATTGACTAATTCTCAGGGAGGAACACCATTTTTTTTCCAAAGACATTAACTTCTCTCTTTTCAGACTATTTCATTTTGTCACTATATCCTTCCATCTAACTATTTCCAGCTCAATAGGCAATGCTTCCTGATTTGTGTTCTTGTATTTTTTTTTGTTTGTTTTGGGTGATTCTTTTTATGAAACTGGTAGAGAGTGAGAAAACGAGGGAGGCAGAGAAAGATGTGGATGGAGGGGGGAGGAGGGGGAGGTGGAGAGGGGGAGAGGTGGATGGAAAGATAGATTGATGGGGAGAGAGGCAGAAAAAGGCAGGGAGGGGAAACAGGGAGGGGAGAGAGAGGTGGACAGAGAAAGAGAGATGTCGGGGAAATGAAGAACAAGAAAAGGAAACAGAATCATAGAATCATCTAGGTTGAAAGGGACCTTTAAGATCATCTAGTCCAACCATCAACCTAACACCACCAAAACCACCACTAAACCATGTCCTTAAGCACCATGTCTACATGTCTTTTAAATACCTCCAGAGATGGCAATTCCATCAGTTCTCTGGGCAGCCTGTTCCAATGTTCAATAACCCTTTCTGGGAAGAACTTTTTCCTAATATCCAATCTAAACCTCCCCTGGCATAATTTGAGGCCATTTTCTCTTGTCCTATTGCTTGTTACTTGTGACTGGGAGAAGAGATCAACCCACATCTCTGTAAACTCCTTTCAGATAGTTGTAGAGAGCGGTAAGGTCTCCCCTCCGCCTCCTTTTCTCCCAACTAAACAACCCCAGTTCCCTCAGCTGCTCCTCGTAAGACTTGTTCTCTAGACCCCTCACCAGCTTTGTTGCCCTTCTCTGGACTCACTCCAGAATCCCAATGTCTTTCTCATAGTGAGGGGCCTAAAACTGAACACAGTACTCAAGGTGCGGCCTCACCAGTGCCAAGCACAGGGAGACTATCACTTCCCTAGTCCTGATCACCACGCTATTTCTGATACAGGCCAGGATGCTATTGGCCTTCTTGGCCACCTGGGCACACTGCTGGCTCATATTCAGTCAACACAGCTCAAGAAAGACATCTATGCTCTAAATTGATATATTTCAGTAACGTAATATATTAATGAATTTCCCCAAACAGTTCAGCTAGAAGTCATATATGAACAGGAATTACTTCAGTAGATGAAAGTTATTGTACAAATATAAAACTTCACCACGGACAAGAATGGACTGATGATACCCATCTGAAAGGAAACAGTTTTAAATCTTGTTCAGTACGTAAAAAAATTGAACCTTCAACTGATACATGCATAATTGTGTAGTTCTTGCTAAGTCTCTAAAAATATAGTCATAATACTTTGAGAAGTTCAGAGTTCTGTACTTCTTTGAAGTCCACACCACAGAGAAAACTGCAAGACATCTTCAAACATTGCTAACATTTCTGAAGCTACCATCAATGTTCTAACACATTTCTCACTCATTCAGAAAAGTCACCACACAAAAATAACAGAGTTGAGAAGTGTAGTTAAGAAAGGATTCAATATCGTACAAACAGAACACTCCCTTACTTTGCAACATATTGCCTTTACAATCCAGTAAACTGTTTCACTTCCACTTTTTGAGTCTTTGATAATTCCACTTTTCTATGTGAAACTTAAACTGAGATTCATTCTGAAGTGGGTTTTTTTTGTTTGTTTGTTTCTACTTTTTTCAAAAGGAAGGAACAGAATGAAACTTAAGACTGCTGGACTATGATGGACAATTAAAGACCCCCTTTACCATTGTTCTGTTTTCCAAGCAAGTGTCCTGACCAATAATGCTTGTAAGTTTTGCTTAAGTCTTTTTGAAATTGTTTCAATATGTTTATGTAACTATATATAATCTTTGGACCAGGGGAAAAGTGTGTGTTGGGTAAACCAGTGGTTAGAGAACTCTCTTGGGATAATGACAGACCAGAGACTTGAACCTGAGTCTCCACATCAGAGGTGAGTGATATGATTATCAGCTTAACTACTATTTTGGATTCTCTTACACTCCATGTCATTTCTATGCTGAGAAACTTATATCACTACAAGCACCATAAAAACTGGTGCAGTTCAAGGGAAAAAGCTGGTATGTCTTCATTAAAGCTGGCTTTAGGAAAAAAAGAAATCTTTATCTACTTTAATTTTATACACGTTTCAGCAGGATTAGCTGCCCTTCATGACTGTCACACATTCATGCACACCTACAGACAGAAACCTCTGCTTCCTTGAAAAAAAGATAGGGGTGGAGGGAAAAGGACATGTACCTTCAAAGTCATTGTATCATTTGAGGAATGTGTGCCTTTAGTGAGAGGAACTTGCTCTTTCCACTGAAGCACAGATCTACAAAATGGACACACAGCTACCTGTGTGTCGTGGTTTGCCCTCAGCCACCCACAAAGAACCACGCAGTTGCTCGCTCAACCCCCACAGCCGTGGGGAAAATCAGAAGAAAAAAGCAAAACTCGTGGGTTGAGATAAAAGCAGTTTAACAGAAACAGCAAAGGGAAAACGATAACAGTAACACCGATAAAGGAATATAGGAACGCGACTACACTGCCGCCGCTCACCGACCGGACCCAGACCGCCGCAGGCTGCTCCGAGTGGCAACTTCCCACCCCCTTCCCCAGCCAGCTCCCCGCTATAGCCCGGGCATGGCTCAAGTGGCATGGAATACCTGTGTCCCCTGCCGGCTCCTTGGGATAATTAACCCCATCCCTGCCGGAACCAGGACACTGATGGCGCTCACTTACACATTTTTCAAGGCTTTCTCTAAAGGCAAGACACCACTCAGATTTATTTGCAAAATCTCTTCAGTATGTTTTCTCCTACTTGCAGTATTTTCTGGAGGATGGTGATACCAAGACCCGTCTCATTAGAATTTAAGTAACATCCCTAAACAGAAAAAAAAATTGTGACAATAAAGTGAACCATTATTTACATTTAAGTTTTTAAGCTGTAGTGGAAAATACTGACCTATTGAGAAACTAATAGGCTAGCTCACTATTGATTAATAGTGAAACATATAAACACAACTTGATAGTGTTTCAGTTGGAAAAAAGAATCTAATGATTAAAGCACTAACAGAATTTGAGATGTGTAATATTTAGCACAAATGGGACCAGTAACACTCAGTTACACAGTATCATTAATATGTTCAGTGTCGTTATAGAGTACATAGCTGCTGTTAGCCAAAATACATTTTGTTCACTTGGAATGTGAACTGAAGCTTAGGTGTACAAATCTTAGCTGTTACACTAAAGATAAATGATCACAGCTTAAGCCTGAGAATCAATTTTAAGGGATGCATGGCAAACTTCTCTTTGGGTACAGTAATTAGTACTCAGAGCATATATGCTTACTGACCAAAAAATCTGTTCAAAATTCAAACAATCACTTCAATATGATGGAAAAAAAAAATTAGATACTGTATTACACACGGCCAACTTCAGCACAGCAACACAATACCAAATTAAGAGACAGATTATGTTTCAAATGAGAAGTTAAAGTCAGGCCATTGTTTCCTTTTCTGACAAATTTTAAGGTAGGTCACAAATCACTAATCTTAGTCCAATGTGTTTGTTTACTGTTTTTTCAGCATTTTCAAATCTAGCTAAATCTCTTTGCATGATACCCATCAAACTAAACTAAAAACAATTTTAGAAAGAAAATAATTCTTCATAAATTAAACAAGAGTGTTTTAAATACCAACTTTAAATGAAAAAAAAAAGTATTTTAATCATTTATATTATTGTCAAGTTCTGTATGGTTAGATGAACACTAATGAGGCCTAATAGAGTTGCAAAGGGAAAGAGATTTGTCATCAAAACTATAGTGCATCTGCGCATGATGATCTGAATGTTAGGCCGTGTGACTAAAATTGCATATGATTAGAAGAATGCAGTGAGCGGTGCTAACACAGATAGGACAGCCCCCTTCACTGCTCTGATAAATCTGCACTCATTTAAACAGTTCCTAACAACTCCCTATGTGAGTGTCAATCCAACTGCTTTGAAAGCATCCGCTTTTTAGTTACAGTGAAAATAAAGCAATCCTTTCCAGAGTTTCATATCCTTTATAGGAGGCTCACATGATGCCCAATAAGTGTGGTAGTGCAATAGTCTGAAATTAATCTGGTATACAGATTGCTTTCTATGGAGCTGAGAAAGGAAATCCTCAAAGACCCAAAAATAACTGAAGATACCTTTCAGGAATATAATGAATTGTCAGTTTTGCCAAAAGGTTCATTCTTCTCAGGAAGTTCTCAGCTGTATTCTGGGCTTTTCCAAGAATCTCAGACGACTGTAACAATGCATGCTGCGTAATGGTTGCTGAAACTACTAACAATGCCACAGCATCTCACAAGTCAAGTGAAACTTGGAGAGAGGTGTGTACTATGAGATGACCTTGTGGAATAATTGTTTTTAATTCCTCTTTAGAGTTTATTGGGAACTTATCCAGAAATGGTGACACCTTGTGTCATTTCAGAAAGCTATATTTTCAAAAGAGAGTTGAGTAATGTGCTACTATGAATTGAAGACTAGCCAAAGTAGTATACTTCCTTCCAAAGAGGTCTAGACACTCTGGCTCCATCCTTTAAAGAGTAACCCTGAGGCCTGCTGTCTCATTCTCTCCTGAGCTTTTTTAACCCAAGAACATATTTAAACAGAAATACCACAAAAGGGCTCAGCTCCTTCCTTTTGCCTTTTTTCAGAGCTGATGACTTTGGTTTTGGCGTCTTCCCAAGTAGCTAAGCAGATTCATTCACGTATGCTACAGGTCTGTTGGGCAATGACCAGACAACATCCAGCCACTTGTGTGTATTTTCTTGTCACTCTCTAAATAAATTTATTTGCCACTTCTTAGTTTTCATTAGTCTTTGAGGAAGGTTCTGAAAGTGGATCTCTTCCTCTCTCTCCAAGGAGTTATCATCCTCCACTTCCCAAATCAGGCCTATATCTCTGATATTATCACTTTTGCCCAGCACTGCATCTGTTCTTTCAAGCTTCCCAATGAATTTTGCCCTGATTATGCTCTCCTTTTCCATGCCATTGTCAAATTCTAGTGCCTAGAATACCTTAATGCATTCTCCAAAAGCATTAACTTAGGTCTTCATTTTTTCACACTGGACTCCCTGGTATTGGGGTAAATATCAGCAGCAAGGTCCTCTTTTTCAAGGTTAGCATAAGGAACTTCAGGATTCTTAACTTTCTAATTTTCTCTCTTTTCAAGCTGGGTGTCACAGTGAGAGAGAAGAAGGGCAGAAAAACAGTTATCCTGGGAAAAGGAGGGATGATGAGGAGAAAAAATTCTATGAAAACAATACTTAGTTATTGAGGGAAGGGAAAGAAAGCTCTGTTTGTCTCTACCAGCTGTCATAATTAGCTGGTATATTCCATGGAGGTTGTCTACTGAACTAGGCTGCCTAACAGAGAGGATGCTCCCTTGGCTGTTTAAAAACCTCACTTGCTTTTCTCAAAACTTACTTCCTTAGTCCATGCCCTGTTACAACCAGGTGAGCTTTAAAGCAAGAGGAGGAGAAGCAAATATTGCAACAGATCATTTTGTGGCAAATACTATTGTTGCGGTTTAATCCCAGCCAGCAACTAGCACCATGCACCCATTCACTCCCCACACCCCTGCCTCCAGTGAAGGGAGAAGAGGGAGAAAAAGGAGGAAAAAAACTTGTGGGTTGAAATAAAGGCAATTTAATAGTACGTTAACAGAAGAGGAAAAATAATAATAATAATGGGAAAAGAATATACAAAATGAAGTGATGCAATACAATTGATCTCACCACCTGATAATCAGTTGCCCAGCCCAGCCCATGTAGCAATCATGGATTCCTGCCCCCTGGCAGACCCCCATTTATATACTGAGCATGACATCTATGGCATGGAATATTCCTTTAACCAGCTTCTCCTGTCTGTGCTCCCTCTCAGCTTCCATGGGAAGGTGAAAACGTTCTTAACAATATAAACACTACTTAGGAACAACCAAACCAATATAGGTTATCAACATAATTCTCATACAAAATCTAAAACACAGCTGCTACTAGCAAGAAAATTAACTCTATCCCAGCTGAAACCAGGACAACTATTTATGCACTGGAAACACATCACAAGATTTCTGTTGTTGTTAGTCCTTTTCTGACATTTATACCTGTATAACTCTTACAGAATTTTGGAGCACTTAAATGATTCCTGTGGCAAGGATACCTCATCATAACTGCTGCTAAGGGTCTAGGTCTTAGAGTTCTTCTATACCCTCAAGTATGATCCAAAGAGTGAAGAGACCATATGATTAAAGTCAACTCCAAGCATGTTTTGAAAACTGACAACAAAAAGAATATTTTTCCATTATACAACCCTAAACAACAGACAATCTGTTTCAGTATCTCTCATTGTTAGAGTCCAACACAAAGTGGCTCAATTTTGTTTAGCCATGAGTATCTAATATTTTGTGAGAAACAGTATTTAAAAATTCAATAAAATAAAACATTCCTAAACACTAACTAAAGAATTCACTGGTCTTGTTTGAGTCAGTGAGCAACACAAGCCAAAGATTCTTCTTCTGATTGTATGAGACACATTAAACAAGGGAAAATACAGCATGAAAAGAAAATGTTCTCATTTCAGCATGGCTGAGTCTTTTTTTCACAAGTTAATGTCTTAGAAGTATTTCTGAAATCTAACAATTTTTTGTATGTTGTTGATTACAGCCCTTTAATTATATACTTTCCCAGATCTTTCCTTTCAGCAAAAATTTACTTGGTTTAAATTATTATCTTTTTTAAAAGATATACTTAAATATTAAAAAAAAAAAAAAAAAAAACAAAGAACAAAAGATTCCAAGTTTCAAATCTAGTGCAACATGCTTCCATCTTAAGATTTTAGAACTCTGCACGCTTGGAGTGGAAAAGCAAATATCCCAAAATAAACTGCTACTCTTTAGGGGCAACTCATTAAGCAGTGGCTTGTTAGATGTAAAAGCAGGTGTAAAATACACATACAGATCACTTGGCCGAACATCTGGAACTTTAACCCGATGAAGCATTTGCCACTTTAACCCTTGAACTGAAGAAAGCATTAAGGTGGGTGCTTTTTAAGTACATGCTTCTATCTCTTCAAAGTAAATTTGCCTTTTGAGCAGTGTATTTTTTTAAATAATAGACATATGTGATCTAGATCATAATGAGTGGCGAGTAAAGGAACCCTAGCCTGTGAGGTTCTGATTCTCACTCCATTTCTCATGACTTTGCTCCTTCTCTCTCAATAGTCCACCTCTAAACCAGCTGAAGCCCAAGCCTGAACCTACTCCCCAAGATCAGTTTCTGAGATTTAGAAGAGATCAAGCAATGGCATTACACTAAGTATCTCTCATTGTTTCTCCAGGATTTTCTGCAAAGTCTGCATTTGGATCCAAATCCTCTTTCTAGGTTTCACTTCTGATAATCTTCACCATAATTCACTAAGTGCACAAAAGTATTACCACAATAATGTCACAACCAAGTATTAATATCTTTAGATTGTTATAGGCAACTCCAAATCAATCCTATATATTCTCCTTCAGATCACATGGGATGGGTGTGCCCTCAAACAATGGCATTATGTCTCCACCTGGACAAGCTCAAGAAGTGGTCTTGTGTAAACCTCATGAGGTTCAACAAGGCCAAGTGCAAGGCCCTGCACCTGGGTCGGGGCAACCCCCTGTATCAATACAGGCTGGGGCATGAAGGGTTTGAGAGCAGCCCTGCTGAGATGGACTTGGGGGTACTGGTGGATGAAAAGCTGGAAATGAGCCAGAAATGTGCGCTCACAGCCCAGAAGGGCAACCATATCCTGGGCTGCATCAAAAGAAACATGTCCAGCAGGTAGAGGGAGGTGATTCTGCCCCTCTACTCTGCTCTGGTGAGACCTCACCTGGAGTACTGCTTCCAGCTCTGGAGCCCTCAGCACAGGAAAGACGTGAACCTGTTTAGGTGGGTCCAGAGGAGGGTGACAAAAATGGTCAGAGGGCTGGAGCACCTGTCCTGTGAGGAAAAGCTGAGAGAGTTGGGGTTGTGCAGCCTGGAGAAGAGAAGGCTCTGGGGAGACCTTATTGCGCCCTTCCTGTACTTAAAGGTGGCTTCTAAGAAAGACGGGGACAAACTTTTTAGCAGGGCCTGTTGAGATAGGACAAAGGGTAATGCCTTTAAACTAAGAGAGAGTAGATTTAGACTGGATATAAGGAAGAAATTTTTTGCAATGAGGGTGGTGAAACACTGGCACAGGTTGTCCAGAGAGGTGGTAGATGCCCCATCCCTGGAAACATTCAAGGTCAGGTTGGATGGGGCTCTGAGCAACTTGATGTAGTTGAAGATGTCCCTGCTTATGGCATGGGGGTTGGACTAGACCTTTAAAGGTCCCTTCCAACCCAAACTATTCTTTGATTCTATGATTCTGTCAAAATTCTTGGGCCTGCAAGTGTATAATGAACTTTTCATTTTACCTTTCTTTCACTTATTCTTGCCTGAATGACAAATATATGGAGGCCAAATGCTGAAGTTTCTCTCTTTTTTCATTAAGCAGTACCAACATGGTAAGTACCACTGACCAGGACTGGCTTCATCAACTGTAAAACTTACTTCTGAAGTAATTTATCAACTCTGATTAGCCAGTTTAAGTGGGGAAATGATACACATCCTATTTATGCCTCAAACTATCTTTCTAGGGCATGACATATAAGAGGAAACATTTAATCACTGGGGAATTTCCTTGCTCTTTCCTCAGTAATGGTTTTCCATGAAAGAGAGGAAAGTAACATCCTTCCCCTACACACAGCTCTTTCATTTCCATCTTCACAAATTACTTACAACAATTAAAGTTTGATTTTCCTTGCCCCATCTTTGCTGTTTTAGGCAATATAACATGAATCTTGTCCAAATGCATATCATTACTTGCCAAAAAGACAAAAAGGAAAAAAAAAAAGAAAAAAATAAGAAATATCATCCAGTTCCCCTAATCCCACATCATTTTTATAAGGATATGGGATAAACATCAGGAGTTGAATTTTTTGTTAATTAATAGAGGCATCTTCAAATTCAGTATGTTCTGTTCACCAACACACAGGTAGTCTATATCTAAATTCTCAAAATAAATAAATTTTTATATTGATAAATATATATTTTTTTTCTGTGGAAACATATACAGAAATACATACAGAAAAATGCATTAAAAAATATTGAGGTTGTAAAGGCAAGGATTAAGGTGCTGGCACTAAGTGATACTACTTACACGTATGTATTAGCCTTAATAATCACATGATTCCGTATTATTTTTCCCTGTGCAATGAATGCCAATCCTAGACCAGTTGAAGGCCTATGCCCTATAATGGGGGTAACTGAATGAGAACTGTTTTCATTTTCAAAATCAAAGGTATTAAAAGGTGCACTGGTACTTACTAAATCAAGTATTTACTAAAACAAATTAAGAACGGGAACAGCAGTTTAATGTTGCACCACAGAACTGGATTCTATCCATGTCTGAACTCCAGAAACAAACCTCTGAACATCTGAACAGATCTTTATACATTTGAACATATAAAATGCTACTTAATTTATAGAGAATGTTCTTCACATAATACTTCATTAAGATGTGAAACCCTTGCTGTGAGATGCTATGAATGCTTAAAATTTGCATTGCTTCAAAGACCAATTGAACAAATGATTGAACAAATGCATGGAAGAAAAATCCGCTGGAGCTATTAAATACAAGACAATACATCTGACTCGGAAAGCTGCTGTAAATTGTTGAAAGCTGTGAGAGTACACTGGAGGAAGTATTACTTACTGTATGCTTGCTTTGCTATTATACTCTTCTAAGACCAGCCTCTTAACTCACAGTCACTACTGGAGAAGAGTACTTGGCTAGATGGACCTTCATTCTGACCAAGAGCCATTCCTATGTTCTTACACTAACTATATTAATAGTGTGAAAAATGAGCTCCTTGTAGTAACCAGTTAGAAACACCAAGTCAGTGGATACTTCTCACCATAACTAACTGCTTCAGTTAGTATTTGTGAACTGAGGACATTAACACCCTTACTCAGTCACAGAAATACTGTGACAGTAAACTCATTAATGTTGTGAAGCAGTCTGATACTATAGTGATAAACACCACTGAAAAGCTCAGGAGAAAAATTAATCATTCTTTTTCTAGAGAAGGGTTTGAATTGTGTGCTGTAAATAAGGCTCAGGGCTAAATGTTGAATAGTAAGGATAAAAAATATTGAATAACTGCTTATTCAATGAGCACTGTCTGTCCTGGGGTGCAACTGAGATAAGGACCTTGTGAAAGAAAAGACTACAGGCTTGTGTCATTAAAAAAGAAATATAATGCCTACATTGAAGGTCCTAAATAAAAACTGCACCGCCAACCAACAACCTTATTTTACCATTAATAAAAAAGCAAACTAAAACTGCTGAAATTTCACCATGTGGTGTCATCTTGGCAAAACTTTACCATATGATTTAGGATCTCTATATCCATCACAACAACCTGTTCCATTTAAACTAACAGAATGACTGATAGCACTTTATTAACCTCTGTATATTTCAGCACTAAAAGAAAACGAGACAGTTTGCAAATGCATTTCACAAATATTTGTTATACCAAGGAAATATGGAAATATCAGGATTTGAATGAAAACTATATTTCTGCTGAATGTAACACTTTTTGCCCTGTTCCTTGTACGTTGTCTCCTAAACTTGGCGCTCCTCACCCGTGCTAACTGCCACAGTCAACCACTGTCAGTTCCTATTCCCAGTCTCATTTTTATACCCATTTCCTTTACCAACCATTTCTAGCATTCCAGCCTTTTCAGATTTTTATATAGAGCCTGCTTGCCAAAACACTCCAAATACCCCTATTTAAGTCTCTCTACCTCCACCTGTCTTCTAGCCACATCTCCCAGGACACATGCCTATTCCATCCTTTTAGAGGCTTCATTTTGTGCTTATATCATGACTTTTATCCTTCTGAAATCAAGACTTACATAGTCTACATGAAAGTAAAAATAGAGGGGATATATTTAACTATTGTGACAGGAGAACAACAGATTTGTAACATATACATATACTATATACCATATGCTTTATTTCTACATTTAGTATACTTGGTTCTCTGAAATGTTACTTGTGCACATTATGCGAGAAGATCCCTGGCAGATCATTAGACCACTTGGTTATGCAAGATACTGCTCTGCAATAAATGTGCACAAAACAGGAAGCACAGTGATTGCAAAATACTTCTGAGCATAATCTGACAAATTAGCTATACAGTTGACAAGGAGGATATGGAAGTGGATAAATAATTACTCGAGAAAATTGAAAACTAAAAATAAGTGTAAATTACGTTTTTTAGGAAACCTCACCAATGACTTAATTGAGATTCTGGGGTCAAACTACTAATATTAATGTGTTGGGAGTTTTAATCTGCAAAAATAACCTAGACACACAAATTCAATACTCGTGCCTAGTGGCATTTAAAAATAAAAAATAATGATCCTGACAAGTCAGCAAGTAAACATGGAAGGCATTAAATTCATAGTTAATTCTCAGAACCACCAATAACAAACACACTAGAAACTTACATCACAAAGGTTTGAAATTCATGCAATGTGCGGAGGGAAAATACCTATTCCAGAAGATATTCCCAAATCGAATTTATAGAACTCTTCTTTTTTTTTTACCTTCTCTAAAAGGCATCTATTTCCTGGACGCTTCTCATACTGTGACAATATGAATACTTTAAAACTTAACCTATTTCAGCACTTGTCTAGGCTATGAAGTGATAGGAAAAAAATCCACACACCAATCACACGATTCTTACAGAAGAACGAAGTCACTAATGTGTAAAATCAAAGACTAAACATGATATTGAAGTTTTTGTAATGACTAACATGACAGAAAAAGAAGAAAAAAAAAACCAAAAAAAAACGAAAAATTGTCCAACTCCAGCAGAAGAGCCTGTAGCGGTGCAAGAGGTTATTCACTCCCAGCTTCAGAACTTCACAATGGCCTTGGCTAAATTTCACGAAGCTCCAATCAGCCCATTTCTCCAGTCTGTCTAGGTTCCTCCCAATAGCAATTGTTATGAATTGTTTCTCCCCAATTTTGTATCATGTACAAACCTGCTATACTTGATATATTGCAACCAGTATTGGCCCTTGAATCCTAAGGAAACCCCCTGGTAGACACCAATACTTGGATTTTGTACTGTTGATCACAACCCTCAGAGCCATGCAGTCTAGCCAAGTTTCCACACATCATCCTCTTATTCAGTTCATGTCTCACCATTTTGACTGAAAGAGACTGTTCTAAAGTAAAGTTAAGCAGGATTCATGTTTTTTCCCTTGTCCACAGAGGCAGTCATCTCGTTGCAGAAAGCAATTAAGGTTGGTCAGGCATGATTTGAGTTTGGTAAATCCATGCTGGCTGTTCTCAATCACCTTCTTGTCCTTTTTGTGCCTGGAAATTACTTCCATGAGGATATGCTCTGTAACTTTCCCTAGGACTTAGGTTAGACTGATGAGCCCGATGACCCCAGAACCTTCCTTTTGCCCTTTCTGAATATGGGTGTGACATTTTCCTTTTCCAGTCATCCAAAACTTCCCGTGCTTGACATGACCTTCCAAAGACAACAGTGGTCCCTTGAATTTAAGTGTTCCCCTGATCTTTCTCTCCTGTGGATAATGTTTCATTGCCACACAGTTTTTGCTAGTAGGCTCAGGAACCCAGGAAGTCAAACTTTACGGCCAAAACAAACAAGGCAGCAAAGGCAATGAGTGCCTTGCCTTTTTCATGTGCTTTGTCACTAGGTCTCCTGCCTCACCAAGCAGTGGGTATTTATATATATATACACTATATATACACCTTCAATTAGAATTTTTCTTTTCTTGTTCTTCACTGAAATATTTTTACCTACAAAAATATTTAAATTAGGGATGGGGTTCAGTTTGAAATAAAATCATTCAATACCTACTTTGGGGTGAGCTGAATGACTCTATGCTCCCTGACTGCATTGATTAGATCTCCATTGGTTATAATGGGAACTTAGACACCTAGTACAGACATCAACACTTATAAAAACATATCTGCCACTGGGTGTTTTAAATTGGAACCAAATTGCACTCAAGATGTCATTTTTAGCATTTCTTCTTTCTTTAGAAAATGTATGTGCAGTAAATGTGAAACAGCGTAAAATGATTTAATAAAAGCACAACCTCGTGGAATTAAATCTCACAGAACCTTTCTTATATTAGATACATGTACATTATTAGAAATTCATAGACGTTAAATCAGGTACAGAAGAGTTGTTATATCACTTCTTAAATGCAAAATGAACATCCTGAAAATACTATCAGGAAAAAGTAATTAAAAAGTCATAAAAGTCTTCACATAAAGGTTATAAAGTTCAAACAAAATGTGTTCCCTACTTCCCAAAAGGATTCATGCACATGAAAATGTCATATCAGTAGGCAGGAATTAACACTGCTTATTATGCTTTACTCATTTAACATCAAAAGTTGTCAAAATATTTTGCCCTGAAGTAATAAAAAGTGTACTCTGATTGGAAGTGGCCAGCAGAAAAATTCCATGGCAGAAGGGAATTCCAGCTGTGGAACTCTTATATATGTCACTTTCCCAGGCGAGCAGGCTAAGCTTGCTGAAGGAAAGGGACTGTAACTGCACTCTACACTGTAGTATCCCTTAGGGATTGTATACCAATAGCATAAATTAAAGTAGTTTATAGGATGCTTCAATTAATGCCTATGTCAGGGCAATAAAAAAAATGGCCCAGAGCTATAAGGAGTTCCTTCATAGCTTATCCACGAATACCCATACAAACTGAAACTGAGGCAAATAAAAGAATCTACCTGTAGATTTTTAGAAAGATAGTTATGTTCTTCTTGATCACTAGTGCAGTGACTGTGAAAATGCTTGTCTTAAAAGCATCTGTATTTGCTCATCATAACATTTCCAACCTTGACAAGTCACAAGATAGCAGACTTTCAGACTACATCATTCTTCATTTTACTTCATTTATTTTCCCTATTAGTTCTGCTATAACACTACCACTTAAAAGCAGCAATGTCATATATCAATTTTAAAAATGTATAAAGCAGCATTAATTCTATTGAATTACCAAACTACTAAAATCATCAATGTCAGACAAGAAGGAAAACAAGATGATGATCAAAATGCATTTATATGGTCCTCTGCCGAGTTAGACTCTAGCCATCTAGTGGCTAAGAATTCTAGAATAATTCTAAAATAATTCTTTTAAGTCACAAAAACTCCAACTTTCTGGGGGTTTTCCTTACTTTCTCCTTGACATGTTTGTAAAATTTGTCTTATTAGTCTTCCTGACTCTTTCATAAACTGCATCAGTCCTCCCAGCACTGCTACATCCCCTGTCTTGATCCCATCTACAGGCAGATAATATGACCTCAGTAGATTTTACATTAGATCTACAGTTCTTGCTGGTCATTTTTTTACATTTGGTCTAACATTTTAGAAAATTAATAGAATGTACATTTGAACAATACTCAGAAAACAAAATCTGGAGTAAGGAGAAGAGAGAAGTTCATCCATAGAGATTAACTACAGACCTGTGAATCCAGGATCGTGCTGAACTCCTAGGGAAGATTTATTACACAAACTTTGTGAATTGCCTTGCCCTTAACAATGAGATTTCTACTAGATGGCCTGAATCACTACCTTTGTATATTGCAAGTGTTTCAAACTTGCAAAGAAATCTAAGGAATTCCAAGACTAAAACTTTGTCTAAACTTTGATTGAAAGCATTTATCAGAAATAAGAATAAAAATAAGTCTAAGAAAGGTAGAAAATAACAAAATAAAGGTTAAGTTTTAAGAGAAGCTCGTATATTTGAAAGGGCAAACATGCAGAATCAAGGTAGCAATCAACTATCACTAATACCAAACAGCATAAACTAAGAGTTGCAGTGATCATTAATTTGCATTTCATTCTGAAAGACAAAAGAAAGAAAAATTAAATATGTCCCCAAAAGACTTAAGTTTCCTACTCTAACAGGATAAAGAAGGTGATTGGGGAATCTGGGAATGCTGGTCTCTGCTTGGGACATCAGTACAAAAAACTCCATGTATTATTTAAAAGTGGTGTAACTAAAATTAGAAACAAGCATAGACTAATTGGATGCCCCATTGACCTATATGTAACATATACTTGTCATTTCATTATCAGCACTCATTTTCTGAAATAAATACCTTCTAACATAGAAACAAGTGACCTCAGAAGTATATAAGCCCAGAACCCTGCTACTGCAAGCCTTATATAATACAATCGCTTTATAAAATCAACTGAAGAAAGTTTCTCTCACTTTAAACAATGCTATTTGCAATGAAAAACGTATTTGTTGATAAGTTGAGCCATTTTTTATTTAAATTATAATGTGGAAACAACTTTGTTAAATTTTTAACTAAAGCTTCATAAAGTATTTCAATATTTTACATACTTTCTGCTCTACAAGCCATACCTAAGCGTGATCTGATTTTGCACAGGAAGCTGAATGAATCACAAGCCTCTGAAGAAGGACAGAAGTAGATTTGTGTGGTTCTCAGTGTGCACTGAGGCCATCGGGCTAAACTGTAGCCTTGCTGCGAGCAAGACACTGCTCTGAGAAACAGACGAGGAAACAGATTGCATCTCGCAGACCGACAATCTGCTTGCTGTGTTTCTTATACTTTAGAGAAGAAATATCTTGGGCCAGGCCTGTACATGGTGTAGCTGCACTAAGGATAAGCAAAGAATGGAGCCATTCCCTGCCACAGCCTGCCAAGTGTAGAAGGGGGAAAAAAACCAGCTCCACGCAGGCTGCTCCGCCCTCCCATGCTGTGTAATGGCAGTAGCCAACAAAGAGCAAGAAGAGGCCAACTCACCCTTCCCTACTACTCTGAGCCAGTTCACATTAATTCATATTCTGTCCCATATTCCTGTTAAAAACCCAAAGCTCTCTCAACATGTAAAGTTTAGAAAGACTAAAAATTAGCATCTAATCAAGAATGATCCGTTTTTCTTTAGGTTGTAACATATTAGTAGGGCAGAAGTGATGTACGTGACTGCATGTGGCAAAATTATATCAGGTCTCTGAGACACAGGAAAACCAAAGTTTTTTCCCTAAAACACTTGGAAGAAAATGAAGCCTGTCTCTATCCAATAATGAAAAACTGGTTGGTCGATGTTCTGTATATGCAGATGATCAAATTAAGCAAATTGAAAATACCGGGTTTGTTAGAAACACTTTTCTTATGTGTTAAATCATTTAATGTACATTTAAGGATTTGGGATACAGGAATGGAATTATACCTTCTGTTAGAGGGACTGTGGGATTTTACTCTCAAGTTTTCATATTTATACTGGAATAATATAGAAAACAGTGAAATAATTTAAAAATCTGAAAATTCTCTGTGCAATCTATTACAAGCCTAAAAAACACATTTGTTTTTTTACTATGAAACATAATTAATATACTAATGTGTGACAATTCCAGGAAGTGGAATCCCAGAAGAAACAGAGAAAAAAAACTTCCCTTACAGTTTGGTCTTCGAAACTGAATGTTCTCTGAGGAGTCTCAAAATATCCTCGTTTCATAATAAAAGAACAGATCGCAACCCTGCTTTACTGTTTTGGGTTGGAGACTGTAGCCTATACACACATGTAAAACATCTTTAGATGTCCTAGTGTATCCCTCCCGGAATTTAGCTGTATGTCCACAGGGCATGGTTCTTTGTTACAGTCCATCAGCCCAGGCAGATGCCTCAGAAACTCATGAGCATCTAAAATGCCAACAAATACGCAGGTTTAAGCAACTAAAGTACTGTCTGCCATTTGTTTACTGAGGATTATACTTGCTGTAGTATGTTGCAATGCCTTATGCTAACTTTTGCATCTGAGAAATTCACCCTCCGTATATTCACCCACAATCTTTATATTCCAGAGCAAAGTATGGAGATTGAGGTAGGGGACCACAAACTGACCCAGAGCCTTTAATTGCTTCTCCTGAACTGAAGCAAGTTATATGGTCCACACAGTCAAACATCACTGATTTGTTGTCATTGTTTTAGATAAATCAATTTGGGCATGAGGTCTTACATAGTATTTATTACAGATATCTGGCTTCATATGACCTCTTAATTAAGCATATACCATTTTTATGCACTTCACACATACTCTACTTTAAGCATATGTTTAAATCCTCACAGAATTCATTCATGCATTTGTATGTGTGCTTAAATAGCCTTCTGGAACAGTGTTGTTTTCCTGAACTGTTGTCATAATTTAATATAATGACTTAGAAGTCAGCCCTTTAAAAATTAGATAATTTACTCTGCAATTAACATCAATGAATAGGTTCAACTATAAAACAACCATAAAAAGCTTGCCCTATTTTTCCCCCAAGTACCATAAAATACACTGAGTCAGGAAAAAAAAGTTATAAAAATGTAAATAGGAGATCAGAGCTCAGATAGTTTTTTCCTTTGTTCAGATACCAATCGATGTGTATTTTTCAATTCATGAATGTTAAATTTCATTCACAAGGTACATAATAACTGCAAAGCAAATTTCCACACAAAAGGCATCAAGGCATGGAGAGTTCAGCCGCATAAACTAAGTTGTCTCCAGCACTTAGAAGAAATCCAAAGGGAAAGTGTACTGCCACTTAGACCAACGTATCAGGCACAGTATTAGTCCATTTGTATGCTGAAAGACTTGGGCTTTTCCAACCTAATGCTAGGAAGAGCATTGCCAAAAGGAGAAAGAAAAAGCAACACGGACCTTTCTCACCACAACAGGACACGTACAGTTTTGGTGCACCATTTTAGGAACCGAGCAATAATCATGATCAATGAAACACCAGGAGTTACTGTCAAATACAATGTCTCCTAAAGAGTCTATAAAAAGAAGAAAAATATGTCCTTATATTTTTTCTATTGCTTTCTCTTTGTTATAACTTTCAAAAGCAGTTTTTAGTCTAATAAACTGTATGCAAAAAATACTAGTATAACTCTACTAGTTAGCTACTTCAATTGGTTTTCTATTAAAAAAATCTTCAGATCATCACCCCCCCCAAGCTCAAATTCAAACTTTTATACTGTACAATTATGGCTCTTCTACAACTTTGCTATTTTCAGTAAGTGTTGATTTCCTAAGCAGGATCAAGATGTTAGTATGACTCCCTTTCAGTACCTTCTTTTGTCTCCATGTTTCTGTACCAAGATAGATCCAACCTTAATCCTACATGTCATTCTGGACTTAATCCATAATTGCTGGCATCAGTTAGATCATGCAACATCTCAAAAAAGGGTATGTTTAAGTACCTAGCATATATAATTATTTCTTGAAAACACTTTCTATAATTCATACTAGCTTCTACTTTGAGCATTCCTGGTGAAGTCAATGAAATTATTAAGATTCCCTATAAAACGCATTATGTTCAATAGTGTGTTAGACTGTGAATGTTTATGCATCAATCCATTACTGAATTCTTTTTAGATGTATTCAAATAACTTCTTTAAAATGAGAAATATTCTGGCAGCTCTATGCTACTTTTAATTTTTGAAGTTACGTTTACAGAAGCCATAGACATTCTTTATAACATTAGTAAGAAATATCATAAATAAAACAGTACATGTTTTATTTTCCTTTACTTCTCTTTAAGCTAAGTGCACTTCCAGAAAAACAAAACAAAACAAACTACAGTTGAGTTTACAACCTAAAATACTTAGATTCTGAGTAACAAATAATGACTGTCATGATCCATCTGTATACACAAAACACATGGTTAATGTGTTCCATATACACAAGGTAAAACATTGCTGTTTAATAAAAAAGAAAAACACAAGCAAATACGCTCCCTCTGGATACACAGAACTTATATACAACATGAAAGTAACAGTGTAAGAATATAGCACAAGCCCTAGCCCTGAAGAAAGACACCCCACAAATCACACAGTAGAACTGGATTATAAATGGCTAGTCATTGTACTGAAGTGAACTTACTTCTGTATTTGTAAAAAATGGGTATCACATTTTAAGAAGACTCATATTTTAAATTCAACCAATTGCCTGGCATACTCCTTGCTAAGCGCCTTTTCAAGTACAGTACAAATGCAATCACATGGTGTGTTCTGATTTTGGTCAATGGGCTAGCAATTAAACAATGGTGCAATAACTAATTGAACTGGGGCACCACAGAACTTTGGTAAACTATGAATATCCGAACTGTTGTTGTTTACATCACTAAAACAAGCTTTAAAATAGCAAGAATTTATAATAGAGTTTAAACAGCTATAATTTGGACAGTTATACTAAATTTCCTCTGATAGGAAACACTGAAATAATGTAAATATATTGACAAGGAGGTACTGGCAATAGAATCACAAATATATTTTAATTTAAGCAAGTTTCATTTCTCTAGGCCTTTTCATTCTTTCCAAAAAAAAGAACCCCAAACCAAACCCCCAATTTATTCAAGTTCTAGGTCAACGGTATTTTGGTTCATTTTGTCTTCTTTTGCTATGCCAAGTGTAGTATTGAACACTAGCACTGGACTGCGTGCTGCAGACCTCCTCTTGTTTGAATGCTGTCAAATGTCATACACCCTTGTGATAATGCTCTTACTTAAGAGCATGATGAAACTTAACATCAAAGCCATGCTGTGGATTGCCTGAGATGACTAATGACTAAAGTTAAGTCTTTTCACCCAACATGGCCAATAACCCAGTTTCACTCCACTAAATCCAGGTACCTTGAAAGTCATGCCTGCTCTTCCCTAACCTGCTCCGTAAGTTTTACACCTCCTGAGCCTCGATGATCTCTTACAAAAAAGATTCCCTTTCTTTGTTTTGTAGGCTCATTACTACAGCGTGCCTAATTTCTTCTGCAAGTGAGGGTAGTAACTATGGGTGAGGGTATGGGGTGAAGCTATGGCTTTTTACACAGAATTCCACAATGCAACGCCTTGTCTGTGATTAACGCTTCCATCTGTGATTAGAAGTAGCAATTTGAAGATGAAATATCAAAGGAAGGGTAATTAGTATACTGTGCGTATTAGCCCAGCGATAAAAATGTAAGTTCTGCACCACAGCTCGTAACAGAATGAACAAGTACCTTACAGACGCATTGAAGGCAAGAAATTCAGTATCACTATATTAATAAAATGACTGCCTGTGACTTTAAACACAGGCACACTTGTACTTGGCTAGAGAGGGAACGATTTATTGTTACTATGAAGGATGCAGGAATGGAAATGGAGATGAGAGGAGCGATGATGATGATAGGGAAGAAGAGGTTAATATCCCCAGCATCTGATGGGGAACGATGTCCCTACCTCAGTAAGCTGGATAAGGGAATAGCTCCAGATCCACTGCCCAGGATCCCTCCTTTCCTCCCAGAGAGGAGTTTCTCCACCAGAGCCACATTCCCAGTGCGAGCAGCTTCCAGCAGTTCCTGGTCCTTCCCCATGGTCAGGAACCCAGCAGCCCCCCCACGCACCCCGCCGCGCGCGAGGAGACCCACACCCCGCGCCCCCGCTCTCCGCGGCACGGTCTCCCCTCCCCAGACCCTGCCGCGGAGCGGAGCGGAGCGGAGCAGAGATTCCTGCAGTCCCTTCCAGACCAGCAAGAGCAGCAGCAGGAGGAAGGAGGAGAATCACCTCCTCCTAGTTTCACTGGATCATTTCTGGGTGGAGTGTGGAAGAGAAGGGGGGGGGAGGACGAGGCCAATAAAGAACCTCCCCCCCCCTCCATGCACACACCCCGGAGGACGGGGCCGGGGGGGGAGGGCAGCGGACAGCCTTAGCAGCCCGTGGCCGGCCGGGCTGAGGGGAATAACGACCCTCACGGACGGACGGATGGACGGACAGAGGGAGGGAGGGAAGGAAGGAAGGAAGGAAGGAAGGAAGGAGGGAGGAGGGAGGAGGCGCAGCCCTGACTTGCCAGGCCCGTTGCTGGGGAGACGCGGCTGGCGCGCTCTCAGTGGCTGCCCGGGCTGGCTGCCCCCTCCGCCTGCCCCAGCCCTTCACCACCGCCGCGGAGGGCTCCGTGCCTCCGCCCTCCCAGCCCGCGCGGCCCCGCCCCGCCCGCTCGCCAACGGCAGCGCCTCGCGCTCCACTGCGGTGCCGCGCGCCAGCCGTTGCTGCGGGCCAGCGCCGTTCGCGTGCGCGCGCGGCAGCGGAGCGGCGGCGGCCGCCCCGCCAGGTGGGGGCCGCCCCGGGCCCTCAGCGGCGGCAGCGGGGCCGAGCGCCGCAGGTGCTGCGCGGGGCAGCGCTGGGGAGGTGGCGCCTCCTCGCGCTGCGGAAGGGGAAGGGAGGGACCTGGGTGCTGGGGTGAAGCCGGCGGAGGGGGGGGGGGGTGTCCTGCCGCCGCTGAGGAGGCGGTGCCCGCCGCTGGGTGCGGCAAGGGGCGAGGCTGCGGTACCCCGCGGGGGGCGGGTCGCTGAGGGGTGCCGGCAGGTCGGGGATGGGTGCTGAGGCACACCCGCCCTGAGGCGAATTAGCAGCAGGTGCGGGTGGGGTGGAGGGGAGAGTGGCGTTATGCCTCTGTGTGCGTGAGGGGATCCCCCGAGCAGGGATTGAACCCCATCTGGGGACGTGGCAGGACGCGCCAGCGCAGATACGAGCCCGCTTCGTTGACAAAAAGCGGTGTAGACAAAAAGGAAAATCCGGGGCCCGCTGAGGTCAGGAGCGACACTGAGTTAGTGGCTCAGCGAATCGGGCGAGCGGGACTGCTCGCACCCGTCACACGCCGGGATCGTGCCGCTTTAATGTGTCAAAGGATGAGCCGTATAGCAATATATTTGGTGTCAGACCCAGCTATCCCTTGTTCTGGTAGTCCCAGTTCTGTTACAGGTTTCAAACGTGTGGCATTTTGAATAGTATGACTTTTTCCGGGTACAAAAATTAATCATTCTTTATGGCTTTCAGGTTCTTTCTTACAGGCTAAATAAAATGCTGAAAATAGTGATGGCCAACTCAATAGGCACATCCTTGTTTAATGCACCATTTGATACTGTGCACACATGAAAAGCCAAATTACAGCCCCATGTTCCTGTTTTAGTTTAGTAATTTATGTAGGTGGAACCATAGGTTCAAGAGACAAATAAGACCCCTTACTGTTCCCCCACTGAGATCAGTGGCATTCTCCCATGAACTGTGCTCACAAGATGGCAAAATAACGTGGTGGCAGGCAGGATTTTAATGTTATGTTTTCAGAGAGAGTGTTAATTACTCCAGACCTATGGTACATTCAAGTCAATTGAAAGATCGTCATTGATTTCACAAATGATTGGGTTTAGTCCCTGTCAGTAACAGTTTTACAGGTGTTTTCATATTTTTACTAGCTAATTAAACAATTTTAATCTTTTAAAAGATCAATATAAATTTCTTTCTGGAGTCAGATTTTCTCTTAAAAAGGAAAAAAATTATCATCATGGAGACCTGTTGTTCCAATATACTTGTCCACAGCAACGAAACGGTATCTATTTTTTAGGTAGAAAATGTAATTTACATAGTTTGGCATTTTCAGGATGTGAAATGATGCCTTCTCCAATGTTGTCAACAGGACATGGAATTGAGAACTGGCGTAAAATCATTAGGTGGAGAGACTCTATAACTATGGCCTTTCTGATTGAGAGAGTCTGATATAAATAGCAATTTTAAGGTCTGATTCTGTGATCACAAGTGTTTCATTATAGTTTAAACAAATAAATGTATAATCACATGAATTACGATTTACAGTTTAAGTCCTTAGTCACAGCAGAGTCACAGTGAAAAACAGTAATTTAAAGCTGGAGTAAAAAGTTATGTATCTTGTTACCAGCCACTTGGGCATTAACTAGTTCCAAAGAAGTTAGCCATATACTAAGAACACCCCTGCATTCTGGAGCTTCTTGATGTCCTCTGTTAAGGTAGCCATAATTTCCCTGTGTTTCTGCCTTGCATTTGATTTTGTATGCAGTCACATGCATTGCTTGATAAATACCTTCTCACATGTATCCTCTGCATGCTCTGCATGAATAGATTTCTTCGAGTTTGCTGGGAGCCTCTGAACAGGTGCCAGTATTCTGTGAAGAGCTAAGTCGTAAGGCAGGGGTAGCTGCATAAACATGCACATTTGTGAAAAATTAGATTATAAGCACATACTAACGAAAACTCAGGTTTTTAAGAATTTGGATTGTTTATGTGGTTGGACCAGCAGATGGCAAATATGACTCAGTATAAACGTTACATAATTCTTCTTGGGAAAATAAAATCTCAAGACTGTGCTCTAATTGAAAAGATCATCCAGAAAGCTGTTGAAGAACAGTATGGAGAATTGGGATAGAAATATCAATGGAGCAGATGCATGCAATAGCCAGCAAATTCAGGAAGATTTTATGAATGTGCCAAGGCTCAAAACATACCACAGTAGACCCATCAGCCTAGTGCCCAACAAAATGGTGAAGGCCAAACAGGATTTAGTTTCATTAGCAAATAGAGCAGAAAACAGTTATTCTATCCATTTGAAAAGTAAAAAGGAATTTAAGCAGCGCTATTTAATGGAAGGGTTAAACATGGATAAATTCTAAGGGCTACTGAAGCAAAGAAATCAGATCGTGGGTTGGTCTGTTTCCAGAGACGAAATCAATAGTGGACTGTAGTAAGGAAAAAAATCGTACCGAGACCAAGTTGAATGTAAATGGTCAAACCTATTAGATCAGGTAAACTCCTTTGTGTTTTCAAGTGTCTTACATTCTTTGTTCCTGGTAACATTAGGACAACACTGTGGAGTGTTAAATGTTATATGTATGATAAATATGTTAACTAGACATAGAAAGTAGAAACGTAACTTTATAATTTGCAGCAGTTACAGATGAGAAAAATAATTTGTAAAACAGCCAAGAGATCTTTCAAATCATTGTATGCTTTTTGAGCAGTGCTGTTCCATACCACAGCAGAATTTTGATTCTATGATTTTAGTATTTGTGAAGACATTTTGAGTTATGACCACTGCAGCTGTCAGTGTCTAAGTGGGATCACACCTTCAATCTCAAAATTTCTCTTAACACAACATATGCTTTACCTTCTGTTTTCTTCCATTTTCTAAAATACCAGAGAAAGCAGTTAGCCTACCTAGAAATTCTTTAACTGGTTTGTCATTTGAAAGGACTGGGATTGACTGTAATAAGCAAGGACTTTCCTTAATGCTTTTACAATACAACTATCACTTGGCTTTGTTCTCATTTCAGGGTGACAACTTCTTGATTTCTTCCTCCTGCAGCCTCCCTTACTTAAAGGTTAATTAAATGGGTGCTTTCTAAGATTCTGTGACTTTCCCCTCTGTTTTCAAGCAGGAGCATATAAGGGATACGAAAAACTGAGTTGCAAGTATTGAAAAAAACCCACAAATCTGTGATATTAAAAATAGTTGTACAGAATAGCAAACATAATAACATCATATTTCAGGACTGTCTATTATCAATTCTCTCATGTAAAGATATAAGGAAGGTCTAAGATTCCTATTACAAATTCTGATAGATATTCTGAGAACTCAAAATGATGGAATAAACCATCATATCTGTTTGGCAGTAGAAAATAAATTAGCATTAAATAGGCCTAATTATTATTCTCATTTTTGTAGACCATGGTAAGTCAGGGACAAAGATCGCAAAGTGCCCTAGAGAAAGTGGTATTTCTCATGCACCTAGCTGGCAGGGGTTTTTCAGGCTTGATGCTGTCTTTTGCTCTTTACAGTATATACATAGTGTAAAAAAGACACAGTGAACTTCAAACAACCGTCACTACCTTTGCGTATGCACTGCTCATCTAGGAGATACCTAAACATCAGGCTCAGAGGCTAAGTCCAAAGTGGAGGTCCCAGGAGCACGTCAGAGCTCTTGAGGCCAGGCAGCAATGCCCGTCATGTCCTGGTTCCCCATCGGAGTGAAACCAAGATGTGCATCAGCCTTCCTCTGAAAGCTTTCCTTAGTGATAGGCTCAGAAGGTAGATGGACACAGTGGACAGGTCCTCAGTTTAGATAACTGGGACACACCATAATACTGGTATGCTGCTTAGTTTAGCTCTCAGCACTAAAATATGCATGCAAAAGGACTTACATCCTCCTCCACTGTAAAAGAAAATGATAGGAACTGAAGGTACTAAACCTAACTCGTGAGAAATCTAAAAACACCAAGAGTGCTATGGTTTCAAAAGAGCGCATGAATACCTGACTCATTAGATTAACTAGAAGCTGAAGCAACATGTAAGGAAAAAGCTGGTTTTGATGACTTGTCCACAACAAGCCTATCTCTGACTACACAGTTCTGACTAGGTCCCATTTTCTGTAAACGCTTGCTTTCGGGCATGTTGTCATGGTGTAAATTTGTAATGGAAAAGAACATGCAAGGAAATGGTCCCTTAGTGATGTTGCACAGCAGCAAGACGCTGTCTCAGCATTTGCACTGACTGACCCCACTACATCATTCTCACGGGCCTCTGAACACACTGAAGAAGAGCAAGAAATTAAACTGTTACTCTGTCACCCATACACTGACCTATAGAGTCATCCGAACATACCATGGGCGGTGTGCTGCATTCCCCAGAGGGCTGTAATGTCCCACTGCTCAAAAAGTCTCAAGTACATACCGGCTGCAGGTTGTGCCTGCGCTGGAGAGCTGAGTCTCCAGAAAACAGTGATGGGATAGTACTGACAGTAACTCAAATCTGTCTGCTGTGCCATTTCCAGAGCAATTGCAATTTTGCTCTGATGGCAGATGCTAACATTAACTGTATATATCTATACATTTCTTTACACGTGTTTCTTGTGTGACAGCAGGTGGGATTAGCAGCATAATTATTCATCCAATCCTTCTGCTCTGTTGTAGGTTTACATCACTTTGCTATCAAAATATGCCTAAGACTATTTTTCATGCATTAGAGAGAAATGCCGAATGAAATGTGAATACAAGTAGGCAGGAGCAGCATGCTGATTAGATGCCCCAATCCAGTGTGTGTGCTGACAGACACAATACAGTATTAAAGCTTTGCCTGTACTGCTCAATGCACAGCTTGTTGCGATAAAAAAAAAATAAAAATCTTGTTTCTACCTTTGATACATTGCAACCTCTTTAGGACTTTAAAATATTTTCCCCCTCTTGTCTTGCCTTTAAGATATGTACAACATTGCCTACACATCAGATTCTGACTGCCTGAAAGAAGGATCATAGAGAAATCTCAGCTGAAACATGCTCGTGATGAAGGACCGCGACTGAAAGTACAGACAGCTGTTAAAATTGTGCACAAATGTTATCCTTGGCTCTTGAACAGTAGCATACAGGAATGCCACCACAGGGAAACTGGTGCCTATATGGCAGTGGCATAGCTAGAGGTATTCTGCCAATGGTTTCCATTCTGTTTGTGTCTCTACTAATAGCAACTATTACATAGGAATATATAGTGGTAAATCACTCATCGGGATTAATAGAAACAGTTGAGCAAACCTTTGCAGATCATACATCCTCCAGGTATGTTTATGCTTGTGGATACCCTTTATGATGACCAGTATGGCAGAATGTATTTGAAATTCCAAGTGTCCGACTCTGCAACACACAGCTTCAGACCTCATTGGGTCCAAAAGAGAGAGTGGTTACTGGAAATGAATCATGCACACAGAAGGAAAGAGAATATATTTAGGTAATGATTTGGGAAGGCTCAGAACTGTCTATATTTATTTAAAAGGTATATATCTCAGACTGAGAGCTGGGGAGTAAGAGGTTGATACAACTAGGAATAACGGGAAGACATTTGAAGGGAGAAATGCACGACAAAAATTTATGATTAATGTTGCAGTGGGAATTAACATGGAACCAAAGGGACACAGCAATGTGGGTTTTTTTCCTCAAAAACCAAATGGGTATAGCACTGTCAAATATACAACAAAGAAAAATCTTCCACTGATTCTCTTACTAGCTATAATTTACCAAATCTTTGCAATTTCTAATTTTGATAGTTATTCTTGAAACAAATTATGCAGCTAGCTAAGTTAGCACTGGTTTCTTGGGTCTGGCCGGTTCTTTTTGAGTCAACATAACTATTTGTGGTGAAAACATGGTTGTCATTTCAACTACCAGGGTCTGTCTTTACAGGTCACAGAATCACGGAATTTTCAGAGTTGGAAGGGACCTCTAGAGATCATCTAGTCCAACTCCCCTGCTAAAGCAGGATTGCCCACAACACATTACTCAGGACTGCATCCAGGCGGGTCTTGAAAATCTCCAGAGAAGGGGACTCCACAACCTCCCTGGGCAGCCTGTGCCAGTGCTCTGTCACCTGAACCGTAAAGAATTTTTTCCGTGTATTTGAACGGAACTTCCTGTGCACTAACTTGTGCCCGTTACCCCTCGTCCTGTTACTTGGAACCATTGAAAAGAGCCTGGCTCCATCCTCCTTCAACCCACCCTTTAGATAATTGTACGCCATAATAAGGTCTCTCCTCAGCCTTCTCCAGGCTAAAGAGTCCCAGCTCTCTCAGCCTTTCCTCATAAGGGAGATGCTCCAATCCCTTAATCATCTTAGTTGCCCTATGCTGGACTCTCCAGCAGTTCCCTGTTCCTCTTGAACTGGGGAGCCCAGAACTGGACACATAGAGAGTGAGAACGACCTCCCTCAACCTACTGGCCACACTCTTCCCTATGCAGCCCAGGATTCCATCAGCCTTTTTGGTGACAAGGGCACATTGCTGGGTCATAGATAATTTACTATCTACCAGGACCCCCAGATCCTTCTCCTCAGAATTACTTCCCAGCAGGTCCACCCCTAACCTATACTGGTGCCTAGGTCAAGTCCAAGGGGTTAACTCAAGTTACAGTCCCATAAGAAAAGTTTCTTCGAATCAAATCGATAAATAAAAACAACTTGCCTGAACCAGATTAAATTCCCCAGAGAGTCTGAAGGAACCTCAGACATGAAATTAAAATGGTGAGGTGTGAGCTATTGTTTCAATTGGCCTTGGTACTAGATGAGTGGAAGACTGCAAATGTGATGCTAGTAACTTTTAAGGGTTTGAAGGGGGATTTGGAGAACTACTGAGCCTGATTTCCATGCCTGGCAAATTGGTAGATCATAGAATCAGAATGGTTTAGAGTTGGAAAGGACCTTGAAGATCATCGAGTTACAACCCCCCTGCCATAGGCATGGACACCTCTCACTAGACCAGGTTGCCCAAGACCATGTCCAGCCTGGCCTTGAACACCTCCAGTGATGGGGCCTCAACAACCTCTCTGGGCAACCTGTTCCAGTGCCTTACCACCCTCAAAGTGAAAAACTTCTTCCTAATGTTTAATCTGAACCTGCCCTCTTCCAGTTTATAGCCATTCCTCCTTGTCCTATCGCTACATGCCCTAGTAAAAAGTCCTTCCCCAGATCTGTAGGCCCCCTTTAGGTACTGGAAGGTCGCAGTAAGATCTCCCTGGAGCCTTCTCTTCTCCAGGCTGAACAGCCACAAATCCTTCAGCCTCTCCTCATAGGAGAGGTGCTCCAGCCCTTGGATCATCCTCGTGGCTCTCCTCTGGACACGCTCCAACAGGTCCATGTCCTTCTGATGTTGGGGACTCCAGAGCTGGATGCAGTACTCCAGGTGGGGTCTCTAGATGTCTGGCTACATACAATAGTGAAGATTCAGTACCGCTTTTGGAGAAGCAAGTCATGTCTCGTATGTCTATTGGAGTTCTTTGAAGGAGTCAAAGAGCAGATGGAAAATGGCAATTCAATCAATAGATTGTATTTAGATTTCCAAAAAGCTTTTGACAAGGTCCTTACTGAATAGTTTTAAAGAAACCAAACTCTTATCAAGTAAGAGGGACAATTCTCTTGTGAATGGACAATTGGTTAAAGGAGGGAAAGTAAAATGGAAGAATGGCCAGTTTTCACAATGGTACGAGGTTGTCAGGACAGCTGTGTAGAGGTCTCTCCTAGGAGCTGCACTCTCCAGCTAACACTTTATAAAGAGTCTCTGAAGAGAATATGAAGTGGAGAAACAGCAGGTTTCAGAATAGCTTGAACTAAAACCGAGTATGAAAGAGTACATCATGGCATTGTTCTAGTATACAGTAAAATAGGAGGTGGGATTCAACATTGACGAAAGAAATTATTTCTCCGTTGCAACATAGGAGGGAGATTTTGGATTCCCCTTTGACAATTCCAAACCTGCTGTTACTTCTCTGTAATCTCCAGTTATTTGGGATATTTCTATGAAAATGTCAGTTTAATGCTATATGGTAATCAAAATGACAAATGAAATCATTGGGAATTACTGGGAAAGGAAATGAGCATCATTATGTCAATGTATAAAACCATTGTGTTTGTCCTGTCTCAAAAAGATTACATCAGAATTAATCAAGATACAGTAAAAGAGAGGTATAATCAGGTGTATAGTACAGCCTTCATATAGTTTTAATAGCCTAGGCCACTTCTTCAGCTTTAAAAAAAATTATAATCATAGGGAGATATAATAGAAGCATATAAAAATCACAAGTGGCATGGAAAAGGTAAACATAAAACTATTATCCATTATTTTTGCCTAAACAAGAACTAGAGAAACATGATGAAATTGTCAGGGGACAGGCTTAAAACACATTAATGTATGTTTTTAATTCAAAAATTTTAATTTAGAATAGGCTTAGCATTGCTTTGTATTATGCTTGGTTGCATGTGCTCTCATTCTGATAAATTATCTTTTAGCACGGAGATTGCTACATATGCATGCACACGGATAGTAACACAGCACAAGCAACAGGTATGTAAGCTTTGCTTATCATCTTGCTCATCTCTCTTGACTCAGGATACTGCCTTGTGTAATAATGTAGTCTTCATATGTAAATTTAAAACACAGAGTATTGCTTACTGTGTTTTTGTACAGTACATATACAACCACACAGTGATTCTGATGTTAAGGGTACTTCTGCTATCTGCCAAAAGGAACAATTAATACCAAATTTGTCAGAGAGTGATTTTGTGAAGCTCATACTTTGCTCCCAGCACAAGATTAGGGGCCCTGACATATTTTATTCGTTATCCCAACAGTAAAAAGTTTCTTCATTCTTAATTACTTCTCCAAGCCCCACAAAACAACATTCTAGAGTGTTTATTAAAATTTGAAAGCTAGTCCTGTACTGCCTAAGGAAGAAAGTTATTGCTTTTTGCATGAGAGGATCTGGTTATGCAGTGAATTTCTAAATCTCATTTATCTCTTGTGTAACTGGATTACAAAGAAAAATATTAGCATGAGTAATTTGTTTGCTAATGTGACAAATCTCTCACTTTTAGCCTTCAGACAATAGATTTTGGTTAAAAATCATAATTGGTAAAGTCTACGGCTAAACCAGCCTATTCATTTGACTTACACTCATCATTTATCTGAGCCGAAGGTGACTATCAACCCCAGGCGAAAAGCCCTACTAATTTTAATTCAGTAACTAAATTAAAGCTAAGAGCTCAGAGGCAGAAACATACACAAAAAATATTAAATGCAAGATAAATGTTTAAAGAACACAATAGCATATTGACCTACACCAGAGCATCAGTAGCAAAGGTAGCAGAGAGGATTACAGGAATTCCAGCATATCCATGACACTCTTCTAACTGGAGCTGATTCAGCAACACGCATTTAGGAATTAATCTTTGCATTCTTTTTCACAGGAAGAAAAATGGTACGGCTATTTGTGATAGCTGTTCTATTTCCACATTCTAGTAAGAAGATAGAGAGTACAGAGACATACTCTGCTATGGATATGCAAATAGGCTGGCATCATCCTAGAAAAATATGCAATAATTAACACAAAGTAATCTTTAATCAAATAATTAAGTATACCACAAATTGGAGCTAAAAAGATCTCCGTCCAATAAAGAGATGCAGTGTAAGAAAAGTGTATGAAACTGTATTAAAGCAGAGTGAATAACTAAAGTAGGATGAATAATTCAAGTAGGAAAATTCTTAAGTCACATAAATCTGATGACTGCTGTGATGAATTTTTTCTTACATTTGTTTCTCCTTTCACACCCCTGAACCTGCCAAGCACTGTAGTTTCTTGAAAAAAGGTTTTTTAATGGCAAATTAGTGACACTACTGTTTTATCACATCATTCCTTTTTATGGTGAAGATACCATAAAACATTTTCAAAATTGGGAAAATCTGGAACTGCCTAGTTTTATTTTGATGTTAGTATTTCATCAAACTATTGCTTCTCTGAGCGATATCCCAGTGGAGGCACTACCCTGCAGTAGCCTAATACTTCCCTACTTCCTTCTCTTCTTTAATACCACTCCATATTTCTCACAGAGAAGACTATCCTGTTAGGTGGCTGTTGTGAAAAGGTACATCATGCTTAGGACGTGTTTGAGTTACAGCTCTGCTTCATCCTTTTTTAAGTACGTGTGGCTTCAGTTAACTTCAGCCAGTAACTTCACCCCTAGTGCATCAGGGTCTCAGGTTCTTCTGGCATCCCCATTTCTATTGCAGCTCAGGAACGGGTGAGATCTCACACCATCTGATATAACTAAGTCTCCTAATATTCATAAGTCTCACTTGATGTAGGTTTTCCTGATTAAGAAGTTTCCAAGTGTCCTTAAAATGAAGGGACATCAGTGAACGGGGAGACGATGGCAGTGATACTCTAATGGCAGTGTTCGTCAGTTAGTAGCCAGCTATTACATACAGTACAGCGTTACTCCATGTAAGAGTTTCTATCACCAGATGGGGAAGAAAAAAAAAAAAAAGATGTTACTGCCTATAAATCACTAATTGCTGCTACATAAAAACCTTGCTTTTTACTCCAGCAGCTGTAGTTAAAGGCAGCCACAATGGAATTGAGGATGACAGCATTCAGCCAGATAAGAATAAGTTTTCATTAATAAGGTGTCCAGAATTTGTTCTAGTGTATTGTTTTCCCTACACTTATTTCAAATACTCGCCCTTTTTCCTCTTTCCTGACAGCAGTGACTTAGAGTAGCTAAATAAGGGATATGTTTTGCATAATGGAAAGGCAAAAGAGATTAACTCTACCTTGCCTTTGCCTGCTGAAATATTTTGTCGAGTCCCATTTCAAGGAGTCTTTTTAAATCTTCTTAACGTTATGACTTTGAAGAAATACTTTCCTGTTGCATAAGCTGGAAATTCTTCTGATAATTGCTAAGGAAGGTTTAAGAACCTCACCATTCAGGTCATGACCACTCACAGATATATCTTCAGATGAATATGAGTTGGAAACTTAACTTGCAGTTTTCTGTGAGTTACATGGCACCAGCTGTTAGTGATTTAGAAGGATTTAGGATCCAGTTAAAGCAAATAGCTCTGATACTGCTTTACAGAATTTTTTCAATGACTGTTTGCAACTTACCATATTTCTTACATTACTCCTAGATAAGAAATGAAATGCTAGAGATGATGTATTTTTTATAATTTTTAAGCAAGCTGTTGTATAAATGTTTTCAAGTACTCAAGAAGTCTGTAAATAGGTTTGTTGTTTTTTTTTTTTTTGTGAATATTGCAGAAATATTGAATTTTATCTTTTAGATGCAAATGATTTTTCAGGATGCTTCTAGCTAAGTTTGACCAGAGATGCCTCATTTCGACACCAAATTCAGTTCAGGTAAGTGGCTGTGATTGTGTTGGCTGTCCAGTATATTGCCAAATTCTGCAACATATTCTAGTATGTGGCATTGTAGGATGACTCCTTAAAAAAACTCTCCATCATATTTATCCTGAGTTGCAGTGTCTTATTAGAAATAAAATTTAAAAATAAGTGGAAGGAACAAACCACATTAAGATTCCAGAGGAATGAAAAGACATCTGCTTTCTATGCTATATTCTCTAACTATTTGACAAAAATAAAGCGACCCCATTCCTACAGCAAATTTTATATAGATTGCTTTTCTCTCTGCTTAGTCATCCTGCCTTTAAGTTTTTGAATAACCAAACAGGATATAAAAAGAAATGTCTTCAGATCCCTTACCACACACTATAGTGTTAACATAAACTATCTTGTTAGATTACCATCTGGTGAAGGTGGGTAAGGTAAGCATTTCTAAAGGATTACATTTGGTTATTGCCAAAGAAACATAGGAAACCTCTGTATATGCTCCTTTTATTAAAAATGAGTAGAATGAAATCAGAGATTTTTCTAGTTAGCAGGGAAATTGAACAAATAAATTGATGATATCAAGGTGGAGTTGTTCATCTATGCAATGATAGGAAAAATTTCCTAAACTTTTTATTTTAACAGATAATGATGAAGCACTGCAAATATGATAAACATTTTACTATAAAAAGGACGATATGTAGACAAATATGTTTTTAGAATTCATTTAAACCTAAAAGGAGGAAGAAAGTCTTTTAACAGTGTTCAGGCAATTCATATGATTGATTTAAAGAGTAAAAAAATCAATATGCCATAAAGAAGGCAGTAGAAACAAAGATAAGCTATCTATGTTAAAACAGAAAAAAGCCTGATTTAAAATCATGTTATGAAGTGAATCGTCAAAACTTTATAAAAAGTCTTAATTGTATCCTGACATTTTCTAGTTTAATGAGACTGTTCACGAGTCAAGAAACAAGACATACTGGTACCCACAAAGAAATGAAGCCACAAGTGACTTCTTGGACTGCCATCTAGCGGTGGACAGGTGAGGAGAGTCCTACTCACCATGTTTTAGTCGTGTTTAAAAGGAGAATGACTGAAAAATTCGTAATTCTGAGAAGTGGTTAAGCACTGTTTTTCTAACTAGTAAAATATTAACCATTATAGACTTCATTATGATTATCTGCACCGCAGAAGTATTTTCCAGTGCTCAAGAAACCTCAATGGTTACTAGTATGATACAATTTCACTGTGATAAGTGTATTTACTACAGTTACACCTTCTATCATAATGGTGCACTGAGGTCTGCAGGTCTTCTGAAGATTCCCTTCCTGCAACTTGTTTCAGCTAGCAAGTAGAGTGACACATACTTGCAAGATGTTCTGTAGTATTTGAGAAGCTGAAAGTTGTAAAAATCCTCTTTAAATACTAGAGTTAAAAATATTTTCATTATTCAAATTGTTGATTTTTGTATCAGGTGCACAATAGGCAATAAGCAGATTTTAATTAGTAACCAGCCAAATCAAAGATACAACATCTAACCTTTGCTTACATTCATAAAGCAGTTTAAACTCCTTGAAACTTGTATAAATCCATAATTACTTGACTGACTGACAGCAAGTTTGGCCTTCTACAGGCAATGAGGAAACCATCGCATTTAAGTAATTCACTAAAACAAATTTCAAAAAGAAAACAATTTTAGAAATATGAGGCTTTTAAGTTTTTCTATATAAGAATGCTAAAAAATGCATAGAAAGAACAGTAATTATACAGCTTCTATTTTCTATTAAGATTTATGCTTTTCCTTAATTTGATTTAGAAACAGAGCTTTGTTCCTCCAGCACAAGACCGCTGTTCCTAGCCTTTCACTACATATTTTTGCGTCCCTTAGTACTGATTAACATGACCTTTATGCTGTTCATGCTTTCAGATTCCACGCTGTTAATAAGTAATACAAGATGAGGAGGTACACTATGACAAAACTGAATGAAGTGCAGCTTGGTGCAGATTGCCTGCACCATTCCAAGCCACGTGTTTGCCTCAACACATTAGGGATGTGCTTCAGCACTACAAGCCTGCTACGTGGCTCACAGTGACAGGTATCTTCACTGAGGCAGAGGAAAGGGGGCTATCAAAAGATAGCCAAAGTGAAGTGACACGGGTTGGAAGAAAATAAAAAAAAAAAAAAAAAAAAAAAAAAAAAGATAAGGTTGTGTTGAAGGGCTGTCAAAAAAAACTCATTTCCCTACTGGGAGGGATGAATTAGTGGATTTCACAGCAAGTACCCACAACTTCATTGCTACTTAGCATATTAGCAAGGTCATTTTCTGTTCCTACAACAGATAAAAAGACATTGATTTGTATCAACAGCTGAATCGGAATCTGAAGTACTCTCTAATATTTGCAGATAGCAACAATGAGCTGAAAATCTAGTTCAAGCATTTTGTGATGAATGTTTTGAGAACTAGACCTATACTAGCACATTTTTCATATAGAAACCATTTTCTCCATTGTTACTTACCTGAAACCTGGTCACTGCAAGGAGCTTGCTTCTGCAATACATTTGCACGCTTTGTACTCTTGGAATTGGAGATGCTTGATGCAGTCTTTGCCTTTAGCATGATGTTCCCTTTACATTTATTAGGAATTTACTATGAATAAAGGTAACCATTACCACGTCAGACTTAGGAAGTGTTCTGTAGCTAACAACTATCCTTTAGAGATCAATTATGATCCCAGTTTAAGACTCTAAGTCAATTCTTAGGCGAGACAGTGTACAAACAGACATGGCTAATGGGACAGGGAAATAAAAGGACATAGGCAGAAAAAAACCCAAACAAACCCAAAAAACAGCAGTTCCCTGCCAGCCAGTACCATGGTCCCCTACCCCAACAGCCATGGTGGTTTTAATCCAGGGACTGAAATAGCTACTGCCATGAAGCTGGAGAAGGGACATCAGCAAATGGGCATGATCTCTACTAAGCTGCTGCTCCAACAGGCCTTTTGTAAGTAATTCTGTAAGGCCATATAATTTTGAGTTAAAATTGGCACTTACCAACAATGTTAGAGTTACTGTGAGAGCTGGAACAGTGCATGCCAGAATAATTCCATGACCTAGTCCAGGAAAGAGCACAGGCTCTTCATGGTGAGCTAACTTGAAAGCTTTATTAGACATTAAAGCAGTATTTGTAAACAAGGTGAATGAGTGTTAAGCTAATCTGTAGACCAGTTTAAATTTCCACAGAAAATGTAAAACAAAACTTGGTAACAGTTTGCCTGCAAAACTTCTGGAGCCGGTTTTTTGTATACAATTGAAGGTCTCTCATCTCTGCTCCAGTTAGTTCTTTGCAGAATGAAAGTGGTGATTCATTTAAGAGGCTCTACTGATGGTACACATTTCATAGGATTTAAGGAGGTTATGAACACCAGCAGAGCCCCAAGAACGAATTAAGTCTTTTTATTTAATCTGAAGCCTTTAATTGCTATTTTTAGTATGACCTATTAAGGCTTAGTTTAACTTTGAAACATTAATAAACTACCTCTCCCTCTGCATTTTTTCAGTAGTAAAACTCTGAAGTGAGTGACACAGTACTCTCAGTAAAGTCCACTACCAAGCACACCCATGATCTTCAAGGTCCCTTCCAACCTAAACCATTCTATGATGCTCATTACTGCAAAAGTGCCATGAAGTAGAAATGTATTCAGTTACAACGAAGTACAAGAAAACGATCCTCTGAATTTCAACATCTGTACTGAGAAGAGCTGGTTTGGGTTCTTGTTTTGGTTTGTTTTTTGTCAAAAGAAGCAGGTACTAGCTTGTGCAGTAATAAGAACAGGCATTTGATATTACTGTTTATTTCTTTTTAAAAATTGGACAATTCTCAATGTATTATTCCAGCAACATGCTACTAAGCACTCTATACATTCCTTTCTTCAGAATAATTCTAACTAGATCTTGGCAGGGATAAACTGAGTAAGAGTTACTGACTTTAATTCTCATCGGTCCTATTAAACCAGTTAAGAACTCCTCCCCTGAATCTGACACAATATTTGCGTGAAATTGGACTACTCATATTTAATACCATGTTGTTTTAAATACCTTTTGAAATATAAATGTTTAGTTTCTATATTAGAAACAGCTGTATGTATATTTTTTCATCTTATTCAGAACAATAATATAAAAATTTCCATGGGCATTAAAGGGAGTTTCAACTAGGGTTTCATAAGGCAGGCTTTAAAATAGCGCCTGAACCAGTTCTTCCATAGAGCTCTTGATTAAAATCTACATACTCTCAATAACTATTTCAGCATTGTAAATTACGTGTCCTCCAAAAAGTTTTAATGAAAATCATTTTAATTAAAACTGGTTTGGCAGCCTGAATATGCAAAGTCAAACCACAGGATACTAAATACTTTTTGAGATTTGTATGCGTATCTACAAAGAAAACTTCCCTCAAACATCCCATGGAGCAGAAACAATTGTGGTAGCAATTAAAAGATTTTCAGTTGTCAGATTCAAGGTCACTAGTTAAATTATTCAGTAATTTTTACTTATACCAAAACCAATCTCTTACAGGCCTGTATGGTTTTGTATGTTGTTTGCTAAGTTGTTTAGAAGCACACTCTTATATTCTCTATTTTACAGTGTTGTGCTTTTTTATTCATCTGTACCAGTTTTTAGCTGAAAATTATTGTTCAATTTGTACAAATCACCCATGATTTAAACTGTATAATTACATTTCATGTAATCTCACAATTTCATTGGGTAAATTAAATGATTCTCTACAGCTTTTTTATCCAAAAAAGCAATATACAATTGATGAATCCCTGTAGGATTCCCTGCCCGCCCCTCCCCCCGTGTCACAAGCATTCACATTACATATTTAAATACATTGGACCAAATCCTTGGGCATGTCTGATGAGTTGTGCAGAAATCAGACATGCATGCAAAATGGCTCAAAGCTCACCTTTCACAAAGGGCTGGAACATATTGCAGGGCTATATCCTCATCTCAGAGAGAAGGGGAGGGGGGGGGGGGAAGCGTGAATGTCTAAATTATATCATCTGTACAGATCCAGTGCACCTTCACACAGAAGGAAAGCCCAGTAGTATGCCCTCTTACTTAAATTCTCCAGCATTTACTGTGGTATTTTAGGAGTGCATATGGAAAGGGTATATGGAACTGTATAGCACCAGAGGATTATTCTTAAAATCCTCTCTGGGCAAATTACATTGAATTTAGGGTCAGTTTAGGGCTGGTATTTTTATTTTCAGTAGCTATACTATTCTAGAGGATCTAGCCCATATCATCATAGTGCAAATGTAACCTCCCATATAGATAACTTCTGGTAATAATAAAACATAACCTTAACAAACAGAGGTACAGTTTGTTAATGAGGTGTGGTACATTTTACTCAGTTATGCACCTAGGCACATGCTTTCATTGCTGAGCCATCCACTTTCCAGAAAACATTTTAAAAATAACGTCTCCTTTAGTAATATTAAAAGTAGATGATATGATTTTTTCTTCAGTAAATTAATAAAGTACAGTATAAACTGATTTTTCCAAAGTCATTTCAGTTTAAAATGGGCTGAAAAAATTTACAATGTTAAATGATAATTTCAGAATAGTAACTAGTTCACAAACATTTTGTTCGTAATGAGAAAACTTTGTGGAAAAAAAATAACCATGTCTTCCATTGATTCACAAAAAGTATTTTAGATGCAACTATCACCTGAAGTTCTGTTGATGATGCCTTGCACAAACAGAACACTGTCCTACTGATGATCGACATTCATCTTCTTTAGACGATGAAGCAGGGCATCTTTTTCCATTTGGACCTCAGCAAGGGCCATTTTGGCTTTGGCTAGTTCCTGTTTGAGACATTCATTTTCTTCAATAAGCTGAAATGATCAGGTTAGAAAAGAGTGTTATTTGTATTCCTGCATACTGTCAACTTCTTCTTACAGTAACTTTTAAAATACCATACGCTCACATTCATTGCTGAGTGCAGATTTGTTGGTCAGTTGCAAATGATTCCCAGTCCATGAGCATAAAACATGGAGAGAGCTGAAGCAGTTAGCTTGCAAGGCAAGGTACCCAATGTTTTAGCTATGCTAATTCCATTCTGGATTTGAGTGGAAATGACACCAGGTTCTAAGCTCTAGGAGTGGATTCTTACCCAGTGGACAAATCAGCCAAATTCGTCTGTGGGTTCTGTCATCATCAATTCAAAATCCAGGTATGACTGACAGATTAGTAAGGGTCTCGCTTCAAAGTCTAATCCTTTGTCTTTGGCAATTGTGTTGTACAGGGATGAGGGAGATATGGATAAGGAGGGACTTGCTCCCTCATAAAAATCCCTCTGACGTAAAGGAGAAGAATTAGCCTGCAGTATATTATTATCCTATTTAGCAAGTAGTATTAGATTTATTTTGCATGCCTAAGTACTAAACCATACCATCATTTCCATAATTCATATTTTCTATCTCAATATCTAAACAGAAGTAACCTCCAAGCCCACCCCTAGACAATCTAACAATTATGATGATTAATGAATGTAACATGATTTTGAGAGGGGGGAAAAAAGTCAAAAGGGATTCTTAATACCTCATTTTTAATGAAGTCAGCTGAATCCCTGCTTGATTTAGAAGGTCTGGGAATTTCACAAGTAGTCTGTGTGGCTTGATCCTGTGTTTTATGTCCAATAGGTCCAGTTGCTTGCTGCAATGCACTACTTGAATTCTTCATCTTTGACACATCATTTACTCTTTGATTGTCTATATCACAGAAAGATAGAGTAGTGCTTAAGGTTTGTTTTTGTTTTTGTTTTTTTTATTCTCATCAACACAGAATTAAAACCACCTAAATAAATATACTTGTAATATTACATAGGTTTATATCTACCTCCCAAAATCAAATTTAAGAATAAAAAAAAATAATTAAGACATATACTCTTTTGGAGGAAGAGAAAAAGGAAAGGAGGCATGAGAAGAAGCAATACATAGCTTCCAGCTTGAAGAAAATTATCACATTTTTATACTGACCAATATCATCATCACAGAATATGCATTCTGAATAATTAGAAGTTTGAGAACTATTAATATTGCTATTAATATACTGTCTCCAGGTCAACATCAGATCTGAAGACTTCATTTACATTTGAAGACACAGTGAGATAAACCTGCAGGATCACGTTTTTAAATTAGAAAATAACTTAAATGACTTAGCATTAAAGAAACTTTCTAGCATCTATAACTGAAGGGCACTGTAACATCTATTAAAATATACTGCCATACACCAAGGGAAAAAATGAGGGTCATGCTTCTTAGTAGTCTAAAAAATACTCCGGGATTTGTTTTGTTGTTTTGTTTTTTTGTTTTTAAACATCTGCTTCTTAACAAGAGTTTTCTGTTCATTACGCCCTCCTCCCACCACATACACACACGTGAGGACTCAAAAATGTAGCACTGCAGATACATAAATCACTGCAGTGCAGATAGCATTTGACCTATGCCTTTGAAGTCACTGTACCTGAGCAGTCCATGACAAAAAGAGAGATCAAAGCACTTCAGCAAAAAGGGGAAAAAAATATAAGCTGAAAGAAGCCTTTAAACTATGTGTTTTCTCACTACATTGCTATTTCTTCCAGTGTTTAGTATAAAAAGATGACCAAAATGCATTGAACATCTTTAACCACTCGACAATGTATTGGATAACGTGGAGAAATTAAAATATAAGCAAATCATGCCACAGCATACCTCTGAGAAGTCTAGTCCATCTTTGCCATACCTTCCCATTAGGTAGGTGAAGGGGGCATTAAGATCACCCTGCAGCCTCCTCTTCCCCTCAAATCATACAATACTTTGCATTGTTGGATTAATATATTCAAGACCTGGATGAAAGGATGGGCGCACTCTGCAATTCTGTGAACAATACCAAATTGAAGGGTGACCTGACACAGTGAGGGGCAAGGCTCTTTTTCAGAGGAACCTGGACAGGCTGGAGAAACGTGTTGACTGGAGCCTCAGTTCAGCTGAAGCCAGCATGAAGTCCTGCAGCTGGAAGTAAATAACCTCTTGCTCCACTACAGGCTGGGGAAGAACTGGACAGAAAGCAATGTTGCAGGAAATGACCTATAGGCCTTGGTCAATGAGACAACTTATCATGAGTCAGCAGTGAGCCCTGACAGCAAAAACCAGGCACATACAGGCTGTACTAGCAAGAGTATTGCTAGCAAGATGAGGGAAGTTGTCACTCAGCACCAGTGATACCACATCTGGAATACCGGATCCAGTTTTGGATTCCCTAGTGTGAGAAAGGTACTGACAGCAGAGGACCACCAAGATAATCGTGCCCAGAAGCACATGATGCACAAATGAGGGGCTCGGAGAGATGCACTCATCAAATCTGAAGATGAGAAGGCTATGTGGTGATCTTAATGCCACCTTTGCCTACCTAATGGAAGGGTATAGATGGACCGGACTTCCCTGAGGTGCTTGGCAAATGCTCAAGCTCCTCTATCTGGAGGTGACAGGACAGGAGGCAATGAACACAAGCTGCGACAAAGAAAATTCCAATTAGACACTACCAAAACATTTAACCATGAGGGTGGTCAAACACTGGGCCAGATTATTTACAGCAGGTTGTGGTATCACTTTTTTGATGGTCAAAACTTGACTGGACAGGGCACTGAGCAATTTGATCTAATCTGCCCCTGCTTTGAGCAAGGCGTATGACCAGATGACCTCTAGAGGCTTCTTCCAATGTAGATTACTCTATGATTCTTTAACGTATCTGTGAAAGACAACAGTACAAGTTCCAGCTCTAAATATTGTCTTGTTACAAGTATTTAGTATTTGCCCACCCATGTAGAAAAAAATTGTAAGCGTATACATGTTTCATGGAAAGTACAAAGCTAAAATGCTGTTCGAATACAAGTCTCAGTGCAATCCCAGCCATGAGCTGCCAGGACACCACCGTAACGCAAAGAATTGAAAACTGCTACTTGTTCTTGTTAAACAGTCTTTTGTTTTACAATTCTCTATTACGACCTGTAACACAAAACCACAAAGACAACAGGTAACCACCTCGGTAAAGGTGGTTTGTAGTCAAAGGAACCTTGGACTTACGATGAAGTGATATGCACTGATGAAGCATATCCTGATGAAGCTGTACGCATATTTTTAATTTCTCTTAGATTGATTCAGCCATGGGTTGTTATCACTGCCAATACACTATTCAAAGAGGTAGTTTTCCTCTATGTGACTACACTTAGAATAAAGGTATATGGCAACACATCTTACACAAATTATCATTGGTTATCTTTTCATTATTAGCCACACGTCTGCACAAAGGAAAAAACAGTATTAATAATAATTAGATTATAATATTGAGATATCAAGGTGCAGGAACATACAAACCTCTAATGAGAAAAGAGCCATCATCATTTCTTTCTATCCAGAGTATGTCAATATGGAGTTTTATGGGTACCAGCTCAGATGCCTTGAGATTTTCACGTGGACTGTCATCCTAAAAAAATACAAGTATTCAAAATTGATTTTACCAGAAAACCAAAATAGTTAATTAGACGTTCAAGTAAACATAAGTGGATTTAATGAAACTTGAAAGGGAATGCTTCAGAGTAGAATTTTCTAATAGGATCTCCACTAAAATTTTGCTCCACTTTTTTTTCCTGGGAATCATATTAAAGACCCAAATTTATCTCTGGAGTAAGTCTGTTGAAGTCAATATATACAGTCTGACTAAAATACTTCAAAGTATTTTTACAGACATCTCAATACGATTATATCCCAACTTAAGACATTCTTTAGCTCAGGAGCTCACAGAGTCAGAGATAAGAAACCTGCACTATATAGTATCTGATTTTCCCTTGAACTATTTAAAGATTGACTGAGTACAGTTATCATTCTTGAGCGGATTTTGTCTTTTTAGAATTTAGTTCAGGATGACACCAGCTGCAGTTCAGTTATATTACTGTACTCAACAGAAGAGAAACTTCACAAATTATTTCTTTTGGGGTCTCCCCGGAAGCCTTTATAGTTCATTATCCCTGTCAAGCGGAATAACACAGCCAGTATAATTAAGCCTGTAGCCTGAAAGCTGTTGAGATATAACTGCTGAAGTTTCTTGAAACAGCACTGAGATTGCAGTAGAAAATGCAAAAAAAAGAAATAGTCACCTTTCTTAAATTCCTCCCCCCCCCAAGAAACACACTGCACAAGTCTCATGCATAAGAAATAGGAGAATATACTGCATTGAATAGACAGTGCAACATAATTTTGAACCACACCATCTTGGTCTTTATTACCCAACAACTCCATAGAAATTAATCATCTCTATGTCAAATTTACAGTTTATCAACCATTATGACTAACTTCACTGTGACTTGCGTGCACTGCTGTATGAGCATTTCAGTGCTTTAGCTGCCAAGCAGACTCTTATTGCTGGTTTATTAATGTATATCCTATGAAGACAGGCTGAGAGATTTGGGGTTGTTCAGCCTGGAGAAGAGAAGGCTCCACGGAGACCTTATAGCGGCCTTCCAGTACCTAAAGGGGGCCTACAGGAAAGATGGAGAGGAACTCTTTATCAGGGAGTGTAGCGATAGGACAAACGGTAACAGTTTTAAACTGAAAGAGGGTAGATATAGATTAGATATTAGGAAGAAATTCTTTACCCTGAGGGTGGTGAGACACTGGAACAGGTTGCCCAGGGAAGTTGTGGATGCCCCATCCCTGGAAGGGATGTTCAGGGCCAGGCTAGATGGGGCTTTGAGCAACCTGGTCTAGTAGGAGGTGTCCCTGCCGAAGGCAGGGGGGTTGGAACTAGATAATCTTTAAGGTCTCTTCCAACCCAAACCATTCTAGAATTCCCCACCTCAAACAGCTGCTTTCTCAACAACATTTTGATTAAGTCTGCCTTCTTGCAAATAAACCAGCACAATCCTGGTTTTAGATTTAAATTACTATATGTTAAGACTTTCCTTTTTGCATTTGGGCATTGACATCTGTGATACATTGAAATCTGAGGAACAGATCCACAGCTCTTACAGAAAGTACTTGTGCTACTCCTGTAGTAGAAATGGCCCTAAAGGAGTGCCTAAGGATCCTCAGGGGATGGAAAAGCTGCATCACGGAGGGAGGGAATACCAATGCACTTTAAGTAGAACAACATAGAGATAGCAATTGTCTTTCCAGGCAAGAATGATCTTCGCAGAATCAAGGCCTTAGGCCCAGATGCAGAACTGGAACTGCTATTCCAGCACTCACTTTGTTAAAGTTTATATGGGTGATTACTAATTTCCAAAGCAATGTTATGTTATCTTTACTTTTGGGTTGGTTTTGTTTGTTTTTTTTTTTTTTTTATTCTGTTGTTTCCCCCTCCGCCCAGCCCCCCCAAAAAGCATCCTTAGCTTTCTATTCAATGGTTGTACAGCACAGAACTCGCCAGCTCCTTTAAATGTCTGAAAGAAAATCCCCTAGGAGTCTTGAGCAGGAGTGTCCTCTTAATGTTACTATTTTAAGCTATGATGGTGAGAAAAGCTTGCATTATTTAGTATCTGTTTCTAGGTAGGACAGAACATGAAACCTGGGTTCTAAGAAACTATTCAAGTGGTTTGAACTGGAATTCTCATAACCTTTTTCCTTCTTTTGTACTGAACTTTCATTGCAAGAACTACCCTCAAAGTAGGAGAGAGTATTAACCTCTAAAATCTGTTTTGTCATTAGAAAATCATTAAGCAAAAAAGTCCAACCAGAAAGACCCGCATTGGCCTAGGAACATTGCCTCTAGGAATTTGGTACACCTTATGTATAAAACTCCCAGACGCTGTCATTTTAAAAATAAAGACTGGGAGAGGAGGAAAGAAGTATAAAATATTAATTCATACAAATAGCTTGGTCATGCAGAGAATTCCCCTCTAGGCATACCACAGACCTAACCAAATCTATGGATTTTTAAATTGTTTTTAGTGTTATCTAAAGACCTTCCAGAGTACAACAGCAGTTTCTTTGAAGTTAACTGTATCCAGATTAGTAGTTTACCATCAAAGGAACAAGAACACAATTTCTTTAGAGCAGCCAAATAGCTCAATGTTAACATACTTTTAAATTAATCCTTGCATTAGAAACTTTTATCTTCATAGGCATCACTTCTGCGACAGTTTCATCTTCCAGAAAATGCTGAATGTTTGTGAGAGAAGACGTTAGAAATTCAGCACTGAAGTTCTCCACATGGCACTGAAGAAAACCGTTTTTCACAGCCAGCAGAGAATGTATGACAGCACTAGGCCCGCTTTCCCACCTCAAACTAATCTCAGGTGATGAATTAACTGGGCCAGCCACAGATTTACAGTCAGAACCTGTTGCAAAAGGAAAAAAAATTTGCATTACAATTTTGCAATGTACAAAACCACAATTATGATGCAATTAATTCTACCTCTATTGTTCAACTGATTTTCCAAAAGTACTTTAGTAGTATTAGCCACGAATTACAGCATTGCAAATACAGAACTTCAGAGCAAATTTCTAAATATATCACTTTAAAGTACTAAAGAGAAGTAAACAGTACATGCAAGGACTAGTACCTCACTGTGACAGAAAAGGACAATATAGAACTACCACTGTGCACAAGAAATTTGTTTCTTCAACGTCTTGACGATGGAAAAACAGTTATTTTGCATACTTTGCTGCTAAGTCTTTCAATTTTAATTCATTAAAACATTTAAGTCAGTTCACCCTCTCAGGAGAGCAGGTATTCTCTTGGAAAGGCAGAATTTCCTGACTCAGGAACTTGCTTGCTAACACAAAGGAACATAAACGGCAATGCAGTAAGATGGAGAACACGACCACAGGGTGTTTCCATTATTTGGGTGGCAGTAGATTTGAACCTTAAAAAACCTCTAGCAGTTTCTTGCTAGTTTCAGTATCTTTAACCACTAAGGCCAACTGCAACAGTCAAATAAACAGCTCTAAAATAAAATAAAAAATAAAATAAGAATTGATTTTTTTAAAAAAATTAAAAATAAAATATAAAAATAAAAAAAAACAAAACACATTTAAGGTAACCAGATATGGGAGGGTGGGGGTATGGCCAGTATCAATTTGTTGTACAAAAAAAAGAGGGTTTACCACCAGAAATAATTACCCCATGGGATTCTCAAGTCATTTGGTCACGGTGATGGCTGACCTACAGAAGTTATCTATATGACAAGCAGCATAGTCACAGTAATTCACAGTAATTATATTAAGAAGCAAACATTGAAACTTGAAAGACAGCTGAAATCAAAGTAACTCAAGTAAAATCAAGTGAATTACATCAATTTATATTGGTAGAGCATCTAAATGTTAAACAAATCTGAGAGAATTAAAACAAAACAAAAAAGCTTCTTAGTTTAAACTCTGGTTCCCTCACAAAAGTCCAATATTTGCAAGCTTAGAAATTGGAAAAAATAAGTGAATAAAGTTAAATTTAAAGATGAAGTACAACTTCTTTTTTTCTATTTTTGTTTCTTTAACATTATTCTTTCTCCTCTCCCCATATTACTGACATGCAGTTTATTGTAATCTCCCCTTCTTGATTTCTGCCTGTGCATATATGAGCAATTACCAGAAAGCGGAAGAGAAGGCTTCTCCTAGCAGCCTTCTAATACCTATGATGAGGTTATAAAGACAGAGCCAGGCTCTTCACAGTGGTGTTTGTCAGAAGGTTGAGACACAGCAGCTCAAATTGCAACAAGAAAGGTTCAAACTGAATGTAAGGAATGAGGAAAATTAAGCAGTGGTGCAGGCTTCCTAAAGAGGTTGTGCAGTCTCTGCCCTTGGAGGTCCTTTCTGAGACCTGATGGGTTAAAGTCCTGAGCAACCTGGCCTGATCTCAGAGCTGACCCTGCTTTGAGAACCAGATTGGACTAGAGACGTCTTGACATTGCCTCCACTCCTTTACCCTCAATTATCCTGTGTTGCTATGAAGTGCAGGTTTCGTCTGTGCTGGCTTCTTCGCTGTGTACCATCTAATGTTAAATAATAACCCATACTGTAACAAATGCAGCATACTTTACCGCTCCATTTCAGAGGTAACCTACTCGGAATGTACTGCAAAAGAAAAACACAGTACGCTGGTGGGCTGCAAGTTACGTTTCTTCTCTTCAGTAAAGCTTACCCTAGATGCCTTTTTATATAAAGGAAACCCATACTTCACAGAATTAGTGTTCCTTCTGAAATCCGGTTTACACGGCATTTGGTTAAAAGTCCAAGGCACCACTACCGATCACATTACATTTGTGATACACAAGCTTTTTGATATATCAACTCTCTATAGATACACTCAGGCATCCTGTTAAAGAACAGACATTTGCATCATGTGAACATATTTTTTAAAAATATAATTAGTATATTGTTAATTGCCACTGCAATGCTATAACAACTGTTCACAGCATTAGTATTTAAGGATTCAGGTTCTTGATATGCTAAATCAGGTGAAACGCAGATCAAAACTGTAGAAACCAGATGACAATTCACTAAGTCACACTGACTCTATGCTGGGTCAGATTCATTCAAAAATTTAGGAGGTTAGCTTTGAGAGAATAAAAATTATGCATATTAGGCAATGTGTCCACAATGAAGTTACAGCAGCCTCTCGCTGGTATCCCACAGGTCTTCACAACAATCCCTTCTGCATTCTCCCCAGCTCTTGCCCCCAAGATCAGTATCTCTAGATCCTCAAAGCCTTTTCAAGGTAGGATCGTAAACCATAAGCTTTCTTTATGGATAGATACAGATTTTCTGTGGTTGCAAAGTTGCAGAAGCATCCCATGCACTTAGTCGAGTCACTGGACAAAGACAGACTCAGAGTCAAGCCCCAGCAACGACTGGTTACCAGTCACAGCAAGTTCTCTGCTGGACCTAGGAGGAATTCCTGTTTGCTTTTGGGAATTAGTAGTAGGGGAATGTTACCTGCTTCGTTCCTCTTAAGCAATATGTGATGTATTATTTTTCAAAACTACAGACCAGATCACTCCAAGATGTCTCTGGAACCTTCAGCAGTGGCTTATAAAGGGCTTAATGAGAACCTACAAGAAGACAAAGGATATTGGGGCAAAACGGGCTTTCGTCCAGGTTCCTAACAACTGGAGAAGTGGACCCCATGATATGGTGCCTAGAAAAGTTAAACACCCACTATGTTCCTGGACACTGTGTTTCCTCTGAGAGGGAGCCAAACTAAGGAAAACAGATATACAAAGCTTATGGATACCAACTATAACTAAACATGCCACCTCCTAGTAAATGGCTCCAGGAGAGTACTGGGCAGAAGGTTTTGAGCAGACAGGAGGAACCGTATCACTGTTTGGTTTTTATATGTCTATTTTAAAAAGAAAGAAAAGTGGGGTAAGAGGAGGGGTGAGAAGAAGGATAACTAACTTTCTATATTCATCGCAGAAGACAGGCAGGCTAGTCAACTGTTCTAGACCAAGTGCAGTCAGACAGACGTATAGCAAGAGGCGGTAACTTTATTCAAGTAATACTGCCCCAGCCTGAACGTAGTACAATTCTGAAAACTGTAATTTCAAGTTTCAGAACAGCATGCAACAGACATTGCCTGGAGCTACAGCAGCCCAGAGTAAGTAATTTGCTTCCCTGTCTGTAGATTAATTGGGTTCCTCTTTCTGTATGGTGCACATTTCTCATGGATGACCTAGCACAGCAGTAAAGCCAGGGCATATGCACATTATCTGTTGGCACCTGGGTCAGGGTAGATGAACTTATTGTCAGTCTGGGTTGACAAAGGCCAATGGAAAGAACTGTAAATGAACATGAGAATCTTCAGCCTCTGCTGTAAACCAGAACCTCTCCCTTTGATACCTCTGTGAATAGAGGTTTCCACAACACTAACAGCCATGACTCCATCCTTCAATCCTTCCAATATTTAAGTGCTAGATGTCATATTTCTCCCACCAAGAAACTGTGGCTGTAGTCCAGGCAGAAGAGGATTATCCACCAACAGCCCTTGAGAAGAAGGGCAACTCTCCAGATGGGAGAATAATGACCACTCTGTCCAGTGAGTCTCTGCAATTGTTTCCCTCAAGGATCTATATTCTTCCCACAAATACAGAGAAAGAAATAAGCAGTATGTGCCCCAACTATTTCCAGACCAGAAAAGAGCGCCTGCATCATTGCCAGAAGAATCCACCAAAGCGTAGAAAAACAGAAGAAGAAGAGACCACACATTCAGTCTCAGCCATGAAGTCAATCTTGGTTATCTTGCAGATATCTGAAAGAGCACAGTCAACAAAGGACGGAGTAAAAGTTGCATTAAACAATTTGGAAGCTGCTATGAACTGCTGTTCCCTTCTCCTGCGAGCATGACACGGTCTCACTGTCCTTCCGGAGTACCTCAGCCATACTCCTTCTTTTGTTATTGCTGCCAGGCAAGAGCTGATAAAGGCATGGTCCTGCAGCCAGCCCTGCAGGGAAGCGCACAGCTGCCTCACTGCCCTCAAACTTATTCCAGCTATTAGGCACACTTTTCCCTTTCCGCACCTACTGCATTAACAGTCTAGTAGGTTTTAAATGGTTATTTTTACTCAGAACACCTTTGAAGACTGTAATTATGACTTGATTATTCATTGCTTTGCAGGGTTCCTCAGTTTACTGGTTAAAATTGTTAATTCAGAACTTGAGTAAGTTTTATTAAAGGTCTTGGGGGGGGTTGCTTTTATTGGGATATTTTCTTACGCTTTTGCTCACTGGTTCTTTTAGTTGTATTTTGTTACCCTTAACTAATTTAAATTGTCTCTTTTGATCTAATTCTCAAGCTTTTTCCCAGCCTTGATCCTCTGGAATGCTTGTGGGTTTTTTTTTTTTTTTTTGTACATTGCTGGTCGTTCCGATTCTGTAAGGTACATCATTTTTTTTTTTTGACCCCACTGTAGGGCCGTGCTTTTAAAAAAAAAAACAAAACACAACAATAAAAAAAGTATTGTTGGCCCACCCATCTAGATACCCACCAGAAAGAGAAAGGAAGGGATATGAAGTGGAAGTATTTGGAGATTCCCATCACATTGTAACCTTTTGTCCATAAAATAATCAGCCAGTGCACAAGCCTCTCATAATCAGCTGAACCAGAGGAAGCAGGTTCTAGTTTTAGACCCACATGACAGCAGGAAGGTGGTATGTTCTTACTATTTACTCCCTCCTGCTTTTACAGAAGATATGACAGACCAGAATCAGCTTGCCTGCTGTACAAACTGAAGGTCAGCCATGAGTCTTCCCTGCTGAACCTCCCTCTTGCCTTCAGATGTCTGAATAAAACTGCAACACCATGCAACAGCTGCTCAGGCAGCAGCTGCTGGCAACTGCTCAGCTCACCAGTAAATGGTTTCTTTAGCTAAGGGATCAGAGGCTGTACCACCAAGCACAACTTCCTGAAGAAAATGCATGCTGCTGGAAGGCTGGAAATAAATGGCAACCAACAGCTGCTATAGCTGTTTCCTAGGAAAGGAGATGAACCAGAAGCAGGAAGCAGGTGCATCAGGGATCTGCCCCAAAAACCCTACAGCGCAACAGAGCTGGCATCCAGCAATCCGTGTGGAAGGCTGGCAGAGGGGAGCAAAGCAAACTGTGACATGAAGTGGCACGCCAATACATCATGCCAAGAAAAAAAACCTCACAGTATGTGAACTAGGTTTTCTGGCAGGGAATGCGTATGTAATCATGCTCAAGAACAGCTCTGACAATACACTGGTTGATCTAGTTGCGCAAATATCTGGCTGAAACAATACCCTGTGTTCCTATCAAGCTTAAAAAAAAAAAAAAAAAAAAAAAAAAGAGAGAGAGAAAGAGAGAGAAAAAAGGCTTCCTTGCAGCTCACCTTTCCTGACATGGACTCAATTTTTAAATTTTCTTAAACCACAGATTATAAATCTGTTGAAACTGTGGGTGTTAATTTAATCTACAGAAATAGATCTTGAAGAAAAGAAACGGCCCTTCAAACCAAGTTACCTTTAAGCAAAGTATTGTTAGAGCAGTAAGGAAGTTCCATCTTCATAAAACAGTAGCATAATGTAATGCAACTTATTTGATTTAAACAAAGCAAACTAATGACCAGAATTCAATGCAATGCATTTTTTTACCCGCACTATCAGAAATGGTTCAATTTTTATTTCCTTCCCTTTTAATGTATGGCGATTAGGAAAGAAATCAGAGTAGATATTCTAAACGAGCACAAAAAGGATGCTATTGTATTAACATAAAACTGGTTTTGTGTTTTTAGGCTAATACAGTGCTCTTATTTACTTAGAACAATTATTTCCAACTCCAGTTTCACAACACTCAGCTCTTACCAACAGTCCTGTTGCAAAGATAGTGTCGAACACTGATATTTCCCAATTGATTTGGTATCACTTGGTTGACCTGTAGGCATATTTCTGTGTCTTCACCTCTGATGTCAATTTCACCATTAACACCAAATATTTGGAAAACCACAACAGACATCTGTCAAAAAAAATCAAGATAAAACAATACAAGATTATAAATTTAATTTACAGTGGTTACTGGTTTTTAAGTTCTGTCTAAACCTTTTCTTCCACAAAAGGAAAAGAATCTTCATATCCATAATCCTTGCTCACAGAAAAGCACAAAGTTTTCTCATTATTTCTTCTTTTCTTTTTGTACCCATTGGCTTGACAACAGGTTGCTTGATTGATTGCCGAAAGACAGATGCTTGTATACGTAACCCACTAATACCAATTCAGAATTGGCCAGAGAAGCCATGAAAGTGAGACAGACTTTCCCCACTCTGACAAAGAAGTATGTGACCTATGTGACACCTGAAATTTTCAAGCCTGCATTCATCTTCGTGCATATCACAAGCACAACCAAGCATTTGTGGTGCTGAATCAGACCAGGTTAAAGAACCAGGACAGGCTACTAAACTTTGGCTATTTGCATAGTAGTCAGCCCTTTTTCTCTATTTATTAGATTGCAGTGTCTTTCAGAAAAAGTAGCAGCCAGTTTCAAAAGTCAGCTTTGGTATCAGAAGATGTATGTCCATCAGCACTACTATTTTGGGCTCATTTTTCTAATTAATTTTTGGTTATATTCTACAAGCAGAAAAAAATATGCTAACATGCATTTGCATAACAATCTGAATGAATTCTGTTTTTTCCATACTGCCTATAAGCACAGATAATTGAAAACTTATTTAAAAGGAACTAATAATTTAAGTGAGCTGCTTGGTTTTGGGTTTGTTTGGGTTTTTGGTTTGTTTGTTTTAAATGAAGGTGATCCACAAATATTTAAAGTAAAGGTAGGATTACACGACTAACATTACTAAAAAGGAAAATATGTCAGCAAGTACACAATTGATTTCAGTAAATTCATTGTCTGCCTTTGGGCACGTATACACTTAGGTTTCCAGTTCATGACCTTAACTGGTACTAGAATATAATTTAAGAAGCAACGATTAGGGCAAGGATCAGCAAAGAATAAGTAGATATAGGCAGATGGAAAAACTTGGATGCTGCATGGTGTCTCAGAGAGGGAATCCCTCTCTACATGCACTATTCTTCTGATCTTCTCTAAATACTGGGCATTGTCCTGACATTATCCTGGACAAGAGGCATCTCTGATCTGACCCAGTAGGGCAGTTGTTATGCCTCTAATTGCAAATACTACAGAATGCTACCAGTGCTAAGGAAACACCTCCATACAAGAAACGTCAGAGTTGTGGTGCTTTCTTTTATCTATCATTGATGATGTTAAAAAACTCATCTTAAATATCATTTTCAACAGAGCATAAGAGAATTTATATTGATATTACAAAATACTGCTATGTACTAAAGCAGAAATATTTTCTGACATTTATAAGTGGCTACTGTCATTTATCAACAGTGGCTATAGAGGAGATAACAAGGACAGAGAATGCTCAGTGTCACGGGGATTATAATCTTCATTTGCACTTAATACGAGTGCACTAGATCTATAGGCTCACATAATGCACTACCAAAAGCTCCCCAAATTAGCTGAAAAATCACATCTAGAAGCATTAATTTTAGCTCTATTTTGAGGTTTAATTTACTGAAGTATGTATTCTAATGGAATTCAATAATATTACCATTTCTTCACTAGTCTCATGGGCATTCTCTGAAGCAGCGCTCATGGCATCTGGAGATGACCCATCACAATTTTCAATCACTGTGCCTCCTTCATGGGCATTTTCTGATGGGCTTTGATAGTTTGTGGCTGTAATACCTTCCATATACACATCAGAAAAAATGCAAAGTTAGCATAGCATAACCTGGATCACTCCTGCATTAAGAATAAAGTCAGTGTCTGTCATTGTATGCATACATTAACTCATTTTTTAAGATGAGTTGAACAGCTTATTAAACAAATATTTATGATTGAACCGCCAAATCCATTCCTTTTACAGAGGGTTCAAAGTTCTAGATGCTATGCAAGTAAGGCAGGACATGGTGACAAAACCAAAATGGCACTCTACATGCGTTGTTTAAAAAATCGTGAAGGGCCTTTTTTAGACTTCGAAATCAAATATAAAACTGATCCAGAAAAAAAATGGTTAAAGATTCCAAGTCATGTATCTAAAACACTGCACAGTGCCTTTAGAGCAAGTGTTTGCAGTTTTATGTATAGAGAAATAAGCTACATAGATTTTCGTTAGAGTGAACATGGCAGTTTCCTTGACAACTAGAAAGCGTGCAGACTTAACCTGCAGTTAAATATTGTTTAACAAGGTAAAAAGACATATAAAGATTATTTAAATTGGAAAATGTATTCTATGGCATACTTCCACATAAGCACATGCAGGAATACTCCTACAATCCAAATACATAACAGATTTGCAAGTAAAGCATTCTTCCCGTTATTGGTTTAGACTGAAAAGAAATCCTACAGAAAAAAAAAAAAAAAAGTCATTCTTTACTTTAAATAGAATTTATCAGAAAAGACGTACCAATAAAGTCTTATTGTATTTCCTGACATTAAAAAATTATTTAAGCAGTTTTACCAGAGAGCTACTAGATCATTACATTTGCGTAAATCCACAATACTACAGATTATATAGACATAATTACCATGTGCCCAAATTCCTCCTGAATTCCTCCCTCAAATCAGGAACAAACACTTGCGCACAGATGTCCAGCAAAAACTGGACAAATACCTGCTGTTAAACAGTCAATAGCTAGAACTGCTCTGTAAGGAACAAGCTGCAAGGACACTACCAAATCTATCTGCCTGGAAATTAGCATGGCGAGTATCAGTGAAAATCCATTTCTTTTTCATCTACATTTAAAATTAAAGCTCCTTTACCACCTCAAGCATAACACTGATCCAAGGTACAAACCTGTAAACACTTAAAGCCAAAGCAGTGGCTTTTAAGCAAAGCAGGGAACAGTTCTGCTTAATTCAGAGTTGCAACATAGCACTGCAATGCTTTTACCTTCCTCAAGAGAGTAAAATTAAGTAGTGTTTAATTAAGTAGTACAACTTAAGTAACACACCTTACTGCTTTCCCTTGAAATGATGTGCTGTGAAGATACTTATTACTACTGACTGGAGAAGCTAACAGAAATAGTGTTGTAAAGTATCCAAGATTTGCTGCACTACAATCCTTTTGAGTATTATTTTAGCAATAAACAATGTTTTCATGTATTGTTTAAAAATATTTTGCTAAACCTACTTACCTTTCTCCAGAAAGCTTTGGCTGTCACTTCCATCACTTTCTATCAAATGATCCTCTAGCATCATGCTATCAATAGAGATGGTATCCAGAGAGACTTGTGATGGACTTCTCTTCATATTCTTGTAAGAAACAGAGAACGTAGGGAGGTTGGATGGGCAGCGTTCCTTAGGCTTTGCACTTTTAAAATATAAAGATATAAGGGAATTACTATTTCAAATTAAAGGAATTACATAGAAGTTACTTGAAAAAAGTTCCTCTACACCAGGCAAGATATAAGAGAAAAAAATCTGACTATTCAATAATCCTTTGGCAAGAAAAAGAGAGATAAGCATATAAACAACATACATTCTTGAAGATATTTGTGTCAGTATTTTTCTCAATATGTATTTCATAACACAAACTGAGAGTAAATAGTTTAAACCAATTAACAGTTCATTTTAACTTTCATTGAATGCTGGATACTGCATATCTTATACCTTTATATACTTCTAAAATTTTTATCTACTAGATGTTCACTTCTGTTGACCGTTACTAAAAGTATGTGGCCAACAAGATTGATAAATATTTTTAAATAGTAGGAAAATTGATTTAGTATTAAATCTTCTATACCTTGATGAAGGCTGGGATGCAAACATTCTAACTGAAGTCACTTTCTCTTTGTTGATTTCAAGCTCTTCAGGTTCTAAGGCAGCTTCTGTTTCCAAGTCAGTGACTTGGTTAGGACAGCCTTCAGTTGTTCCTTCCTGTTCATTTAACTTACTTGAGAATATGTTTTTGTCATCCTCTTTATCAATAATAAAATCAGTAGAATCCTCTCTCTTATTTAAAACGGACGCTGAATCCCTAGGATGCAAGCTACTTTTCTCACTTAGAGGTCCACAGACCTCCTCTGAATCACTTCTACTAAAAAGTCCACTGCTTCCTCCTTCACTTGTATCTCCCAATCCTTTATCTGACGCATCATCTGAAAATGACATTCCTTTCTGAAAATCCGTATTACTGTCCGATTTAAACAAAAGAGGATCTATTAAAATTCCTTTATTAACTTCAGCATTCAGAGGCTTGCAGTCATTTACATAATCAAAATTATTAATACCAGCTTGCACTATCTTATTGCCAACTAATTTACTCTCTGAAGTAAGAGCTTCCCCATTTCCCAAAGGGGAGAGTTCTGATGCCATGGGACTTCCGTCTTCCACAACTGGAGACTTACAAGGGTTTCCCTGAGTCACTGGATGGAGTAGTAAGGCTAGTTCTGCACTTTTCAGTAGGATCCCAATGCAGACATCTGTTTGCTTTGCAGGTTTTCCTGTCACCGCTTCTACATCATTCCTTAAGTTTTCCAGGAGCAATACAAGAGATTCATGAAGAAACAGCAAAAAAAGATACTGGTAATGATTGATCTGCACGCTTACGTGTTTTTGAACATGGACAAGAACATGTACATCTGCATCAGAGGAAGAGCTTTCCGAAAGCACTCCTGAAGCGTCTGACATCTGAATGCCATTGGTCAAGGGCTCTGTCTCACTGCTGTAATATTCCTTTAGAAGTTTTTTACGTTGCAGTCTATTAGCAAGATCACTAGATTCACTTTTTGGAATGTTCAAAGCTGTCTGATTATGTGATAAAAGCTCTTTTTGTGACTTTGCAAATCTTACTGGCTGGCAAATCCAAAGTGAAAGTGGGAACGAGTCCACAAAGCTTATTGGTCGGCCTTTCCCACTTTTCGTTCCTTCATAATCTATCCAAAACTGGGAAAAATGCAAGGCCCAAACATCAGTAGCTGCAGATGTCTTTAATGCATATTTATTCAATTTTGGGATGACATAACCTTTATAAACATCATGCATTTTAGTATCTTGTTCATGAGCATGTCTTTGAAAGATTGGATGCAAAAGATTAAAATTCTTCTGGGACTTAGGAAAAGTGGTGAAAGTTCTACTGAAAAATTCACAGTCTTTGAAGTTCTGAAACAAAGCTTCTAGATCAGAGTGCCTGCAGTTTGGTGAGTATCTTGTATTCGTAGCAATCATCTCTGAACTTTGAATGGAAAGTGCACGAGGTTGATCTCTATGAATTTCAGGTTTGTTTTCAGACGGGACAATGAACTGAAAGACAAATATATTTTGTCTAACCAGAAATATGTAGATAAAGAAGGCATACAATTCAAGAAACAAAATAATAGCCATGACAAGTGAAATAAAGAAATATGATTAGAATTTTATGAGAACTCAAGTATACTAACACAGAAAAGGGATAAGTCAGGCTCACAGATTATCGTTTGTGTTTCCTCTCATTTTAAAGAAAGATGCCGTGGCATCTAAAACTCAGTGTTTTAGATGCCACAATGTTTGTATAAAAAAAGGTCTCAGGGTTTTCTTATCTGAAGGATTTAGATTTAGGTCACCTACATTAGGCTCAAGTGTCTCATTTCTTCAACTCAGAAAGAGCTTGGCAGAAAGTTTCTTCAAGTGTTCCAAATATTTACAACTTTGAAAACCAGAAAATTATAATTTGAGTTCAATCTGATTTGCCAAATAGAGTTTTTCACTACACTCACTACTACAGGATTTTATTTCTACGTTAAGAAGGAAACAATTAACACAGCTAATATTCTTAACATTGCAGAATACAGAACAGGTGACCATTTTTGTGACCATTATCTGGTAATCATAATAAATTTTTTTCCATCATGAAAATAAAAATATATTCCAACTCTAACAAGACAACAACAACAGTTCACTATACTGGACTTAATTTAACTTGCATATCTTTAGTGCAAGTTTTAAAGGAAATATATATTTTATGCCAAATCCTGTGTCTGATGTTGACATCAGATGTCTGTTAATACAGACCTTGCCCACCCTAGTTTCAGTAGTATCAGTGACACTACCTTCTATCACAACATCTCCATGCTGAATCTAGAAAGATCAGAATAAAAAAGTCATCCTAGAGACACTTGAAAGATGGATTGTGGAGGCTTCTTTGAGTAAATAAAAAGACTCAGAACAAAATAACCAAATATGTAACTATATAATAATTAGCTATGTGATATGTAAGCACCAATGATAACACCAATAATAAAAGATTCATAATTTGCTAGAATAAAAATAATGCAGTTAATACAGGGATGAAATAATTAACATGAATCAAAGTTTGAGGTGTTTAAGAATACTTTTATCTTCTCTTAGTTTAGTGAGCTATTCACATATAGTAATTCAATATTAGATCAGTCTGTATTTGGAGTTTCCTGGTTGTTAACTCTCAATATTTGTTTTTATTCAGTACAAACCACGTCCTTTTAAAGTTCCATTAAATATGCACCAAGAGCCTTAAGAAGATAACTATCTCTCCATATGCTGACTTTTTAGCCTTCTTGAAACCTCTCCCGTGGGCACCATCAAAAAACCTCATTGTTTTGTTCACCTCTGAACCTTGGAAACCAATGCAAATTGGAGCAGGGGGTTAGGTGGGTGGAATTGTCTGCTCAATAATCTTTCTCCTCCACAGAAGGAAAACACAAGGGAAGCAAAAATCTGATGTTCAGCTGCATTAACAAGCTCCACTCTTCTGGAATAAACATATAGAGAACTTGTGTACCTGAACTACAGCCAAGGGCCTGCATGAAACAGAAAACAGTGAGAATGGGTTTTGGAGAAGGAAACAAGCCTTCAGATGAACTGCTTTCTTTACTCTAGGCATTCACTAACAAGATAAAAGTGTTTTGATATACTACAACGAGAGGAACAAGGGAAGGCTCTTGCATTAATACAGACTGCAACTATGAATTTTTTGCTAGTTTTTTTTTTTTTTTTCCACTTCAGTGCTCAATTTTTTTTCTTTTGCTATGTCAGCTTCATTGAACACAGTGAAATAATTTGTTAATACTCCCATTCAGGTCATCAATACAAAACCAAAATACCCACAGGACACAGATGAAGTAGCATGGAAGACAGATGACTGTCTTCAAACCATCATATTCTGCACACTTTTCCAGAGCAGCATTGCTTATTGTGTGGGTGGTTTGTTCATTTATTTGTCTGTTTATTCCTTAAGCTGATTTGCTAACAGTTTTTCAGAATAAAAGCATTTTTTTCCAAGGAACCACCCTCCCACCTCACCCCACCCCCAACAACAGCGTACCTTTAACATTAGTCCATCAACTCTAACATCAACATGTTCATCTGATTTTGAATTGTCATTTAACTTGTACATGGCCATGAATTGAATAAGACTCTGTTTCAAATCCAACACAAACTGATTTAGCCAAAGAATACTTCTCTCATCCAGGGTGAACTGTAAAGCATTCAGCTGGCCATACAAATTTGGACATGGTACTAAAAGAGAAAACAAAACAAAATCATGAGAATAAGTAAAGTGTTTAGGGGCTGGTTTTGGTGGGGCTTTTGTTTGGGATGTTTTTTTTGTTGGTTTGGTTTTTATTTTGGTTTTTTTTGTTTTGTTTTGTTTTTTGTTTTTTTTTAAATGAGTGCAAACATTTTCACCAGTATTTTACATCAGAGAAACAATGGAAACCCATTCCTTTGGTCCCAAAGAAGAATAAATTGTTATGGGACACCTAAAGTGATGCTTATTTCTTTCACTCCAAGCAAGTAACTGAATTTTTGAATGTAAAAGCTAATTATTAGAATAGAATGAAGTCTGAGGAAAGGGGGATAATGTCCTCATTACAGAGGAAGGGCAGGACCAAGGAGATTTGCTGTCCTCAAGTCCCATCCCCAAGAAATCCCCTGACATTTCAGTATATAAAACAGGGCCAGCCCCATAACACGTTAATAAAAATAACTCCAGCAGATCTTTGTTGCATCTTAGATACCATTGCAATAGTTTGAGTTCTTTTCCATAGCCACTGAATTCTTTGATGTAGCCAGACAGTGGAACTGCAGAAACAATACACACATTTTGGAGAACGGATAATTTCTGTGTCAGTAAAAATGCTGAGAGTGTTTTCAGACTTAAAAAACATGTTTATAAAGAACAGTATTTATAGGAGTTTGCCAGGAGCAAGCACTGTGGAAATGGAGCAGTGTTGTGTTCTTTCATTGTAAAAAGCCATTACCTATTTCCAATTGCTAACCTGGAATCGGTATTAAGCTTCATAAAGGTGAAAGTAACACAAAATTTATGGTTTGATAAAAAAAAGTCTTACTGGGAAAGTCCTTTCCATCTGGGTAGTAATATTCGGTGAATTCAATATGAATAGCTGGCATTTCTGGTGGAAGATAAAGTGACTTTTTATTGCAAGAGATCAGAGCTTTAGGGGAAGAACGACACTGATCCGCTGTTGAAACCTGTAAAAGATAAAAGATTAATTTCATTAATACATTACATTTCTATGAATCATTAAGCATTTGTAGTTGCAAGGCACTGCCCCTAGTTGGGTAACATTCCACTGCTCTCAGATGTAGATCCCCAACTACACAAAGTGCTGACAATGAGAAATACCTAGTAGCCTTGTAGTAAAAGCAATCCACATAGAACAGTTTCGCAAGAAAACTATATAGTATTGACAGTACCAGATCCCCTTCCTTCATGCAAGGCAGGAGGCAGCAAGTCACTTTCAAAGGCGTTCAGTAGAAGCCTAGAACGATCTGGTATCTTTATTGCAAACACTACAGCTCCTGTATAAGCAATTATGTTAGGACATGGTATATTTGCATACCGTCTGTCCAAAAGGATCCCATATCTAGATGATAAGGGATAGATAAGCTAGATAAATTTATTACAGAAGTCTTAGGAAGTCCTTGTGCTGTCATAAGGACAGGTTCTAGTACCTGGGCCAACTCTTGACTGTATACTGCTAAGCAAGGTGTTCAGCATGCACTTGGTAGATATATGTACGCTCGGCTATGCCCAAAGGTCTACTTCCCAGGAGAATCAAGACACTATAGAAGGATAAACTTCCCATTTCTGTTTCCTTCCAATGTAAATTATGAAACAAGGAGATCACTTTTTGAGATATATTTGACCTTAAATTTCTTGGAATGCACCCTAGTTTAAAATGTATGTTGTCAAAACAAAGCTCTTTCATCCAACGCTTAGTAGGTCAGACTGCTAGTTTGAAATTAGCCAACGTATTAATATTGAGTATATGATGAGGTCTACTTGTATTAGTTTCACTGGAAATAATGAATATATAACCTTTATAAGCCTGCTTCACTCTGTAGCTGTTTTCAAGCTGCAAACATCTCTGTATTAACACGCACAAAAATCCAAGTAATAACAGATCTATTTAGAAAAACAGCTTTTTGTAAACTGTATAGAAATAACAACAATTAAAAAAATTGAAAATGTATTCATGTAGGGAGGAGGAGACAAGCATCTGAAGAATAGAAGACAAATGAGAACACCAACAGTACAAAATGATGTTATAAAACTACTTCAAACCCAGATGAAGGCTCCTGGCAGCAAGCTGCAACCTCCCACTCTACCAGAAGCGATATGGGAAAAAAGCACTGAAAATTGGAACACGAGCAAGTAGAAGTCACACGGACTGAGGGCACACACTAAGCATTTTTGTTAGGATCTGAAATTTAGAGTAGATCCTCCTAGATCACTACCATTCTGCCTTAGAGATATACTTCTTCTCTATTCCAATTACCTCCTATCTGCACCAGTGACTGAATCTGAAGAAAAAACACCAACTAAAACTTCTCACTCAAACAGAAGAGAGGGGGGAGGGCGCAGTGGAGAAAAGGAAAAATAAAAACCAAATCAAAAATGGTTAAAGTGTCTTGTCAGAATATCACTGGGGGAGGGAGGGGCGCAGAAAAAAATAAAAAACTTTTCATATTAAAAAAAATAATCCATGTACTTTGAAAAAGATAATAATAAGAAAAGCATGAAATACAAACCCCATATTAAAATACTGGGTACCTAGCAGGGTACAATGAAAAGATGAAATTCCACATGTCAGGATTTGGGGAACAGTAGAACTTGGATCCAAAACATAATTGTGATAGGGTATCTCTAATATAAAGTCAGTAAGAAAATATCCACCAATTTTAACAAAGCAGAAGCAGGCCCATAAAGGTCTAATCCAATAATGAATGGAAAGACTTTAATAATTTCAATGGGCTTTGGAATTGTCCCTTAAAAACCATAGTTACGTAACAGTCAAGGGCAAAGTAGCCCCAGTTTTACTAACTTCAAGAAATGTACCTGATATATATTGAAATCTGCAAGTCTAACCACAATAGGACTAGACATCAGTTTGCCCTTTGGTTGTTGGGAAGATACAGAGGAAGCCCTAGATGTTCCTTTCGGTATCTGTTCCTTGCCTGTAGGAAAGAATAGTGATGGAATCATTGAAAAGCACAGTCTTTTTTAGAATAGTTTTAACATTTCATGGAACTAGAGCATTAGTGATGCAAACAAAGTACCTGTTTGTAGGTTCTGAGGAGATACAGCAGTTGGTGATTTGGGAGGAGAATCTATGACCTGGTCCTTCACAGCCTGCTTAAGCAATTCAACATTGCTTTTGAATTCATTTAATAATTCTTTGGCCCATCCACTTCTGGCTTTCGTGGCATCACTATAATGCATCCAGTGATCACAGCTGTCTCCTGCAAATAAGAGGAGGGGGAAATATTAAGTAATTTCCAAGTTTGCTTTGAACTGGATAACGAGTTTCCACTATTTCACAATTCTTCTTCAAACTATAATCTCATTGCATGCCATAATTATCGAACAACTGAAGTTATAACAGACGTTAAAACAGAAGTTATACATTACATAAAAGCAAGTCTCACTGCTTCACAAAATCACTCGGAAAACAGTATGATATTGCCACCTGCCTTTTAACACCACTAACTAATGCTTAAAACATCACTGCATATTTCCAGTTCAGAGAAATTTGATGACACATTAATGTCATATGTGAGAACATGCAAAAAAATGTTTCATTAAAAAAAAAAGTGAGAGCAAGTAACAGAGCAATGTTCTCATGCTCACTTTTTCCAAGCTTATCTTTCCTGCCAGAACGGTGTCCTAAGAAGTTCCTGGTCCCTTTCCAGAAATTAATTCTTTTTGTCTTGACTCTCTAGCACCTTCATGGCACACAAACAAGAAGGTAAGATCAATCAGTGTTGCAGCACACACAGCCTTAAAAATCAAGCCCAGTGGAAATTCTTTATTCCTAACGTCTTGCTGTTGATTGAGTATTTAAACCTCTGAAGGAAACTGAGATCTCTTCCAACGGCCCCTGTAAAGACAGCCTACTAACTTGTTTGATAATAAGGATGCAATACAAATAACTTCTACGAATTGGTACATCACTCTTTAAATACCAGCATGTGAAAATGTACTTAATGAGATTTTGGATACTCACACTGGGGATGAGTAAATATGGTTGCTATTAAAATAGGAACATGCTTTGGGAAAGAATTATGATTTCAAGTCTAAACGCAAAGATTTCAGCATGGAAGAAACTTTAAGGGAGGAGCCTATCACAAGACATGACCTTTTTGCACAGGGGTGTGAAGGTCGGGGCAGGCTTGGCTGCAGTGACCATGACATGGTAGAGTTCAGGATTTGGAGGGGAAGGAACAAAGCAAAAAGCTGAATGACGTGCCAAGGAGACAAGTCTCCTTCAGGAGAGCAGCCTTTGGCCCACTTGAAAGAATTTAATGGGATATAACCCTGGCCAGAAGAGGGTTCCGGGAGAGCTGGCTGATGTTCAAGAATCACCTCGAAGCCAAAGAACGGTCCACCCTGAAAAGCAGGAAATCTAGCAAATGTGGAAGGAGGTCCATGTGGATGAACCAGGAGCTCCGGACTAAATCTAAAGCCAAAAAGGAAGCGTACAAGATGTGGAAACAGCATCAGGTTACCCAAAAAGAATACGCAGGATGGTGTTAGGAATGCCACAGCCTATCTGGAATTGAATCTAATGATGAGCATTAAGGACAAGAAATGCTTCTACAGGTGTATCACTAGCAAAAGGAAGCATAGGGAAAGCTTGGGCTTGCTGCTGAATGGGACAGGGGACCTGATGAGAAGTGACATGCAGAAGGCTGAGATACTCAATGCCTTCTTTGCCTCAGTCTTCACTGGTAACATCTGTCTTGAGAATTCCCAGGACCTTGAGAACTTTGGGACAGTCTGGAGCAAGGAAACCTTCCCCTCAGAAGAAGAGCATTAACTTAGAAAACATTTAAACAGATTAGACATGCACCAGTCAAGTGCTGAGAGAGCTGGCCAATGTCATGAGAAGGCCGCTCTGAATTACCTTTGAAAGATTATCGTTGAATAGTGATCAGGAAAGGTTCCCAACAACTGGAAGAAAGAAAATGTCATTCCTATCTTCACAAAGGAGGACGAAAAGAACTGGCTGGTCAGCCTCACCTCAAAGAAGGTAATGGGGAAAGGTAACAGAGGGCAACAGAGCAAATAGTCCTGGAAACCATTTCAAAATACATTAAGGACAGGAAAGTGATTGCGAGTACACATGCATGGATTTATGAGGGAGAAATCATGCCTGATGAACTTTACAGTCTTCTACTATGAGATGACCGGCTTGAGGGGAGAGCAGTGGATGTTGTTTACCTCGACTTTAGCAAGGCTTTCAACACTGTCTGCAACGTGCTCAGTGATAAAGTGATGAAATACTGACTAGGTAAGTACATAGTGAGGTGGACTGGAAACTGGTTAAACTGTTAGTCTTCAAGGGTTGGGATCAGCAGCATGAAGTTCAGCTGGAGGCAATCATCTGTGGTATAACCCCAGGGTCAATACTGGAACCAATATATCTTCCTTAATAACCTGGATGATGGGGCAGAGCTCAATAGCTTTGCAGATGGTACAAAACTAGGAAGAATGGTTGATACACCAGGTGGTTGTGCTACCATTCAGAGGGACCTCAAAAGGCTGAAGTGACCCAACAGTAATCTCATGAACTTCAAAGGGAAATCCAAGTCTAGCATCTGGTGTACAGTCTAATGGCTGACCAGCTGGGAAGTAGCTTTGCAGAAAAATAAAACCAAACGTGAGACAGTAAGTTCAATCCAAACCAGCAATGTCCTTGATGCAAAGAAAGCAAACAGCACCTTGGGTTGCTTAGGAAAAGCATTGCCAGCAGATCAAGGGAGGCAATATGTGCCCTCTGCTCAACCCCAGTGAGACTACATCTGGAGTACTGGGTCCAGTTCTGGGCACCCCAGTACAAGGCAGCCATGGACTTACTGAAGTGACTCCAGCAAATGGTCACAAAAATACTTAAGGGACTGGAACACCTTTCAAGAAAAGGCTGAGATAGCTGGGATCATTTAGCCTGGAGAAGAGAAGGCTCAGAGGGATCTTATCAATGTGTGTAAATGACTGATGGGGCAAGCAAAGATGAGGGAGCCAAATTCTTCTCAGTGGTGCCCAGTGACAGGATAAGAGGCAAAAAGCAAAGTGTATTATAAGAAATTCCACTTAAACATTAAAAAAAAAAAAAAAAAAAAAAGCTTTTCCTCCACAGTAGGGTGTTTAAACACTGGACTAGGTTGCCCAGGGAGGCTGTAGAGTCTCCACCCTTGGAGTTCTTCAAAACCTAACTGGACATATCCCTGGGAAGCCAACTTTAATTTACATCACTTTAAACAGAGGGGTTGGACCAGACAATCTCCAGAGGTGCCTTTCACCCTCAACTATTCTACAATTGTATATATGGAGATGTCACTGTCACATTTATCTGGGAGAAGTGAAGAACAGGCCAAATTGTAATAAGAAAACAATATTTTAGTGGGGCTGGCACTGATATGTTGCTACCCTTGGAATTTATTGCTGATTCTTCAGAATAAAATGCTTTTCAGTTTCTCACATTGTCTCAATATATCAGCTTGATCAAGAATTTCCTGTGCTGCAAAATGTCCTGCATGATGGCAAAGCAGCAGCTTTCTCTGATCACCACCCAGCAACACATCAGCTGTGCAGATACTGGATCTGGGTAAAACCTTCTGTGAGAGCAGATCTGGGAGGACTAGTAAAGCAGTGGACTGCTATACAGACAGGTTTACAACATCCAGTAAATCTGGCTTATTGTTAGGGTTATCACAGTCAATGGACATACAACCAGCTTCATTTTTCGTAAGTAGTATGAAAGGCTGTTGTTGGAAGGCTTGATTTTCAATGGGTTAGAAATTTACAATACAGCAATTATGCCTCACATTCCCTTTAGAGCATTTCTGAGTGGGGTCTGTTACAAAAACAAACAAACAACATCCTCAAAAGAACCCAATCTGCAAAATAATTGTTGAGGGCTTTTTCCTGAAGGGTTAATTGTAATTTCCAAGAAGACAATACCAAAAGAGCTATTTCTAAATATTCCATAGGCCAGAGAGGTACAAACCCAGAAAACAGTCTGGTAACAGTCACAGAAGTATATAGCTGTTTCCTCCTTGCCCACTGTTATAGAGTATTAATACAGCGTTGTCCTTCAGTATGCAACATTGTCGAGCATTGACTTCAAGGTAGGAATGCTCTGTATATCAGGTGATAGCCTGATACAACAATAGAGGCATGTGGCTAGAGAACTCCCTTGGAACTTTCAGGATTAATGTGCGTTCCTTTGAGTAAAGGGACTCTCCCCTCTGTGATGACAGTTTGCCTGTAGAATTGCCACACTCTTCTAAAACGGTGAGAAGATGATGACCTCTCAAACCAGAAAAAAAAAAAAAAACCAAAAAAAAAAACAACTTTGTAGCATGTTCCCTTCCCCTCCACATATATACCCTATTTGATAAAACACCACCACCTTTGGCAGTTTTTTGTCATAGCTTATTAGTGAGACCTAACTTTCTGTCACTTGTATAAAACACCATTTAAGACAGCAGGAGAACACTATCTTTAGAGGCACCACCTTTGCTCTGCAGATGATCTTTTCCATCTCTGGTTTCGTGTAGTAGGAGTTATGTCCCATGTAGCCATTAACTAAAAGCACTCTCAGTGAGCTTCTAACAGGCTCATCTAAGAGCCTACAGTGCATGGTTCAATCTGGCTAAGAATCCTTCCAAAAGAAACAATCTCTTTATTTCCCTGTTTCTCTGTATTTTCTCTGAGGAGAGCACAGAGAAACCATAGCTAGATCAGACCCTTGCTTAGACACAGAAGGAATCAGAAGTGACAATAAATAAAAAACATAGCTGGGTCACAAGAGAGGTGTGTGCTAAACCTCTGTAACTTAAGGTCCCACTTTTATGGGACAGGAAACCATCATCACAAATTTCAAACCATATTAGGCCAATGTATAGCAAAGAAAGAATACTGTTTTTCTTAAGCATATTCTTTTCTGTGGCTGTGTATGTTTGATCTTTGCTAAACTACATTTTTTAAGGTGCAAAAACTATACTTGCTACTTATGAATGAAACAGACATTGACATTACAGGATTTCAACTGCAACCATGAGTGACAAGAAGGACATAAGGTAAGCTACGGCTTATTCACCCCTTTAAGGTACACGTATAATCACTCTAAAATGACTGCTTTGTGTTAGTAAAAAGCAAAACAAAGCACCACCAACTCCCCGCCAACTAAAAGCCCCTCCACTCTACTGGATTGCCTTTGATCTCAAATTCAACAGCAAACTGATTTTGTTTCTCCTGATTTTTTTAGATTTCTGAAAAACAAATTTACTAGAAATTATTTATAAGACATGCTTCTTTGGAAATTGCTAACATCTGTTTAATAACAATTCCTTAACAAAAGGCTATACAATTGAACCTCTGCACAATGGGATTCTTGTTTAGCAAAATAAAATAAAAACGAAAACATTGTTTGGAAAAGGACATAAAATGATAGACTTCTATATGGAAAATAATATAGCAGATTGAGTCTTGCAAATATCCAATTAGTGAATCCTCAATCTGCCATATTGCCTTCCTCTGTCAACACACAATTCTTTTCATGTCAGAAATATGTAAACACCATTTTATTGACCAAACAGAACAGTGAAAAGGAAAAATGTTTGGACTAAAATAGCTCATTCATGGAAATTAAATTGGTTCCCAAGTTGTTGCTTTTGTTGCTTGGTTTTGCATTTAGAAGGAAATAAAAAGGAGTGTATTTCAAATGCTTAGAATATTATTATGCAAGCTGTATACATATACACACACAAATATTTTTTTTAGTATTCAGGCAAGAGAGTTACATTCACAGATAATTCACAAAAGGCTCACTTTCATACCTGCTTTGTGAAATGGATAATAGTCCACTGTTAAATAGCTGAAGGAAAGCTGCATGGCCCCTCCTGTAACACGTCTATTGGAGTCTGTAAAATAAAACAATGCTCAGCTCTGCAGAGGTTATATTTAGCATGTTAGTTCTCATGGTGCTGCATTCCTTTAACCACCTAACAGTGGTTAACAGTTAACACCTACTTCTTCCTCCCCTTTACTGGCTCTCCTACAACCTCATTATCTTCCCTCAAAATTTTCATTCGGGTATTCTTCACTGGTTTCTAAAGATTAGCTTGTAGAACTCCGTGTTCTGTACTTGGTCACTACTAATGGATTGCGTATAGTTTTAAACACTATTAAAAAGTAAAACCAACTCTTCGAACACATATTACTGCAGTTTTCCCGAAACAAAACTTCTAACACTGAATGTAAGACTGTGATCAGTCATTTGAAGTCAACATTTATATTTACAATATTCTTGAAATTAATTTGTTTTATTTTATTTAACAAATATTATAGCAGTGAAGAGGTCTTCTGAGGTGTTTTTTCCACTGCTAAATTTAAACTTCATGGCCAAAAATAATGGACCAGCAAAGAGATCTCACTAAGAAAGATAAATCCCAACGGCAGTAGATACATTGCATGTAAGGAATTATGTCTCTAGCCAGTGAATCTTACGCTCTGCTGCTCTGCAAGCATCTTCCTTAATCAAGGAAATATATTTGCTAAAACCTAAGTTTTTCAATACTCTTTTCTTCAGCAGACCTCGTATGCCTCCAAATTTTTCAGTGGCTAGCCTGCTCCTTGGATATACACTGATATGTCATTCTCTTCTGATCACTTTTAAAAGGCATAAAAGCAGTGTCATTTGTCGTCTTTTTTTCTGATTCTAAATATGGCTATACACAATAGTTTTTCTTTTAAAAAAAGTGCAAGTATTATACACAAAATTGTAAGACCACAGAACACTTGTTCCATTCTTTCTATGTGATGCAGAGCATAACAAATTCTCTAAATTAGTAACACAAAGAGGACTGCTCACTTATTAGTCTGTATGTTATAGGAGTATTACAGAAGCATATTGTATAGTGACCCTTTCAAGCCACAGTAATGTTGCCACTGCATTCTTCATAACCCAGTTAACATAAGAAAAAAAAAAAAAAACAGTATCAACAATCAGACTAGACAGAATCAGTTTCTAGAAGACAGGAAAAGCACTGAAGCTACTAGCACTTTTAGCAGGTTTTATTGCATTTATTCTAAAATAATCACATTTAGTAATGAAATGTTGTCCTGATAGAGGCATCTAGCTAATTTTAACTATGTCTACAGACACTGAAGACAATTCTGAATATTCCTCTAAAATAAAGACGACTCTTGATTAACATTATTGTATTCCTCAATGTCCTCTAAAGATGACTACTGTTCACAGGTGTGTCATTTGAAAAAAAAAAAAAAAAGCTACCTTTTTCTTTAGAATGGATGTCATCACATATATGTAGGTCCAAATGGGAAATTACTAAGTGATGAGAAGTTTCTTTAACATCAAAATCATTAAACAATTTTACTATTGCGTCGTTTTGATCAGGTGCTGCTGTTGTCTGGTGTGCTTTCACCTGCTGAGAGCTGGGTGCAGGGGCAGAGCTCTGAAAAATATTTAGTCATATCAATTTATAAAGTTTATCCTTCCATTCAAGCATAAGTATCCTTTTACTTACTCAAAACAGGCCTTTGAAATAAGGACAAATCTGCAACACGTGCATTCACCTTGGATCGTTACTGAGGTTTAAGCGTGCTGTTTTAGAATAAAGCTGAGCTAATGGCTAGGTGTCACCAAGAGGCAATGCCAATGCATCCCCCATTCTCCTCTTCCCCCACACTTCTTTAGACCCCTGTCACTTGGAGCACTGGTATTTTTCTAACTTTCATTGCAAGCTGTTCAGGGAACCAAAACAGCAGAAAACTATCAATTTTTTGTTGGGCTCACTTTGGCTAGTTTTGTTCCCCCCAAACTATATCACAATACGGTCAAACGTGAGCCAGTGCCAGTACCAGGGGATTGAAGAATCAGGACCTCCCTGTTTAGTAACAGCTAACCATTAGATTGCTCCGGCTAAACCATCAAATCACATTGTAAGTCATCAGGACCACCACAAGAACTGAATGTTCCATTACAGTACACTAGCTTTATTGCAAAAGACTCTATACAAATGACTTTACTCAATCGGTCTCAGTAATAAATTATGTTTTATTTTTGTAGTACTGTCTTTTATCAGTTTTTTTATCTGCTTCTTCCCAGACAAGAGGTCCCTCCCGCCAACTCTCACAAAGCCCAGCTCGTCTAGTCTGCTGTATGTGCTGAAAGACGACCAAGATTTATGTAAGACCATCTCACATGCAGCATCAGTATCACATCTGTGCCAGCAGAAGTATGTTAAAAGTAGAATTATTTTTCAATATATATTCCAACAAGAGAGCTACATGAAGGAAAGCTCTTTCTAAAAGCTATTTTTTCAGTACCATGAAAACAAACTGTATAGGTACTTTAAATCATAGTAAGCATATCTATCCACACATTAAGGTTACCTTAGTGTCTATTAATTATATTTTTTTTAATTTATAACCAGAAAAAAATTTGAGACAAATTTACTAAACAGCTAATCAACTGCTAAGTAAATACAGAAGTCTAAATATTCTGTACCTAGATAAAGAAATACAACTTTTTTCTTTCCTTAAAATTAACATCAATACACAAAATCTTGTAAAATAAAGTCTGTTTTACACTACTGCAATTCATCCCCACTGTAATTTAAGATACACAGGTGAATGAAAACGAGTAACTGAACATTGTCTAAAATAAATTAACAAAACCAACCACACTGATTTCAGAACACCTGATAATGATACAGTGAGACAATCAGTTATCATACCTGTGCTGTTTCAGAAGCCAAGCTTTTTCTCTGTTCTGTTGATTTCTCTATGGCTTCACTAAGAGATTTGGCATACTGCACCATGGCTTTCAACTGGGAATCAGTCAAAACCCATAGCAAATCATCCAGAATCAGAACCAGTTTTGATGCAACTACATTACAATCCTTTAACTGTAGAATAAAAAATTAAACAAGTCAAATGGGTCCATTAAATACTTACATTTCTTATATCAAATACAAGGGGAGAAAAAAAAAAGTTGAATGCAAAACCACACTTCACAAAAAGCAGATTTCTTCCTTATAAATAACAAACTTTTTTTATTTTAAATTGTATTCCCCTTATAAACTAAAAAGTACCTAAGACATAGTATATTTATGCCTCACTTTTTATTTGTTTGGCATGCACTGGATATTAAACTGATGCATTTTCCTAAATGTAATATAAATATTGCCTGAATCTAGAAAGGTAAGACAACATGCATCATCATAAATAAAGCTCTGTAGATCAAACAATTTCATTAGTAGGACCTGTGCAAGGTCTTCATCTTCAAATACTGCCTGCAATATTTCTTGTAAACTCTATAGTCTTACTGATTATGTTATTAAAAATTGTTCAGGGAATTCTATATTTTATATGGCCTAAATTTAAAACCTTTACTATGTGCATGTATGCATTAAGAGCATGAGTTAAAAATGAATTAATAAAATAATAAAATATCTCAAAGTTTTCAAGTTTACCCTTCTTTTAAGCGTGACCCTAATTTTTGACTGGTTAGTAATCAGTCGAACTGGAGCACTCATGATTTCATGCTTAGAACTCTGGATTGCATCTGCTTCTATTCTGATCATCTGCCAGTTGATTTCTTTAAAAGTCAAAACCTTTAAAGAGAGAGAAAAAGAGAAAAACACCTTCATGCAATATGACAGTTATGTATGCATATATGCAATACACATATGTATGTATATATCCACACATATATATGCACACACACTCACACGTACCCTTCATGCAGAGCCATATGAACAGAACAAATACAATTCACTTGTTACTTTGCTTATAGGTGTCAGGAAGTAAAGCCCTGATCCTTCTCTCTACCTCCAGAATGTCACAGGAACGTTAAGCTAGTTTCCAAGCAGGCAGAGGTAACAAGCAGCATTTAAAATATTCAGAAGAAAATAGCGGTCACCGTTATTGCATACTAGGTTGCTTTTAGAAGAGGAACAAAAAGAGCAGCATGTAGTTTAGTTTCAAAATGCTAAATCCTCGTATATAGGAAAAGAGTGGAAAGAGAAGCAAAGCTACAGGATGGGAGAGGTTTTTGGAGTGTTTTATTTCACTTAAAAGAGAAAGTTAAACATTGAGCACATTGTATGCCATATAGACCCCACAAGCTTTGAATCCATTACATGGTTTTCTAGAAGACACAGCAAGCAAATGTCAGAATAATGATACAAGAGCAGCAAGTACAGCTGGGTATTGAAAGTCAAATATGGGAAAATAAGTTATTGTCCAAGCAGCAACATCATGGAGAACACCAAATGAACAGGACATCAGGAGGAAGAAATGTTAATTCTAGTTTCCCTAAAACTCCTTCCTATATTACTCTCTGAAGAAGAAAAGATCAGCCATGAGGAAAGTGAAAAGGGAATAGGTAGGTATGTGTCATTTTTCAGCTGTCGTTCTCCTCTTGTCAATTTGAGAACTGTACTGCCTACGCCCTGTGAACCTAAGCAGAGACTTAAGTAAAACATACCCAATGTGTTTGGGAAGGAGGTACGTACGCACAATGAAGTGAGCAAGATGGAAAGGCGCAGTGCCAAGTAGCCTGAAAAATACTATTTGCAGAAAAAGAGTACCTACCCTCCTCATCCAGGAGATGCAGCATGAACTGAAGTTTCTAAAAAAATTCTAAGGAGATTCCTCATTATGTCAATAGTGCAGCTACAGTGCAAAGCTGCTTACTCCCTTAAAATGTAGTTTTGAACAAGTTATCTTTATAGTAGTGTCGGTTTTGTTTTTTCACCTTTTCGGGCAATTTACTTCTAACAAACGATTCACTACAGTTTACAGAAATTTGTGTTTACAATATTCATTACACTAAAAGGAACGCTCCCCAAGGAAAGCTCTGTTGTGTACGGAGCAACTAGTCACGATCAAATTCTTCCTAAAAAGCTCAAAATCAAAAAATATGGCAATACAAAATTCCATCTAGTCAAACTTTAATTCTTCCTCATTAGACTTCATTAACACATGAACATTAGCACACAGACAAGCTGCAGGAAAGGAACTGTCAGAAAAATAGTTTTCCGCTATTATTTTTGTGGTATTTCTAACTAACATTCTCTTGGGGCTTCCTTCCCTACAGAAAAAGCAACTATCAGACTCCTTAGCTCTGAGTAAACCCTGTTACGGAATAATTGTCCCTAAATGAACAAACATTGGCAAAATTTGAAACACCTATTTAACCAAGGCCAGACACATGCTAAAATAAGTCTATCTCAATACAACAGACAATATTTAGAGTCAACCTTGCACTCAGTATACATTTTACTTTGGTTACATGGGAGAAAGCAAAAGAATGGTGTACACTAGTCTAGGACTTACATTTTTAAGTTCTCCCATACAGTAGAAAAGTATGCACTTTACTACTGTTATTTTTTGTACATATGATTTAGTTATTCCAAGAAATGGGAACTTGATTAAAATTCAGTTAAAACTGCTAAAAGGAAAAAAAATCCTTATTAGGCAAACCTTCACAAGCAAATAAATAACCACCTAAAGTTTAAAAATAACAACTATAATAATAATACAAACAGCAAAACACCTTATCCTTCCACATTTAATATAGCATTCTTTTTTCTTTCACTACTCTTCAAGTCTGGTCTAGTTTGCATTTTAAAATGATCACAAGCTTGAAGAAAGTAAGAGGGGAACAGTACATATGCTTGCCCTGGTATGCTATGCTCTTCCCTAAGCATCCACTTTGGCCACTGCTAGAGACGTGACATTTGATCTCACAGCCACCATTTTAACATCCTTGTATTCCTTGAGGACAACTGAAATTACTGAGCACAGAATGCCTCCGTTCCCAGTTGCCTAGACTGCATAAGGTTGCAATTCAACTTCCTCCTCCTTTACCACAAAAACAAGCGAAGAAAGTTAGCAAAAGATAGTATTTACCTCTCCACGTTGAGCTTCTTGTATTCTGGTAAATCTGAGGTCAGCATGTTCCCAGTTTGCATTTACACTATATATTCTCAGCTGGGAAAGTTCAAACGAAGCATTAAAGGCTTTTGCACCAATCCTTATTATAATGGAGTTCACAGAAACCGAAATGCCTTCTACCACTTTTTCAGCAAAGCCATATTCACTAAAAAGTAAAATACCAACATATTAAATACACACCTGATGAAAGGGCACAAAATTAAACTTACTAAACAGCTGAAATACAAGATTAAACAAGCCATAAAATAAGTTCCGAATACATTTAACAAAAAATCATAAGTGGAGAATATATTTGATCTAGTTTACAGTAATTTTCACCCTATGATCCTAATCTCAAAATAGTCATTAAAGAACATATTTTGGATCAAGATCAATCTCCATGAAGTAAAACAATTGATGCAATTTTTCCATGATAAATATTTTATACATATATACACAACAGTCTACAGCATTATGTAGAAATCTTGCTCTTCTTTATCTATACATTAGGAGTAATTCACATCAAATGAATTACTTGACAATTCAATCTGGTTAGTATTTATCTCTATAAGCGAAGTTATTCCGCCCATTAAAACTAGTATCTTTCATATATGCAAAATAGGGTAAAATATTTGCTTTTTTGCATGCTAAATGGTGGTTATATTTCTACACCAAATCAACATGCACTCAAGTTTTAAAAAAGATAAAGCAGTTGCAATTATTATTTCTTAACAAAAATCTTATCTGTCTGAATGTTTTAGATTAGTGAATCAAAAACTGTATTTTAAATATTCTATTAACATCTAAAATTTTTTGCCCCCTTTTTTTTTTTCCTGCTTGTTTTAAAAGTACAGTTTGTGGTTTATCATTCCTTTTCCTTTTTATAACTTTCATCCTACACAGAATTTCTATGGCAATGATTTTCAAGCTGTACCCTAGGAGATGTAGAGGCCCATGGACTACTTCTACATATTACACAGAAGTTAAAATAAAAAAAGCCATTGTATCATCAAATTTGTTTTTCTGTATGTGTCCCTATGCCCACTGGAAAATGCTTTGGGTCCATAAAAAAATAAATGATTGGGGGGGTTGAAATCACTGATGTAATGCTATATTGTCCCACCAAATTACTTGACTTTTAGGCTACATAGTGTGCATGAAAACTTTCAGTAAGATGTGGCTGATACAATAAAGGAAATAGAACTTTAAAACACCACACTAACAAATAGCCCTTAATACTGTTTTTAGACCAAACAAAAGAAAAATAAAATTATTTTTTTAAAAAAGAGACACCCCAACATTATAATATTTTCCAAATAGGTTGAAGGCAAACTATCTTTAATTTTCAAAAAACTTACTATCAATTAAGCTTGGTAAATTTTTGATGCAATAGTTGCACCCGTATGAAACATGCCTAGGAAGCTCCGTACATAGTTCAGATGTCCCTTCCAGGCTTGGGTCTGGATAGTTCCATTATCATTAGACATATGTATCTCCACCCACCATAATAAAATAAAATTTTGGAGAGATGGAAATGGCAACCTGCAACCCTATATACTTCTGGAAATTTGCAGGGGATCCACCTGTTTTATAGTAATTCAAAACATTTAATTTAAACTTTTTTTTGATCAATTACATGTAAGTATCATCACTGACCTCTGTCCGGATGCAGTTGCTATAGGAGAGGGTCCATTGGGGGCACGTGGCTCTTCACATGTGCTCATTTCCATTACAACTTTATCCAAAGACTTGAAAAACAAAACAAAATGAAACAAAAAATTGGAGACATAAGAAGTAACAACGTAAATAGATGACATATGAAGAACAAAAAACCAACCAACCAACAACAAAAAGAAATCACTTGAGAACTTTTTCCAAAATACACACAAAACATTTCTTACCATGTCAATTTTCCCATAGACTTTTGTGACGTACCTGAATTACCTTCTTTTAATTTGTCCATATAAAATTTTAAATTTTGTGAATTCTAACAGACCTTCCCAGTGAAATATTGGATTACAGAATTCTTGATCCCTGAGCATGGTTTATCCATCATGCACATTCTCAAAAAAATGCATGTCGAAAATGGCATGATTTAATGCATACTCCTCTGGGTTTTCTTCCTATATGGTGGTTCTTTCAGTGAAATACTTAATACCTCCAGAGTTTTCTAAATGTTTCAGTAAGTTCAGAAAATTTTAACGGAAAATATTTGAAACTAGTCCACTAAAATTTGTGATAGTAGATGAAGTTTTGTGCTGCATCTTAAAACAAAATCTGAATATGCACACATGAGCGTATATACATTCTGTGTGTATACGAAACTACTTGTTTTACTAGATCTACTGAAGTTTCCAAAAAGATATATTCTAGTATAATTTGCAACACATCATATTATAGTAAAATTGTATGCTATTATTGTATTCTTTGTACTTAAGGTGGGACCCTTCCAAAAGAAGCTGGGAATTATGGGAATGAGACACCTAAATCCTATTTTAGCTGACGACTATATTTAAATAGCAGAACTATAACACAAATAATACATACTAGCAGCGGGGTCAACAGAATGGAACAAACCAAATGCAAAAACTTATTCCCAGCAGCTGAATAAATCCAAGAATCTCCTCATTTACAGTACAATGTTTGTGACCTAAATTTATCAAAATACCTGGAAAGGGTTAATTTAAGGCTTAGGTTCTGAAATCTTGTCCCATTTGAAGCCCATTCAAAACACAAAACCAATCTTACTTCCCTGTCAAGTTCTGACTTTATACCACCCCTTCTGAATTCCTCCATTTACCCTCTCTTAGGTCAGACAAACCACACTAAAAAGCTTTGTCTTTAATTTTAGATTTTTCATGATTCAACCTGCCCTACCTACTGGATTTTATTATCATATTGTGTCAATTCTGCCTGTCTTCATAATCCACTTGCTCCACAGACATTTTTCCATGCTGCTCTTATCCATGAAACACCCTGACTACTACCTAGAAATTCATGAACACTCTACTCTGGATTTATTTATACTTCACTATATTTTGATGCTTAAACACAAGTGTTAGCTGTTACAGCTAAATTTGGGCATTTAAAAATTATTTTCTCAGATGTCTTAATGAGTAACTTGCCATGCAAGACAACAACAGAGGAAAAAAACAAACAAACAAAAAACAAAACAAAAAAAAAACCAAGAAGAAAAAAAATCCCTGGTTTGAGAATGGTGGGCGGTAAGCCAAGACTTCTCCTGCTTATCCTAATGTTTTTGGATGTTTGACCACTCTTTTAAGGTTTCTTAAATCAAGATCTTTGGAACAATCTCCTTCACTACATGACTAGTGAAAAGAACAGTAGGGCAGTGATTTAACAAGTTTGTGTAATATAAATAGGAGTTAACAAAGAACACCTGGATGTAGATATCAGTTTATTCTTTTTCCTCTGTCAAAGTACAGTAGTTGCCAGTGAGAAAACTGTTACATAGCATCCTTGGGTTCCCAAAGCACTCCTCAAAATTATATTGTTTATCATATGGAAACAGAAATTGATTACGAGCAAAGATAACTTAGTATTTGCCACTATGTCAACAGATGGATTTTCACAGAGGGCAACTCAGCTCAATGAAAGTACCGCTGGCTAAACAAGTGGGTTCTAGTTACCTCCTAAGCTCTGCAAACAGAGGATGCTATTCCAATTTAATCAAACTCTCCATAACAAAAATATCCCCATCAAAACAGTGGAAGTTCAGTGATGTAATATTAAGGGCTGAAGTTGGACATTTAGGCCATTGAATTCACCTTCCTTTAGAAGTCAAAAAGGCTGTTGTACAGTCTACCATTGAAGAGTGAACTTTTGTTATCAATTTAACAAACTTGCTCAAGGAAAGCTTTACGTAAAAAAAGGTGACCTTGAAAGTTATCTTAACCTCAAAGATTGCTAATGTAAGTTCAATAGGAGCAAAGCAAGCAATCAGGCCTTGCTACCGTAGGTCAAAGTACGTAATCTTTAAGAATAGCACGGCTCAAACTGATTTCCTAATTTGGCAGTTGCACCTTACAGTCAAGTGGTTGAATCATCCCACGTTAGCATTAGCACACTCTAAGCTCTCTTTGTCAGGAAGAAGCGGTACAGACATCAGTACATTACAACTGGGTCACTAGGAAATGCACTAAGTATTTAAAACAACATGTCTTTCCCAAGTCTGATTCAGAACTAAGGAATTACAAGCACATTCAGGAATGCACTGCAAGACTAGGCAGCATGACAGTTAAAGGAATATTCATACCTAAGTAAACACAGTTAAGAAAGTTTAGCCACCATCAAGCAAATCACTTCTGGAGACTTTCTTAGTATACGTAAAAACAAAGAACAAAACTAAACAAATGCAAGAATTAGCATTACTTCTAATTGTTGTTGAGTCATATTTACGCATTTTACATCCTATTTATATCCAGGCTGAATCCTAGGCTGTTACAGAAACCCTGTAAATGTTATGTGGATGAAACCTGCCATAACTGAGCTCATTGGGTATAGAGAACAGATGAATAACAGAAAAGTCCTTAGAAAAGACAGCTCCAAAAGACAGGCAGAAACTTGCAGAAAGGGTTAGTTGGACAAATAACTACCCTTCAGGTGAACCCAAATTAAGATGTAATGACTGAAGAACTTGACAGAAATTAGTTAACAGCCAAACATTATAGTGATGATGCCCAAAGCCATAGATTAAGAAAACAAACCTACCAACAAAAACATTAAGGCATTTTGTCTTGATCTGCCTCTACCCAGAGGACACTTAGTAAAGGCCCGTTAATGTTTCAGTTATTTCTAGAGTCAAGTAAAGAGAACAATATAAACATTTGAGATAAATTCTGCTACACAGAGTATATTTAGGCTTTGATGCCAGAACTCACCAAAGAGATGGGATGTGTTTTCAATTTTGTCCATGGTATCTGCAAAGAAAAACATTATTCTAAAGCAAAGTAAATATTAAAAATATAGTAAAACAAAGCATTTGTTTAGAATGTGTTTTATGCATACAAATTATATTTGTAACTCCTTAACTCAGAATAATACTACTTTCAAAACATCAAGTTTATCTGAAAATACTGTATAGTAAATTGATGCACACACATAAATTTATTTTAGGTGTTAAAACCAGAACTTCAAAATCTACTTATTACTGAGCAGAAAACAGAGAAACAAAATAGAATCTGTCTCTTTAACACCAAGGTGTCAAGCACCAGAAAAAGTAACAACTCTCTTCCACACTCCTTTAAAAGGAAAGAAAATCCGCATTTGCTCTGTTGGCCTACAAATAACTGGATACCTACAACAAAGCATCAAGTTCACTGCATTCAGAAAAATCAGGACAATCTCCCATTAGGAGGCAGAAAAAAAAAAAAAAAAAAACAAACACAAAAAAACCCAGAAGACTGAAGACATGCCAAAGTTTGACCAGATCATAACTTCTGTCAAAAACAAGCTATAGCTTCATTTCTTACTCTCATATTAGTATAATCTAGGAGAGATTGATATACATTGCTTCAATTCTTAGCAGCCGCAAGGACCAAAAAAGCAATGTCTACTAGATTTAGAGTGTTTCCACATTTCCCACAGAGACCAGAATCTCTCAGAAAGATATTTTTGGAAATAGGAAAGGAACAAGATGGAAAGCAATAAAAACAGAGGAGTAAAGAGAAGAAAGAATACATAAAAAAGAGAAAAATAAATAATTATAGTAGTCCAATTACCATGGGCAAATACAAGCTTTCATCTCTACCCCTATTTCAGAACAAACAGGAATAAACTCTACTCAGAAAGAAAAAAAAATTATTAAAGAAATTATTATGCTTATTTTCATAATTTCCATATGTATTTCATGTCATCATACGAGAAACAAAAATTAGGAAGAAATTATTGCTAGTAACATCTTTTGTTTTTCTCTAAAATATTATCAAGCGCTCATCACAATTTTCTATGAATACAAAGTTGCTTGAAAGTTTACAGAGACAGAAGGAAAAAAAGGAAGACTTGGCTAATTACCATTCCAGCACAATAAAATACTCACCCTAATGGATGCTTTATTGCAAAAGACCTTGTTTATGGCAAGCCACGTTGGAAGATCCAGCATGTTCTGAAGCACCTCTTGATCGAGTTCTAAATTGGTCAGCTGACCTTCCCCTTTTAATGTGCTCAGGTTGATCTTGTCAGGTGACAGATTTTTGGTGAACCTAAGAACAAACATGCACCTTAAGTAAATGCATATAAAGCAATCAGAGCTGTCCCACGTATAGCTGACAATTTAACTTAAAGCAATGGTTGGGAGGTGAGGAAATCATCTTAGGTTCTTAGCTACAATTTCACCCTGAAAACAAATGGTACCATGGAATTGCGTTGTCCCTCTAAATTTTTGCATCTCATTAACTCCATTTACAAACACATAAACAAAATTAAATGTCTGATGAGGTACCTTCGAATTTGTCCATCACCCAGAATAACAAATCCTTGATTCAAAGTATTTAACTATTTATTTTAAACTATATAAGGTAGAAGTGAACATATTTCACTCTTCAGTTTTTCAAAAGGAGAAAAAAAATAAATCCAAAACCTCTATAACTTGTACTGTCATTCTTGAGTAAGCAGGAGTGGCTTAGAATTCACTCAGGAGGAGTAACTACTCCTTATAAATAGTTCCTTTTTATATATATTTACAGTTAAAAACTTGAAAAAAAATATTTACACTATTCATTAAGTTCAATCACAGAATTTAATAACATAAATTAGAAAGATACACACACATATTTACACACACATAGCAGCATGGTGTATATAAAATACTGGATGAAAACTTGAAAGGTCAATCTGATATGTGATATACAAAGGCTAAAAATGTAAGTATTTAAAGAAGTACCTATGCAATAAATTTCATTATACTTCAAAGGCGCTATGATTTACTGATACAATAGAACAATCTATATGACCGTGTCAAATGGTTCACATCCTTGTGAGGTACCATGACAAAAACCATAGGTACTCTACCCTCAAATCAACAGCTGTAGCGTTTTATCTACCACAAGCTGAAGAATAGGCTATACTTAACCACACTTGCATTCTGCCAAAATTGTTTCTGCTCATGAATTGGGTCTAATTTTACAAGGTTAGGTAGTAGAAAATACTACTGTTTGCATTACACTTTGTGACTCTTCCAACCAAAATCTCCCCGTGCTCATATTCTGCAAGCAGAGAGCAAAGGGGTTCATCTGTCCACAAGGATGGAACATCGCCCTGAAGCAGTGCCCCAGAAGGTGCAACTCCATCATTGCCTTCCCATTCAAGAGACCAATTTCCAAACCAACTACCACAAAGTTCTTATTAAGTAAAATACTCGAGGGAAATGATGGAAGAAGGTGAAGGTGGCTGGGAAGCTTTTCCTCTTAAAAAGTTTCCAAGTGTGGCTTCAAACGTGTCAGGCATTTTCTCAGTCCAACCGCTTTATTGCATTCTTGTGCTGGTAAGCTTTGGAATTGCATTTACCCAGCCTGACAAACTGCAAACATCCATTTTACCACTCCTATGAAACATTCAGCCAGATACCATAAACTTACAGAGTTTCATCATCTGTCAGTTTAATCACAAAGAGGAACTCTCAAAGGTCCAGACACCTGGGGTGGAGGCGTACAGGGGAAGCAGCTTGTTCAGAATTAAAAGTTCAGTTAATTTGTTTGTTTTCAGGTTTTTTTACTATACCAAGTCTGAAATTATTCAGTATTATTTGCAAATAATACTAGATACCTTTCTTATAAGTGTTGCAGATGTTTCTGTATTGCTTACAAGGCATAAATTATCCAGAAGCAGTGAGCTTTGACTCGTGAATAATGTATTTCAATAATTTCAGTATTAAAAATATGTTAAGATAAGGCTACTGACAAATATATTTTCCTTGACAACTAATATACTTCTAAATGCTCCATTTAGAAACATTATGAGGGGAATAAAGGACTTTAAATTATTTATTTTTCTGGTTACATTTCTTTGTTGCTTTTAACAAGAGAGAGAATGAGAAGAGCTGCATAACCTGCCTCAGTAAAACACCCCCATCCGTAACTGCAAAATATGAGGCCTCCTATCTCAGAAATCATATTGACAAGTCTCATCTGACTCAGCTAATTCAAATTCCTTGAAGAAAAAAAAAGCAGCCATTGAAAGTTTTCAGTCACACCATAGTATCTCCCACTCTTGACTTTGTAAATGAAGGTCAACATAAGAATCACAAATTGGTGTTATTTTGAAGTCACATTTATACAGTGAATGCCAAAACATTCTGCCATTATGCACAGAGTGTCCTGAGACTCATGCTCTGTGGAAGAAGTCCCCCTCAGGGTTCCCTGTTGCGTTTGCCACACCAGAATAGTCTCCACTCAACTTGGAGACAGATCTAACCATTATCTTGGTCTCAACTGCAGACACATCACAGTGAAACCCAGAGGATCTAAAGAAACAGGTTTCCAAACTTCACAGCAAAATACCATTAAGGAGAACAGAGATGGCAAAGCTGTTGAGTTACGTCTGACATCCTTCAAACAGACAAAATAGGAGCTAGACCCTCCCAACAAGGAGCAGAAGGACAGGGAAAGCAATCTCAACAAGGAGCAGCGCTTTTTTTTTTTTTTTTTTTAAATTCTTTTGAGAGTGTTGCTTTGAATTTGTTACATCTCCTGCAGGCAGTGAAAGGAAAAATGTCAAGTGCTGCTTCATTCAGCAGGAACTGATGTAAGAGGATTTCCACCTGTAAGACATCATTTCAAGAGTCACAGAAAGAAACCCTTAACGGGCGAGTTGTGAGAAGATGTTTCAGGTGTAGGCACCTGTAGCAGCAGATCTCTTCATTCCACTTCCACAGCTGCAATGTGACGGATGAGTGGATGCTGAGGACACTGAGGTCCTTCCCCAAAACCCATAACAACATCATAATATACAACAACCGCATCTGCTTTGTCTATCTGCTTAGTCCAGAGCAAATTTTCCACTGAGGATGCCAACACTTTGTTTCTGTGCCAGTTCCCTGCTCCTTCTACACTCAGTTGTTCCATAACAAACACTTTTGTTTGTCTGTTGAATATTTTCAGCACTTTAGAACCATTTCATACTGTTTGATATAACAGGAAAACTGTTCAGTTTTATACAGTGACCTCTACCTTAAAAAATTAGAAGTTGGCCTCTTTGGGCAGCTAGCCCTACAGAACACAATGTAATCAGACCTGTTAGTCAGAATTTAGAAGAATTCAGATCTTCATGCAGAAAATTAAAAGAAGAGCAAAATTTTTATGTAAAGCAGAGAAGTACTTCCCATAAAGTTAGGATAGAATCAATTAATTCTGAATATGTAGTAAATAGAAATCTTTGATTATGTCATGATATTTCATGATTAGAAATCTTTGGGGAAAGCCATTTAAAAATTTTCTATGAGCTTTTCATATAACTACTCAGAACTAACAATGTCACCAACTTCATGACACGCACACATTCTTCTCTCTTTCTTGGCACCAGCAAACAGATCCTCCCCAGCCTGCCTCTTCTTTTTCACTCTGGTGTTCATTCCTTAGAACGAGTTAATTACTCCCTAAAAACTGGGTTGAACTGGGAGCAGAGGTATCGACAATGGGGCCATTTCCCTGCGCAACATCCCATGAACTCCTGACTGATGTTCCTTTCTGAGAGAACAGACCAAGTGTTAACAAACACTACTCAGTACAAGAAGTAAATAAAGCAGAACAGAGAAAAATAAAAGGGATGGGCAAGAGGAATGGAAATAAAGGACATGGTTGAGTTCACCAAAGCTTTCTGTTACACTATTTTGCTGTGGCAGTAAGACATCACTGGTTTTGAGGCAACACATACTTGGTTTGCTAATACCACAAGTAATTCTTAGCAAAACTGTTTTCATGGATTTAGTTTCAATTTCATAAACTACCCTTCCTTCCTCAAAACATACGATTTGAGGTTTGAATTACTGTATCTGATAGCAAGAATTTCAATTCAGTTTTAATATGCAATTCTATGAGGTAAATTAATGCTATAAAATGTTTTACACTTTAAATGCCAAGAACCTAGACATACGAAATGATCAATATCACAAGCAGCCTGACATAGTGCATGTGTGCGTGTATATATATATGTACCCAAGGGAGCTAAGTATTACTATGCGGTTAGATAAATGGTTCCACTTTAATTTACAGAGTACAGACTAAGAGATTAGTGAAAACTGTAAAAGACTGCACAGTAACAGCACAGTAGTAAGAATCATATGTAGGCTACTAAGTTACAATCATTGTGTTTTGTCAGAACCACAACAGTTCTTTTAGTTCTTTCTCTCCAAAACACCTAAAAATCTGCACAGAAGATACATTTTTTTCCTTGCCCACAATATTTATTTTCTAAAGTTTTGTTTGTGACAATGCAGACTTGGAGCTCTGAATGGAGCACTCCACCATGGTTGCAGAGAAGATGGCCAAGAAGTGAAACTAGAAACAAAAAAATAACCAAACAGTAGAGAGGACAGGGGAAAACGCTTCTCTGAAAGCACAAGTTTATGGTTTGTATAATGAAGGCCACAGACCACATGAAGCTTACAGCAGTGCTCCACAAAGGTTTGGACACAATACCAGATGCCTTGTCAAGTTTGTCAACAGAAACATAACGAAGTCTGGATTGCATTTGGACACAGTATTCTCAGCTGTTTTGCACATCTACTGAATATACAATGTCTTCCACCTGGCTCTACCATATGCCTCCCCATCTTTTAAATAAAATTCCTTCAGCAATTTGATCCTAAACATATGCTCTAATCATGACAGACTATTAAATCATAATATGTGCCACATGTTTTGTTATCTTCTTGTTATGAACTAGAACTCTAAAAAAGATGTATGGTTCAAAACTGGCTCTGAAAAAGGGAAGCATGGCCCACCAAGCACTGGCAACTCTATCAATAATAACACAGCAGAAATGGAACAGAAATGTATCTTTTTCCTGTTTCACCTGGCTGAACCAGGTTATTAGATCACTAAGGAACTCTATACAATTTCTGAAGCAAGAAAAACAGTCTTTTTTCAATTGAGTTTCTGAGGAAGATACTGGCTTCCCATGACTCTGGGTAACAGAGAGAAGGAGGACTACTATCATTCTGCTCACTGTACCACTTCAAATTTTAAGACTTTGTGTTTAAAGAGAAGAGGAACGGAACTAACTCTGTCAAACCTGCTACAGAAACAAAGTATTGGGATCACCAGAGTGTTTATTGTTATGAGTGAGTTCCTCCCATCCGGTGTAACACCACAAATCAAAGCTGATTTTCAAAAACTGGTTTGAACCGGGGGCCGGGGGAGAAATCTAAATCCCTCCCACCTTTAAATAAGAAAAAAAAAGTCACAGCAAATAGCATGCTGCAGGCAACATAACCATTTCCTCTCTCATATTTTCTTTTCTGTAGCCAGAAGAAACATCAGTGTCTCAGGAACAAAACATCACCTGCAAACACTGAGTTCAGGAGCACTGCTATACTTTTTCCCATGGCAGCACATTATCAGTTAAGTCCAAAGTACCAAGAGGCTTAGATCTATTAGACAGGAGCAAGTCCTAGAGGGCAGCAAGTCCTAGATGAGAAAAAGACAAACTCCCTAGATTAAAAAACAACTCTACATACCAGTAAAATTAAGCACAATGACACTTTAGAAGAGTTCTTAGTAGCATTGTCCTCTTCATCCAGGTATGACAGGAGAGAAAAGAAAAGGTGGGAGACACTACAGTCATACAGGATTAACGATTTAGCTGCCGTTAAGTGAAGAGCAGACAGAATAAAGACAGGCTTTACAGGTGCAACAATTGATTGACCACTATTGAAAGGGTAAGGCACTAATGAAAATTTTGCATGGATGTGATAGACCAGGGGGAAAAAAAAAAAAACAAAAAAAAAAACACAAATACAAAAAACAAACTTCTGTAAAAAGATGTCTATTTTAGTCCTTCAGACCTATGAAACAAGATCAGAATCAAGCAACTGGTATCTTGTCTCGGTACTTTAAAAAACTTCAACCAAAAAGCATCACAAAAGCTGCTACAAAAATTAACCGTACAGCACAGGCTTAAGGTTAGTGGAAATTGGTCAGAAAACCGCAAGAGCAACAATATCTAATATGTCCAAAGAGTATGCAGAAATCCAAAGGCACTGAATACACTTAGTAATGGCCTAGAAAAAGCTGGTGAACCGCAAAGTAACGGAAACCTTTTGAGTGAACCCTGGTTGTCCTAGGGATGTTCTAATTTTAATCCAGTGTAACGAAGTAGTACTTCAACCACTAAGAAACCATTAACTATGGCTTATATAGGATTTGGACTAAATGACTGTTAACTCCACAGGCTGATTTAAAATGTGTAGAAGTTGGCAGGTAACGTTAAAGTCACATTCATAAGCCCACAAAAAACTGGCCTTCTGAAGAACCCAAGACATCAGCAAATGGCTTTGCAGCAACAGCTGACTCATTGATGAAGCAAGATACTGAACATCTGAAAATAAAATTCATGGAAACTACAGGGTTCCAAGTGAAAGATAAGTTTTTAGGAAACAAAGCTGGAAGATTAGAGACAATTGATGAAAAACTGCCTGGGATACATGAAGGTTAAAGTATTTCTATGCATAAAAAACGAATGATAAGTAGTACTGAGTATCACCACAAAATATGATGGCATGCCCTCATCTTGGACACTATATCCATTTCTGAAAATATTAAAACCAATTTAGAAACAGAGAAGCTAAACAAAAGCATTAATGACAAAGTAATGAATGCTGCACAAAAAGTTAACTGGACGCTCATTTATCGTAACTTAAGAACAAAAACACACACAAAACTAAAAGAGAACATATTTAAAGCCAGTAAAAGAAAACACTCATTGCAGAACATTTTAATTACCATGAAAACATCAGGATAGAATACAGTACCAAAACCAAAAGCTTAAAAGAATTTAAAAAAAATTAAGATTAAGGCACTTGTGGTAGGGTTTCTAATACTTTTTATGCCTACAACATAGTAGGATTCAGCAAACACACTCTGACACATGAACACTTAAGTTCTTTACTTAAGAATATTCACAGTGCATTTCATGGAACATAAACACTTGTGAGGATAAATTTTAACATTTATGGACAAAAAAAACTTGCACAAACAACGGCACACTCACAGTCTTGCCACAGCACTGTAAAATCTCACCACCACTGTCAGCAGCCAGTGGGTAACCAGTAGGCAAGTCTATAGTGGACATAACTTCAGTGGTCTGAGAGGCTATCCTCCAGCCTTTATCCAGAAGTCATCTGTATCAGCAATGTTGTGTCCTGCATGGATTCCCAAATACCACATAGTTTACTCCCAAGAAGCCCCGATCAGTAAATGAACTGCAAGGGCTACCATTCCCTCAGTCTGCAGGCTATACGGAATCACAGGGGGTTCCCAAACAGCAATACCAACCACAGCAGCTACACCTGTCACCAGACTTTTCGAGTACACCCCTCACTACCTATGATACCTGACTGGCACCTTCTTACACTCTCCAACATCAATTTGTACAGAAGGGTATCATCCCTTTACCCACGGGTAATGTGGCCACCCCACACAAATGCCTGCATGCTCTATTTAATCACACCTTCAACTTCTGCAGAATTGTTAGGTGTGTATTTGGTGGATGAGTGCAAGGTGGAGAAGCTTGTGTGGCCTGCATGGAGAGGATCTGCATGATCTGCTGGGTAGCATCTTGTGAAGGTGCTCACAGGCCAATGCTCTGAAGCAGGACAGGTCATTCCCCTGGTTGCACACCCAGCCTGGACCTACTGCTCTCAGCTGGCAACAAGTTATAGCACACTAGACAAGTCCAAAACACTACCTACAACCCTACAGCTTCAGCTGGGGCTTTTCAGGCTACTATACAGGACCTGAACCACCTAACACTCATCAGGCCTTTTGGGTTATTATAGTCTAAATACAGATCTTCCTTTCCAGGCAAATCACTAGGACTCAACAACCAGCCCATACTTGTGTAACACGTCTGCTGCAGTGTCACACCATCCGCCTTACCTCTCCCATCCTGGGAGGTGGAGCACTGAATTGTACATCTGCTTTGCTGATGCTTTCCAAATAATTGCTTCCATTTCATCATGACACAGAAGCGTGGACTCCTACTCCAGCTGACTTCCTAAAGACATCTTAGTACACTCATCCATTCACTCTAAGATCCATTCCATACTGACATCCCCACCAATTCTCTTGACAGTATATAAAGCTACCGCTAGTTAATTCTGTAATAACACATACAGGAAATTATTTTCTTTCTATTTGGAAAAACTGTATCGGTTGCTCTTTGGGTACAGGCAGAACTGAAACATCTGCTGTCATCAATGGCTATTATCTAATTATGTGTCATGCAGCAGATCTGCTCAGACATAGCCAAGCACTGTGCATAAATGAGGAGCTTACACTGCAGGAATGATAATCATCTTGTAAGTAAAATATTGCTCAAGAAATTTCTCTTTCATTTATGATAAATCCTCACATAGACCATTATTAGCTTTTCTGTTCCATAAGTCTTTTCACATATCACTTACACAAGCATAGAAATGGTCAATAGTATCAAACCCCCAAAATTGTTTCAAACATGACAATCCTATACACAACAGACCTTAACGCATATGTTGAGTAAAAGATAACATAAAACCCTTACTATACTAAACCATATGTGGCAAGGTATATGCAACTTCCATATTGCAGGCAGCAAAAATAACACCTCTCATTTTGAGAACTTGCTTATACTTGATAACTATTAAATTCCACTTAAAATACAACATTCTGTACCTAATACAAAGAAAAGCCACTTGAGGCAAAATAATTTTATAAATTTAAAATCAAGAAATAACAGTGCAGTGTAAAAGCATGACAACATCTGCCTTTTGGAAAATGCATCATATATTTATGTTACATTCGCAGATAGCTTTTTAATGCTAACTGATCAGATCTCACAACAAAATAAGATTTTTTTCAATAAGACATTAACTGCAAGGACTGTTTTAATTAAAAAAAAAAAAAAAAAAAAAAAACAAAACACACAAGCAAAACCAAACAGCTATTATCTTATGTAGACTAGGTAAAAACCTGACCTATTTTTCAAATATCCATCAATACAGAGGTAATAAACATCAAGTTATGAAAAGGAATGCAGTAGGTATAAATGATAAACAGCAAATGTCAAATAGCCTAAAGATATTGAGAAACATCTAGAAGATTACATTTAGAAAATACATTTAAAGGTATGTTTATAACGGGATTGCTGATTTACTTCACGAACCAGTTTTGCAAATTTAGTTTAGGACTTAAAAAAACAAACAAACAAACAAACAAACAAACAAACAACCAAAACCCCCAAACACATCGCTACATAGCAAATAAATTTTTTTGGCAGAATTGTAACAAACAGAAGAGAAAACCCAATTAACATTTCATAGAGCTCATTTCACCCCTGAATTTATATAAAAGTATACCACCTCTTACATTTACTCTACAAAGGTGGGAGAGGGGAAGTTACCTGAGGGCAAGGTATTCAGACAAAAGGCCCCTATTCCACGTGAAAGCAAGTGGTCAGTTGCCACGGCTTCTGAGAAGCTTCTGGTGCTCATTTTGGTAGTAAGGATATTCACAGCAAACCAATCTCCACCAGAGCCAGCTGGGATCGCTGCAGGGAACGGGACACAGGGGACACACAAGGGATCAAGTTCAAAGGGAAAAAGGAGTGATACAATAATGTAAGAGAGTTTTAGCTAAAGATAACTGCAGTTACAACAGTTTGTTACGCATCATGACATTATAGAACTAAAAAGGAAACAGACCTGTGTAAAATACTAGATTCCCATGAGAATGTGCCTTGCTGATACTACAATACTGCAGCCATGTTTAGATGAACAGCTTCTGGAGAAAATTTTAATCATGCAGAAATGGTCTATATAATACAGCCAAGTGGTTTCAGAGATACTCAGTATATTTGGAATGCGAGAAGGACGATAGCCCAGAGATGCAGCTTAAGAGGTTTTTCTTTTATTTTGAAATGGGAGGCAACTTTTCAGTTTTATTTTGCCTAGCCTGAGATTTCTCAGCCCACATTATTTGTTCCTATTCACGGTGTCTCCACCTATTCAAAATTCACACTAAAGAAACATGATTCTACAGTGGTAAGGGACATAAAAACAAATCCAAGAAGTCCTTGTGTTTGGGGTGGTGCTACAGAGACCTGCACGTTTCACATTCTGATTTTTCAGGCTATGAAATTTTAGTATGTTAAGCTTCTCAAAAACTAAAAATTAGACTCTTTGATTTAGCAAAGCATGCAGTAATTTAAAAAAATTCTTCACTTTGAAAAGATGCCTTAACCTAAATATAATTAATTCCTACACTTTTACACTTTGGGATACAATAAAATCCAAGCATTTGCACAGTGCCCTTAGTAGGGAGTCTGTTGGGATATTTGAACAACGTTCAAGAGATTTATCACTACAGTGAACTACAAATACCTATTTACGAATGATTATTTTTCTCAGGTCTCCAGATCCCCAGCAATGTGGGCAACTACAACATGAAAATTGTTCCATAAGTAAGCAACCACGTAACTTCCATATTCCTGGGTAGCTGGATTCCAAGGTTGCTGCCTTGGCAGTCAGGTAGCAAAAGCAGCCAACTTCTCCGAGAAAAAAGAAAAGCTCTGGTATTCTCAAACTATACAATCAGCTGCATGGCAGAGCTGCCGCAAAAGCACAGAGCTGCGCTGGGGGCATGCACTACAGAGCAAGGGTCCTACATCCACACAGGGGAGCCTGGAAGTACTAAAAGCCACAGCCCGAGTTGGAGTTCTTTTCTCACTTCCTTCTCTTGTTTCTTCTCATGAAAAGAGGTGAGAACGAAGAGATCTGGACCCTGGTAAACCACCAGCTCCACAAAGGTGTACAGAAGAACTCCTGTGGGAGCTACCGGATCAAGAGACCTGGGCTCCTCCCCAATCAGCCAGAAACTGGATATGCTGTTACTTGCTAGCAATTATTCTCATGATTTGCAAAAAATCTGCAAAACAAATCACTTTGTGCAAACCTTTATAATTCCATTAATGTTTCATCAGAAATTATCTGATCTCCTTTATCCAATCTGCTTGTAGAAAGCAGAAAATAAAACAAAATAGACTTTAAAAAGCACCTCTCACTCGGAAAGTTATTTAGTACATATTTTTATACCCCTTTGATATAAAAAACACCTCGGCAAGAGGCAATACCAAATTTCAAAAAATGTAACTGTGGGCTTTGTTTTGATTCTTACATACTCCATAATCATTTGAAGATAAGGCACAAGTTTATTCCTTACAGGCTTTATTTAAATACCTTTTTTCCTGAGAATGCTGCACACTAGCATACCAACTACTTGAACACGAAGTAATCTTCAACATTCTGAAACTTATTTCCCAGTAAAACCATTCTGAGAATCATTTCAAGAAAATGATTGAATACTATACAAGTAAAATGCTGCTGATTAATTCCTGTTGATTCTGCAGATTAATTTTATGTATACATAAAAGTTCTCTGACTTCAACAAAGCTTCAGCAGAACTTTAATTGTACAAATAAGGTGTCTGCAGAATCAGCATCCAGATTCACAATAAATTTGCAAAAATAATGTAAAACAAACTGAAAACTAGAATTCTGTGAGTTTATTTTATTAACCCAAATGCTACTGAAAGCTTAAGAGATCTTTCTGAGACATAAGAGTTAATATTAAATCTTAATAAATGTAGTGATTAAGAATTCTACCAGCAAATACATTATAGCTGCTTTATCTCCAAAATACCTTTATAATTTTGTAAAGCACCAAAGCAATTTCAGTTTGGCCCTTTGGAAGATGTTCTGTTACAGAAGCTTAAAACACGATATGACACACAAAGCTACTAACAAAAATAGAAGTTAAAGGTTTTTTATTTTTGTTGAAAAAAGCATTTATTGATTCCTTTTTGCTCATCAGAACACTACCAACACGTTCACACAGACAAAACTGTTGGCATGAATTCTCCACTTAAATACAAAAAGTATTGAATTTCAAATATAAGGGGATTTAAGAAATACCAGATTACAATGAAACTTTAAGTTTCTCTTTCTCCTCATTCTTCTCTGCTGTCTGAAGCAGTTCTGCTTTAGTACCTGTCCTTTTTCAGACTCTGTTCTTTCACTAGGTGCAGCAGCATTTGTCTACAATAGGCATTAAGCTCATGCTTTCCGTAAGCATTCAGATTCAACACAAATTCATTCAGAACAATATAGATTGTCATGTCTACATCATGTTTTGCAATTTTCCCACATACTACACAAGCCAATAAAGTCAGTCACCTAAAATACCCTCTGTAAAATCTTCAGTACAAGCAAAGAGAGAAGGTGGTTTATGCTTATTCTAGGAAAATATTTGGCTGGCTAAAATAATTGGATAACTTTCACAAAACTAAAGTGACATAGAAGAGGAATACACAAAACTGAAAAGAAGCAAAAAAATCTACTTCTTTTGCTACTAGTGGAAGTTTCAAAGTTCATCCAAATAATTTTGGTCATTTAATTACAAGAAGGAACGTGCCCATTCTAGCCAAATAAAGGAGAATTGGCAGGTTCTAAGAGGAGTCACTTCAGATCTCTTGAGATGGTAACATCCCTCATCAAACAGGCACATCTTACTGGTATAAAAGCAGGGTGATAGGCAGGTCAAATATTTAGGTAGGACACATATCAGTGAAGTTGTACCTGATGATATCAATATCACTGCTTATAGCAGGATCAGCTGATTCCTGACATCCATACAATTAGCACGCTATTGTTTGTAAAACTAATCCTCATATGCATTTTAGAATGATGTCCCAATGATGAGGTGAAAAAAATTGTCACAAAATTTACTGCAATTTTCTTTTATTGAAATCTTAGCATTTTTACATCTATTGCTTCAGGTGAGCAAAAGCAAAGAAGGTCAATGTTCGTGCAGACCATTAACTAATGACACATACTGAAAACAATTTGGGTTTCTGCCATACCAAACACTTTTAAACCACTGTTTTCTTTGTGAAAACAGCAAATAAGATTCAAACAACGAATGGGATTTTGTTAAGTTGAAGTACGTGTTATCAGTGGTAAACTTAAGAGTTAATATCTAACTGAGATGAAGAATGTCATATTCAGTGAGGCTAGCAGAGGTAAAGTTTGTAAGCTTTCCTTCATGCTGCTTATCTAAGAATGTAGCATGTATCTACATTCTGATACACAAAACTGTTTTTCACAGAAAGGCAGGGATACTGCAGATTCTTCCACAGACGACTCAGTTAAACAGCTCATTAGGTAGAAGGGGAATTTCAGTCAATGATACTAAAAGCCAAAACTGAAAACAACCTGAAAAAAGCCTTATACGAGTCTGTGTAAGTAATACCTAATCTCTGTCGATACCTTGGATCCAACCAACTCAAGATTCAAATCCCTACAGTAGAGACAGTCACAGAGAGTGTAATAGGAACACTATTGTGAACTTGCACAGTGCAATCTAAAGTCCTGAAAATTGTTTTCTACACTTGTCTACACAGTCTAACTGAGGAAAAAGAAGTAACGCTAAAGGGTATCTGCTCTTATCATAGAAAAGCAGTGCACAAAAAATCTTGCAAGAAAAGGTGCTGTTCAACAAGAAATCTCTCGCCCATGAAAACATGTAACAGCACACATGAAGATTCACTGGGGATTTCAGTTCACTGGGGAAGACCTTGACAGTAAGAGTAAGTGATGCCAACACTACATAGAAGACTTCTAGGCAGTGTCCTTTGTAAAGGATAACACCATTATCCAGCTAGTTGTTTCATTTTAGGGCACGTATATTACAAAATAAAGACACACTACCATCCGCATTCACAAAAAACACACCTAACACAATATGGAGCTGACAAAAATTCAAGCCTCCAAATGACAAACTCATGTCTTCAGCTTAGCGGATAACATTTAGTTTCATATCCCACACCAAGAACATATCCATATCCCAAGAACAACAAAAATGTATTTTGTTGTGCCTCCTTTTCCCTCCTTCTCATTTTCTTCCACAGCCTTGGAGAAGAGCAACGCATGTTGAAGACACAGGACACAGCTTGTATTTTAAGAGTTTTAAAAAGACTGAGAAAGCTAAAAACTCATCACCAGGTCCTAACATAAGTTACAGGCTTGTTACAAGCTGAGTAGATAAGCCCTCCTACCTTCACTGTTCTTAAGCTGTAACACAGAAATAAGAAAAACCCTTTACAAAGGCAAGAAGTCATTCAGATACCAAAACTGTTCCAAAACACAGTTTGGGTCTTCTTCTTGTTCTCAGACCTTAAAGACCCGTATCTATGTAAAAATTTTCCCTAGCTAACAAATGTAGAATGATGAGACTCCGTCACACCACCAGTGTCCATATCAGTTCATCTAAAAGCACTGTAAACTCCTAAATGGAAACTATACTGCTGAATGACACAACGCTTTTAAATTTGCATATACAGAAATTAAGAAAGCTGAAAATTGCTAACACCCGAGTAACAGATATTGCAGCAACCTTCATAGCAAATATTGCTAAATCAATGTTGATTTGGGGGAGCTGGACAAGATGACCTCCAAAGATCCCTTCCAACCTCAACCATCCTGCAATTCTGTGATTTCTGGCAAAACTTTTCTGTAACTGAAGGTACAAGTTCGTATCTTCTGTTTGTTCTTTGAGGTACATATTAGATTTGGCTTTGTTCAAACATAAAGAGAAATACAATCATCAAAACTGAAAGTAAATTGAGATAACAAGATAATTATTTCTACTCTTCCTTTATTATATATGGACTTCTTCCAGTACATTTTAATTCTGCCACTAATACCTGCTTTGTTGAAGACGGCAAACAGGCATCAGTTTAGAGGAACTATGAAAACTGTGCAACAGGAACCAATATAGTAATAGAGTAAAAAGTGAAAGTGTCCTTTGGCACCCTCTGCATTACAGGAAATTCCTTATGTATTTGGCTCCAGACTGAAATAAAACAGTGTGCGAAGCCTACCTTAATCATGTTCTTATAAAACATAAAGAAAATCCTGAAATAAAGAACAACATTATCGCTTTTGCTGAAAAAACAAGTTCCTGAAATTTAAAAAGCCACCAGATGTACAGGTGCTTGTGACACCTGAATTCCGTTTTCTTGCATAACCAACTTCTGCAACCACTGAAAGCACCAGTTCTGCAGGGAGAAAAGATATTATCTGATCATGTGATTAAGAATACCCATAATAAGGGGCTTAAGAATAATACTGTCTATATTTTAGGTAGTAAACATACTCTTTTAATGTCAATGAAGTGTAGATCACGAGACTCAACTTCAACTTGCAAACCTCAGATTGCTAGATATATCCCATAAGCTTTTTAAAAATGACGAAACTATCAATTGACATAGCCTTGTTGAATAAGCATTATCACATCACACAAAAAAGCAAACACAGATTTACCAACATTAAAAAGTACTTAATTCTAATCTAGGTTTATTTGAAAAACTAGACAAAAACCAGCTCATTTTACTCATGCCCAGATCCTAGACACATTTCAGACTTTAACCTGTAGCACAGAGATTAGAGTTCACTTCTCTTTCTATACAGCTTGCTAAATAGCACTACAGGAAGTGAGCTGTTTCAGTCAATTAAGTCCAGCGATTCCATGCACATTTCTGATTAGCAAACTGACTCAAGGCTGATGACATCTTCATGCTGCATTTCCATTCTCACAGTACGCAGTTATTTTCATGTGAAGACAAGAGTTCTTTACCAGCATTCCCACCTACAAAACTCATGAGTAAGGTGGAGGAAAAAAAACATTCTATTACTGCTTCATACATCATCTTCAGTGGATAGATAGCAACGGATTTGGAATGAGAACTTTGTTTTCTTGGTACACCATCAACAGATTAGTCAAACGACAAATTGTAATTTCATTTTGTTTGATTTTCTCTATTTATTAGCACTGATGAAAATAAACACCTTTCAGAAATACCACACAAAATTCAAATAGAACATTTGGGGGAAAAAAAAAAAAAAGGGACAAATAAGGGACCAATATTTTGGGTTATATTTTTTTAATTTCTAAAAGTAAGCTTTGAAGAATAACAACAGTGTGGTGTCGTGACAGATCAACTACTTAATAGGTTTTCACCTCTCTTTAAGAATGGGAAAAGTGTCATGTGGCTTTTTAAAATTGTATCAATCAGATTGGGGACTTTCTGCAGTTTTTCCATCTTTCAAGCACACAACACTGACAGCTACAAAATTTTACAGTAGGGCTTTTTGTTTTGGTTGGTTGGTTGGCACGTTAGATACGATTTCCGTCACCCAGAAAACCTCGAACTTCTTTCATCCCTTCTGCGTGCACCGGAACGCATCTCCTTTGTCACCCGGCCTCACCTGCGGGTGCGACAGCTCACATGTCGCGACCAGACCGGCAAGGACACCGGCCGAGCTCCCACACCCCCAGCCAGCAACCCAACCGGGACGGCTCGTGTAAACCCCCCACCACCCCCTGCCTTCGAATTACGACGGGGTTTGGGATTTTCACTCCCTTTCTTTTCCCACGCTCCCCCTGGAACACCTCTCTCGTCGCCACGGGCTGCTCCGGGGGCGCCCCACGGGCCCCCGTCAGCGCCCCCGCCGCGGGCCCACTGCCACGGCAGCCCCCGCCCGGCTCGGCTGTGCGGCGGGCCGCGGGGGCGGGCACCGTCTGCCCGGCGGTGACTCAACTCGGTGACTCCCTTTCTGCGCCGGCCAAACCGAGTCCCCCTCCTCGCCTCGGGCGGGCTCCTGCGCTGTCCCCGGGCACCGAGCGAGGGGGCTTAGGGGCCCTTGACGCGGCTGTCACCGCCGGCCGCCCCCTCCGCCTCCGACAGTCACCCCGAGGAGGCGGCTCCAGCTCCACCCTCCGCGGGCTGAATGAAGGCCGGTCCCCCCACCCCGCGGCAGGCCCCGGGGGCCGCTCTCCGCCCGGAGACGCGGGACCGGGAACTGTTGCCGTCCTCGCCCCCCCGCCTCAGTCTATCCGGGGCACGGCGCCCCACTGACCTGGAGAGATGCTTCAGGATCTGCTTCTTGATAATCCCCGCCATGGTGTCTGCCGGCCTGCGCTCCTTCACGACGACCCGCCGGGACCGGGGACGCGCCTCATCCCTCCGCCTCCCCCTGCCCGAGGCGGGGAGACCGCCGGGAGCGGAGCCGCTGCCGCTGTCTCCGCTCGCGCTCACTGGGCGCCCGCCGCCATCTTGGCTGCAGCATCGCCTAGTGACGGGGGGGCGGGGGCGGTGGCGGGGCGGCAACGGGGAGGGCCGGACCCGGAGCCACCGCCCCGCGCGGGGAGCGGCAGCCCCGGGCAAGGCTGAGGCGGGGAAGGGGCGCCTCCTCCCCTCAGCCCGCAGAACCCCTGGAAGGGGTCGCCGCTGCCGCCCATCGGTGTCCGCCTGGTCAGCACCGCCGTCCCCCGCCTCAGCGCCAGCAGTCTCTGCCCGCCCCGGGCCGGGCCGCCCGCCTTTTCTGCGCTCTCCACCGCTTGCTGCTTCTTTCCTCCCTCTTCAGCCTCCCGATCTCCAAAACTCTTGACAGCGTCTGTGGCCCCGTCTGCGGCTCCATCCCTCCTGCCGCCTGTGGAGCGTGTCCCCCGTGGGCCCGGCCTCCGCCTCCCCCTCAGACCCTACGTGACCCATACACGTTGTTACTTCTATTGAAAATCTGTTACAAAGTGTCACTTAAAAGGCCTTACGTGTAACAAAAACACGAACAACAAAAAAAAATTTATCTAGTCTGTAGTAAAAATTCCTCTTGATAAAATGTGTATTACCTATGTGTGTTAATACTTGGTGTTAATACCTGCACATCATGCTCCCCCACAGCATTGGAGCTGGCAGAGCTCATTCACAGAAGCAATATTTTAAGTTACTTTAAAATTTTCAGATAAACTCTACTGCTCTAGCTCTTTCATAATAAATTCACCTCGCTTAGCCAAGTGAGACATCCATCCTTTTTATACCACTGTTTTATAAGCAATATTCATTTCCAGCTACAAAAAGCAACTCAATTGTCACTGGGTATCTGTGGCAAGTATAAAGCCTACAGATTATTTTAGTTTTGAGATAATAGCTTCTCATGCTGTAGCAAAAATTCCAAGTCACTTAAAAAAAAATACAAATATGCCGTAACAGTTTTGTTCCTCCAGCAACCCTCTTCTCTGGAGCTCCCTCATTCGGAAAAGGTATCTTGAAGAATTTCAGTGGTAGGTCACCGAATACCCTAAATAGTAGTATTAACTGAAAAAAGAAAAAAATTAACAGTTGTAAAACTAACAAGATTTTCAGATGCGACCTCTGTATGAAGGCTTGCTGACTCTAGAATATAGTCTTGAGCTGCAAAGACATCAGATACTATTTTCTTTGCTTCTCATATACATAACAGATTAATAATTTACATGCAATGAACCAAAACCCCAAGGACCTTTAAGTTAGAACTATGAAGCAGTAACAGATGAAAGGTCAGGAGATGAACATTTCCAATTGATTTTTCCAGGCATTTAAAATTCAGTCAGTTGTGTAATACTGACCTCATTATATTCTTCAAAGAGATTTATAAAGTGGGAATGAGCTGTGTATGAAGCTAACGCTTTTATTCCTGTTTTAAGACCAATTTTCTCAACCAGAAAAAATTCTACCAGTATCTTGGAGAAATAATGTTCATCATAATGATGAATCAGCTTCTCATCGAGAAAGAAAATATGAGGTGCAAGGAAAGCAAGACCCATGCTGTGTGTTCCCTCTCAAGTGTCCTGCAAGCGTAGCTCTGGCAGAAAAGGGGAAGTCCAGAGGCTCTTCATTGATGTCAGAACTGGAAAACAGAAATAATCCTGTCTGGCAGGATTGATCTGAATTATGACGTCATGTTCTCCCCCATTTGGTGTACACTGAATGGAGGAACGGAGGAAAATGCATAATCAACCACCCCACCCCAGGACATTAGAAGGGTGTGTGAGAAGGAGCCCAGCTTACAGCTTATCCCTTGGTTTGAGTGGAGTATCCAACACTTCATTTTACGGCCTAATGCAAATTAATATCAGGATATCGCCAGACTATATTTATTAAGACTTTGGACTGATTCTTCAAATCACAGTCCCATGTTTGCAGGCAAATGATTTTCTGCTGTCACGTTCATGATAATTAGACCACCGCTATGTGAAAATGGTGCTCGATACTTTGGTCCCAAAGTGTCTGCTCTGAACAGAGGAGGGGCACTATTTATGAAAAAAAAAGTGTCATCAGCTATCACCTTAATATGATAACCACTAAGAGGAAAGAGTAGATTAGCCTTCCTGACTACTTTGCACTTATAAACATTGCCATGTAAGATTTCTTCATCTAGCAACCAAGGCTCTTTGCTCTTGATTTACCAAAATGACTCCCCACCCAGTGAGGAGAAACTGTGTAGCAGGAGAAGTAAAGAAGGGGTGGTTGTAGTGGCAGATCATCACATGTATTGCCACAGGTCCAGCTGATCTGGACCCTGATCCACTGACATTTCATCTTGACCTCAGACCTGCCTGGTCACTATGGACCTCGCTGGTTATCCCTGGGCTATGTCTATCCCTTCTTCACCCCACCACACCTGATCCTGACTCTGACCTGAGGATTGGCTTCTGTGCTTGACCTGCTTCATCTTCAGACACTTGCCTGATGGCCTGGGCTCTGGGCTGCCCTCCCACCCCTGCCTGCCCTGCTCCCTGGCTGGGGGTGGCGGGACAGGCCCTGGCTGGCAAGGTCCTGCCTTACTGGCCACAGTATTTGCCTCAGCTCCTGGCTTCCCTCCCTTATGGAGCAACTGGAACTCATGTCACCAAGAAAGAATCCCACTTGTGAGTGTATCTAGGATACTAAAATGTCCTCAAAGAATAATTTTGGCTTATATTTACCACAGGTAATTTCTAGGGCCTCTTTGTGAACTCTTTCCATTCAGTAGAAGACCCAAGAACCCAAGGATGTACAGAGTTTCCCATCAGGCAGTCATCTCATCCACCAGCCTGACCTTTACCACCACCTAGATAAAGAAAGGTGCATGGGGTTCCATTTATGGATGCTAAGTCCAGGATAACGCCCCCCTGTGCCAGGGTCGAAGAATGCAGTATCTTCTTCCTCAAGGATAACTTTCTTTGGATGCTGTAAACAACCTGCAAATTCTGTAGCTGGCACTGTTCAATCATTCTGAGACCGCACGTGCCCACAGAGCAGAGCAAATAAGCAGCTGTGCACTTTGTATAGTGTGTGCAAATGGAGTCTGACTCTTCATGTAGTCATGTGGATTCCTTAACTGTAAAAACTGGAATGGACTTGGGAGAAAAAAAAAACATAACTAGAGCTCAAGCGACTTCAGAAACATGAAAATCACAGAATTAACAAAAATGTTATTTTTTTTTTCACATTAAGTAAAGCAGTAGAAAATGTGGAAAAAGAACAAATAAAATGTGACCGAAGAAGTTCTGATTTTGTTTCAGTGAGTGTTTTGTTTCATATTTGCAGAATGAGAAATTCAGCCCGGCTTCATATGGATGATGCAAAAGATAACAAAGGATTTGTCTTCAAATGCAGATGTGCAAGGCTTAAGTAGTTTGACGGACCATTATTCAAAGAACGTCACAAGATATGTATTCTAAGCTATTGTAAGGGGCCATGCACAAGGTTTGCTACCGTGTGGACATTTGAAAGTCGTATTTATGGGTCCTTGCTATGTCACTGACTTTGTCTTTGCTAGGTACTCTGTCAACAACAAAAAAAGTATTATCAGAGGTGTCACTGCAATATATGGGTGAATATGTAAAAAAAATCAACAAATATGTATATGAGTTGGCCTCAGTTAGCAATGAGAGTAAATATACCAACTTATTTCCCAGCGATTTTAAATATTTATGTATACTAACCACTACACATAAATCCAAGTGAACTGTTAAAATCCTGGCACTTGTCTTGTAGGTATTGAAAAAAAAAAAAAAAAGCAAAACTAACTGAATTTAATACAAGTAATTAAATGTTAACAGATGAAATCTCACAGAGCTGGAGCTAGTGTCTAGAAGAAAAAAGTAATTAATTAAATTCTGGCTTTCACCTTTAATTTCACAAGGCAAAAGTTAGCAACAGCTATGATTTTTTGTGTCTGAATTATTCTTCTAAGAACCTTATATTATTAATAAAAGGACAAAGCAACAATTATGTGATTTTGAGACTAGTATCTTATGTTTCCCTGTAATGCTGTGAATAGCTAAAGCATCTGTCATGATTGTATATTTTGTGTATTTTGGGTTTGGGGTTTTTATTACAAAACCAAAATTTAGTATTATTATACCTGTTGGAGGGCAAAGACAGAGAACAACCAATGCTTTACAGTGTTCTTTAAAAGAATCCAGAAACCCCTGAACTGGAACAACAGGCTTTTGATAATTCCTATAACCTCTCCTCAAGAACCAAAGAATGTATCTGCTAAAGTGGGGATTAAGGATGCTGTCCTTAAGAAACTGGTAAGCACGTAAAGAGGATCAGTCTAAAATCAGATTGCCGTGTGTTCTGCTGAACATCCTGGCTCATGGAAAGACATTTGATATTTGTTAGTGTAAAGAGTAATCATGTAGAGTAGCAGTTATTTTTAAGGTCTAGTACTTCCAGGAAAGCCAATTGCATACAGATACAAAACCGTAATTCACTTCCTTTTTTATTGGATAACAACAAAGATACCAGTGATGCTAAGTAAAACATAGAAAACATAAATAAAGCAAAATTCGTCATAAAGACAATCCTACACCTGGGAGGACATAAGCAAAGAGACCCATGCAGGGTAGGATCTGTGTGCCAGTGGAGCAACCCAGCTGAAAAGGACCTGGGGGTGCTGGTGGACAAGCTGAACAGGAGTCAGCAGTGTGCTGCTGCAGCAACGAATGCAAATTGGATCCTGGGCTGCATCTGCAGGAGCATTACTAGCAGGGACAGAGATGTCATCATCCCACTTTGCTCTGTGCTTGTCAGGCCACACCTGGAGTACTGTGCCCAATTCCTGTCCCCACAATTCAAAAAAGACATGGACAGACTGGAAAGGGTCCGAATGAAGATGAACAAAGGGCTGCAGAACCTGCCCTATGTGGAAGGACTGAAGGAGTTAGGTCTTTTCTCCCTGGTGAAGAGGCACAGGGGGCACCTTATCACAATATTCCAGTATGTAAAACGTAGCTACAAAGAGGATGGAGGCTCTTTCTCCACAAGAAGACACGGCGCAACGGGTTCAAGTGGCACTGGGACAGGTTTCATCTCGATATGAGGAATTTATTTATTTATTTATTTTATAGCGAGAACAATCAACCACTGAAACAATCTCCAAGGGGATGTGGTGGAGTCCCTACCGCTGGAGGTTTTCAAGATGCAGCTAGACAGAGCCCGAGATCGTCTCACCTCGGCTCCCTTTGCCACGGACGGTCGGACCAGAGGGTCCTCCGAGGTCCCTTCCAGCCCGGGCTGTTCTGTGGCTCTGTGATTCCAAACAGGGGCGTGGTAACAACGGCCTGTCAGTGACAGGGAACACCAATACCATTGCTTTTTGTGCTTTTTATAATTAAAGAGCATTAATTACAGCACGCTAAGAACAGTAAAATAATGATGAGCCCACCCGGGCTCTCCCAGTAACAGCCCGCTACGTCCCTGCTGGGAGAGGGCGACAGCCCCCATCCCCCTCAGCCGTCGCCCCGGCAGCCGTTCCCTCCCGCTGCCCGGGGATCAGGGCTGCCCGCGGATCAGGGCTGCCCGCGCAGGCGCACCAAGCGCGCAGGGAACAGCGCCGGAGACTGCACTTGACAAGGTGACGCCACGTCGACCTCCACCCCCCCCGGCCTGGTTGGCGAGAGCTTCCGGGTCACACCCGACCAATAGCCTCCGCAGCTTCGCAAGCGTCACCGGCATCACGTGAGCGGCCAGGGTCTCGCGGCAAAGGCGGGTGCGCGGCCGGAGGCGGCTCCCGCGGCACTCCTGCGTCCCATCAGGCAACGCGCGGGCGCTTCTCCTCCGCTCTATGGTAACCATAGAGATCCACGGCGGTGGCGGATCAATACTGGGACGGCGGCGGCCGTGGCGCCGTGGGGAACATGGCGACGCTGGTGCTGGATAACGGCGCCTACAACGCCAAGATCGGCTACAGCCACGCGAACGTCAGGTGAGGGGGCAGGACGGGCGGCGGGACGGCCGTTCCCCTTATCGCTGCGCTGCTCCCCGCCGGCGCCTGAGCGCAGGGGAGGCCGCCTCTCCTCTCACTCGGCCCCTCCACCGGCCAGCGGGCCGCCAGCCGCGCCTGCGCTGGCCGGGGAAAGGCCCGGCCTGTGGCCCCGCCCCTGCGGCGGGTGCCGGGCCCCGCCCCTGCGGCGCGCGGCCGACGGCACCGTTGCACCGTCCCTCACAGCCCATGGCGGGGTGTGTGTGGGTGTTGGGGGGGTGCGTGTGTATGTGTGTGTCAGTCAGTCCCGGGGGGTGGCGGTGCCGGGGCGGGTGTCCCTCAGTGCGGTGTGCAGAGGGGTTTGGTTTGTTTTTCCAAGAGGTGTCTCCTCTGCGCCGGAGGCGTCAGAAATTGAGATTTCCCCTCGTAACTCGCTCCAATAAAGGGATTAAAACCAAAACGCAGCAGCAAAAATATTATTGAAAGTATACGATTTATGAAAGCAGTGTAAAGACAAGCAACGTGTCTCATATCGTGATGAATAGCAGAGTTCCCAATCTTTTCCAGTGTTATTCCCAACTGTCAGTTCAGATCAAAGACTGCACGCTTGAAAACCTTTACGGCAAACCAACTGGATGAAATTAAAGATCCCTCTGGTCTTTTCTATATTCTCCCTTTTCAGAAAGTAAGTAAGATATCCTGAATTTAACATTATAGTCAAATGTAAATCGGTGTTTTAAGGAATAGTTTTCATACAATATGCCTCAGCTGCAGGGTTATATGTAGTATCAAACAAGAATCAAATTCAGCAGTGCGACCTTTACAGACATAGAATTGTTCAGTTTGCAAAAGACCCTTAAGATCATCAAGTCCAACTGTAAACCTAACCCTGCCAAGTCCACCACTAAACCACATCCCTGAGCACCACGTCTACATGCCTTTTAAATACCTCCAGGGATGGTGACCAAACCACTTCCCTGGGCAGCCTGTTCCAGTGCTCAACAATACATTTGGTAATGACGTTTTTCCTAATGGCCAATCTAAACCTGCCCTGGCACAACTTGAGGCTGTTTCCTCTTGTCCTATTGCTTGCTACTTGGGAAAAGAGACCAACCCCCACTTCTCTACAACCTTTCAGGCAGTTGTAGAGAGCAATAAGTTCTCCTTTCAGCCTACTTTTATCCAACCCTAGTTCCCTCAGGTGCTTGTTCTCTACACCCCTCACTTTGTTGCCCTTCTCTGTATGCACTCCAGCACCTCAAGGTCACTTGTAATGAGGGGCCCAGAACTGAACACAGTATTCGAGATGCAGCGTCCCCAGTGCCGAGTACAGGGGGACGATCACTCCCCTAGTCCTGCTGGCCACGCTATTTCTGATACAGGCCGCGATGCCGTTGGTCTTCTTGGCCACCTGGGCACACTGCTGGCTCATATTCAGCCACCTGTCAACCAACACTCCCAGGTTCTTTTCCACCGAGCAGCTTTCCAGACACTCTTCACCAAGCCTGTAGCGCTGTATGGGGTTATTGCAACCCAAGCGCAGGACCCAGCACTTGGCTTTCTTGAACCTCATACCATTGGCCTCAGCACATCAATGCATTTTTTTACCCAGAGAAGAGTATGCCCGTCCAAGCCATGAGCAGCCAGTTTCTCCAGGAGAATGCTGTGGGAAACGGTGTTAAAGGCTTTACTAAAGTCTAGGTAGACAACATCCGCAGCTTTTCCCTCATCCACTAAGCGGGTCACCTTGCTTTAGAAGGAGATGAGGTTTGTCCTGTACGTACCATGTGATGGTGCTGAAGATGATCTGCTCCATAATGCTCACAGGCACTGAGGTCAGACTGACAGGCTTCTGTCAGAGAATAATGTATACAGGAAACACAGTTTACATTGTTTTTGTAGTGTAGTAATTAACACAGTCATGAGGAATATTTGCAGCATTTTTTGTCCTATGTAACATTTAGTCCTTAGCATAGAAGTGTGAATTTAGACATTTTTACTCTCAAATTTCTTTATATTACCAGTCTATCAATCACTTAACATTTTTTTATTTCTAGTAATTGTTTGGGTTTTTTTTAAGTATGATTTTATTTTCTAAAATACTGCATTTTTTTCTAAATCCTGCAGGGTTATTTGGTGAACTGGGATGTCCAGAGGCAGGTTTGGGATTATCTTTTTGGAAAAGAAATGTATCAAGTAAGAGCTTTTTTTTTTAATTGCAGATTTTATGTAGGTTAAATACTGACTAATGGAGTTAACATAACTACATCAAATTTAAATAGAACTGGTGAGCTTACTGTTCTTTTTAAGGGTCCCTTCAGTGAGAATTCACAGGGTTTTAATTTTTTGCAAACTGAAGAAAATTTTTACTTTGAGCTCTACTGTAGGAATTTAAAAAACATTTAAATTTTTCAGTCGTGTGTAATCATACTGAGTTCAGTTCATATATGTTAAGCAATTCATATCAATATAATTAAGAGTTCAAGTTAGTGAAAAATAATAATTATAGACAGATACAGCGTGGTTTAGAGGTCAAGAAACTGCTGATGTAAAAGAGTGATGAGCTAGGTCAGTAGGCCAAAAGACGTACACATTAAGTAACCCTCTTTGGCAAACCATTTTCTGCCTATGGGTAGGTTGAGTGTATATAATATAAATATCTGATACTTAATATTTCTTATTTGTCACACGAACTGGATTTAGCACAAGAAGTGTAGTAAGGCTTCCCTTTTAATTTTTCTTAAAAAAAAAAGTATTGTTGTATACTTTGAAAGTTTTGGGGTTTTTGTAACACCTAGGAGGCAGAATGGTCCTGACAATGAAAGTAATGCCTCAAAATATCCTGCTATCCCTACATAAAAATATACAGTGCTGGCTTTTGATACTTAGCTTTCATTTTAGTTTTAGAATTAGATTCAATTTAGTCATGGTTGCAAGGAGAATTTATTTTTAATTCTTTTCATAGGTTAAGAGAGATGCAGCTGGTAATACATTTAGGGCTGTATCCACTTATGATTGAAGTAACCCTCTGAAGTCCTCTTTAAAGGAGTTTGAGATATCAATAAATGTGGAAAATCCAGGATCTTTTGCTGGCCTCATTAGAGGTCACTGGGAGTTTTATTATTGATTCTACTTTGCGCAGGACTGTGATGCAAGTGCTGAGCTGTTGAAGAGACTTATCTTTCTGTAGTTGACAGGATTAACGTAAAGTATCTTAGGTTAGTATGTAGTGTTCCTTAATGGTTACCTCTTTAGAATGTTGGATACAGTTCTGCAGGAGCAGAATATGTATGAAGGTGTTCCCTTCTATTATGTTTTCACCCATCAATTTGACAAAGTTGTATCACTGGTCATGAAGTCTTTAACAAAACTAAAACTTTCTAAGTCTAGCTTCTACAAACAGATACAGCAAGTGGTAATCATGTCTTCAGATTTACGTGATCTTCAACTGCTGCAAAATATGGTAACAGAGTATTAATTTCTAAGTTGTGTGTAATGACAATCTTAATGTATTTTTCACAGGTGGATTTTGTAGATACCAATATTATTATTACTGAACCTTATTTTAACTTCAGTTCAATACAAGAATCCATGAATGAAATTCTGTTTGAAGAATATCAATTTCAAGCCGTTCTTAGAGTAAATGGTAAGTCTGTTTCCCTCAAGTTCGCATTTATATATTTTGAAGGTTAACCTTGTAAATAAATGAATAAATATGCATGCATGCATATGCACATATGTGTATATGTAAAGGTAGTGAATAAATTACTTCGCTTCCCTCCTGGCTCTTGAGTAATATGCTCCTATATGTACTCTAACTGGATTAAACAATCTATTTTTTTACTAAATTTCAGCTACACTCATACTGCTTTCTTAAGAGTGTCATAGTATATAATTAAAGGAAATCTGAGGAGAGTCAGGATGACAGAGATAGTGGACGGCTTTTGAAACAGGATAGCACTTAAGAAAGTCTACCAAAGATTTGCATGAGGACTTTGATACCTTTCCTTATTGGGGGGTTGGTGGTTTTTTGTTTGGTTTTGTTTCCTGTTAGCAAATAAAATGTAGCGTTACAATCATAAAATGTAGCATTACAATCATGAAATGTATCTTGCAGGGAAGGTGTAAATGACATCACAACCCTTCTGACAGATAGTTGGACATAGGATAGGTTTGATAAATTGTGGTGTGATCAGTCTGCTTGGACTTTAGGAGAGGAAACTGAACGTGGACTGGAATTCTTCAAAAAGAATAAATGGGGGCATATATGATACTTAATTTTATCCACTGTCAAAATTAATTCATGTGTTGGCTGTAATGTTACGGTGGAAGGTCTTGGAAGTCTGTCAAAGGCATTTAAAATACAAAGCAAGTACACTTTCATATCAATGTAAATTCTAAAAGTGTGTGTTCATGTAAAAATTGAATGAAATTTTCTGTATTTCAGCTGGAGCTCTTAGTGCACATAGGTATTTCCGGGATAATCCATCTGAGCTGTGTTGTATCATTGTGGATAGTGGATACTCTTTTACACACATTGTACCTTATTGTAGAAGTAAAAAGAAGAAAGAGGCAATCATCAGGTAAACTGCAGTATATATTTTCTAGAATAATTGTTTGCTATGCCTGAAGTTAATAATGACAGAATTCCATGTGTTACTCCTTTTCTGTAGGATTAATGTTGGAGGAAAACTCTTAACCAACCATCTAAAGGAGATCATCTCTTACAGGTAAAGCATGCTGATCATCATCTTGAGACTTGGTATGAAATGAGCTAGAAGTTTGTGGGGGTATTCTTACAGGTTCTGTGAATTTTAGATTAAATGCTCTTTAAAGGAGAAGGGAATTTTTGTCTGTTATAATCTGGTGGCTGCCATCTCGAGCTTAAGCTCAAAATGAATTAAGATGAGCTTAAGATCTTTGAAGAATTAGGCTGTTAGTTTTTAAAGTGCCAGTGCTTTTGAAGGTGCTGATTTTACCTGTGTATTCACAATTATCCAAGTCCTTACGTGTTTTCTGAGATGTCTCAGTAGATCATCAGTCAGTTGGCTAACTGATTCTGTCAACTTTTCATTAGGATCCTTTAGCTTGGAACTTTACCTAAGTAAAAGTCTTTGGTAGTAGAACTAACTGCAGAATTACGGCTATGCTTGTTATGAAGACTTTGGGCAAATGCAGGTAGATGTTTGTATTTACTGAACCGTGCAATGGGAAAATACTGAACTCCCGTAGGCCAGGAATAGTTTTGTAAATTGAATACAAGTTTTAAATATTGAGACAGTAGCTTTCTGCGACTTGAAAACTATGGGTGCTCATTTCCAGTGGAAAACTGGACATGTTTCTGGACGGATGCTAAGACTTAATTATTCTCAAACTTCTATGGTTTTGGTTTTTGTTTTTCTCAGGCAGCTACATGTTATGGATGAAACGCATGTAATTAACCAAGTGAAAGAAGATGTGTGTTACGTTTCTCAAGACTTTTACAAGGACATGGACATTGCCAAGTATGTATACAGTGGTACTAAATGTAAAAGTTGGTACTTTTGAATAATATATTTGTACAAACAAATAAAACTATACTCTTAATCAGAAATTTTTCCAGTTAAGTCAAAGGAAGTCTTGTCAGTATGAAATAGTTTGGATTTAGAACTTGTCCTTCATTCTGTTGTATTTTACATTCTTCTCTTTCAGATTGAAAGGAGAGGAAAATACTGTAATGGTAGATTATGTTTTGCCAGACTTCAGCACAATCAAAAAGGGATTTTGTAAGGTAATGATAGTTTGGTTTTTGAAGTATTTTTTTGACTGCACAAGTCTAGTAGAGAGGATAAACAGACTTTTCTTTTTTCTAATGCTGTATTGTAACTTCTTTCTGTGTGGTAAAGTTTTCCTTAGGAAGTTGAGATGAAAATTAAATACTATTTTTCCAGCATAGCATTTTATGTTCTATTATTTAATACTCGTACCTTTCTATGCTTGTGCTCTGTCATGCAACTTATCCACATCATTATTGTTGGGTTTCTTTTAAAGTTAAGTTGTAAAATATTTTCTCTGCTTTGATACTTTTTTGTAAATCTCTCTGAATTTCATTTAAATGCCCTAATATTTAGAAGGTTCAAAGTCATGTTATAGAAGAGCCTGAAAATTCTTCATACCAATGAAGACAATTTAACGATTTTACCTCATTCACTGAGTTGGCCATAGTTTCGAAAGCAGTCCCAATACTTTAAGGCCACTCTCATGCATACCTATTTTATTTTGCTTTAGGCAAAACAGGAGCTGATAAGAGCAAAGTCACTTCAGATTTAATACCAGAGTATGTATTATTCTTAAAAGATTTGCTGATAATACCACTTAATATAGAATATATTGCCTACCTTTGCAGTACATGAAAAAGATTAGCTGAATACTCTAGGATGTAATTTCTTTTCTTAAGCAGTGTCTACTATTCATGTCTTTAATTTAGCCAAGGGAAGAGATGGTGTTAAGTGGAAAATACAAGACTGGTGAGCAAATACTTCGTCTAGCAAATGAAAGATTTGCAGTTCCAGAAATACTCTTCCACCCTTCAGATATTGGTATTCAAGAGATGGGAATTCCTGAAGCTATTGTTTATTCTATTCAGAATTTACCTGAAGGTATAACCTAAAAGTATTTTGAAAAGTGTGTGTGCGTTGTGTTGTTCTGTTTGGGGAATTTTTTGGTTTTGTTTTTTGTTTTGTTTGGGTTTTTTTAAGCATCCAAAGTGTCTTAAGAAGCTAGTACTCTCAATATGCCAGTTCCTAAGTTGTTGTGTACTGTTCTGTCTTCTGGTGTGTGTCATATACTCTACAACAGATTGTCTGTAAGTTCCTCTGTTAGGCAAACACAGTTTTGTGGTGATTCATTGATTGGTTTCTACACTTGTTTCAGTTAATCACTATAGACTTTATTCTTCTCAACGTCCTTTTCTAACGTGACCTATTTGTCTTGGATGCTGATGATGGAATATACTTGAAATTAGTTTTAGTTGTATTTTAAAATACCTTTCTTCACTGGAAGACATGAAAAAACAACCTGACGAGAAAAATGAAACTGAACAAACTCAGTAATTCAAACATCAAAGTAGAAAACCTTTCTGACTGCTGTGTTTGTCAGAAGCAATACTAAAGCTTTCATTTTACAGATGATGTACATGGAATTAATGTTATTATTACAAAGAATACTTTCATAGGTTTTATGATACCACATAAGTACCGCGGCATCGAGGCTATTATTTTGTACTCTTAAAAAAATTGTATCATTTACAATCCCTTTTGAAAGGGGAATTATGTTGGCAGATGTGAAATTTAATCGACAATATAAGAAAACAGTAGTTATCAAAGCCAAATTCTAAAAATCATAAGGAACACAGGGTGATTGATGACTTTCTTATATTTCTCAATAAAACTATTTAACTGATGTGATAATTAGAGGATCATAATATTCTTCTATGCATATTTCTTACTTCTGTTCCAATTCATAACAAAAGTGGGAAAAAAACCCTTTAAATATATATTCAGTCCCTAACTACGATTTACTTATTTATTTTACAGAAATGCAGCCTCATTTCTTCAAGAACATAGTTCTGACTGGGGGAAACACTCTTTTTCCAGGCTTCAGAGATCGGGTTTATTCTGAAGTTCGCTGTCTTACTCCAACTGATTATGATGTTTCTGTTGTTCTTCCTGAAAAGTAAGTTCTAAACTATACGGAACAAGCTTAGTTCTTCTAGCAGAACAAACTATGAAGTAGGATTTCTTACTCTGATTAAAAAGAGATTGAGTAAAGGGGTTAATAATTAAGTGAACCAAAATTGTACAAGAAGAATGTTTGAAATCAGTGTATTTTCAGACAAACCAAATAAATCAGAGACTATTTGCTTGCCTGGTGGTTTGCCTAATGAGGTTAAGCATATAAGTAAGTGTTTTCAGCATCAGTCTTTTTATTGTAAACAGATAAATAAGACTGTATTGCCATTAAGTAGATATATAAGTATGCAAGATTATAGTCTAGTCTTTTACTTAGAAGAATTTTCAGCATCTGAATGCCACCATGTCATTATTAATGTAGCCACTTCAGGGATTTGGAAGGGTAACATCTCTGCAGAGAGAGAGTATACAGTTGAGACAAAACGAGTATATCTTGAAAGTACAAAAAAATCTTCGCTTTCTAAAAAGTATTATTAAAGGGTATTTTTAAATATTCTTAAAGAATCATTATTTGTGCAAAGTAAATAAAAAGACATCTCCACTTCTTGCCCTCTTCACACCTGCCTCCAAAGAGGCACTTGCTTTTTATAAAACGCAAAGTCAGTTAGCCCTGCTAAAATTTCAGACTTTGTCTCATAACTTGTCTGGAGCTGAATGGTTTGATTTAGTAATCAGAAATGTATTTTTAAATACATGGGACTAAATAAAGTCTTTGAACTCATGACTGCATAATTCTATTTTAAATGAACTTACAGACGAGTAACAATAGCTTTGTTCATTTTTCAGCCCTATTACTTATTCTTGGGAAGGTGGGAAGCTCATTTCTGAAAATGATGATTTTGAAGACATGGTAGTAACTAGAGAAGATTATGAAGAACACGGACACAATATCTGTGAAGAGAAATTTGATATATAGGTAGCATAACTGGATACATTGTTATTCCATTGTTTTACTCAGAAAGGAACTCTGAACTACGGCCTGTTTTCCCTCAGTTAGGATTGTGTTTTAGCTTTCCTGTATTCAAGCGGGTTGGGAAAAAGTCATTTTCAGAGTTTAAAAATAAAGTTTTACAAGCCTAATATGTTCATTGTCACTTCATTATGTTCTCTTCTTTTACTGATAGCTTCATTGTATTCTTATTGCAGAAAACCTCAATGTATGACGCAGTAAAAAGAGATAGTGAGAAGAAATCATGTTTTAATTTTTTTTTCAAAATGAATATTATTCTAACTCACTCATGCATGCAATTGAGTGGACATTAAACACATCTCAAAAGGTCTCCTTTGAGATGTGAAAAGAAATAAATTTAGTTTTGGTTATTTTAGTGAATAGCCATGAAAGGAATATACTTGAAATGTGACCGCTGCTATTGAAAGTATACTTAGGCTTTGAGAACAGAGTAATTTGAACAATTCCGTCTTAAAAAGGGGTTTGGGGTTAGTAGGTTGTGTTTTGTTTTTTTTTTTTAAACAATGGCTGAGCAAATAAGCTTCCTGCTGCTCCCCTCACCATTCTGAAAAGGCAACATCAGAAGCTGTCTACCGTGAACGAAGCTTGCAGCTGTCTCCTGGGCCATCCCATCTGTGTCCTATCCCGTGCATTCTAGATAAACACAAATGCCCCAGCCTGAACCTGTTATTTCTGTTTACAGAGCAACGGTGGCATCAGAAAGTCTGTTGTGCTGTCGGCGCGTGCAGCATTGCATGCAGGAGGGGAAAGAGCAACAGTATAGGGCAGTAGCCAGAGAGAAGCCTGGGAGGGCTGTGCGGGTTAAGGAGGTGCCCCAGCTGGTTTGCTTGGCTGCCGGGACAGAGGCAGGCACTCCCACAGGGCGGATTAGGGACACATGGGCGCTGACACTGATCTTGGCATGATGCAGCTCATGGCCACAGGGCATTTGCCCTTTTAGTAGGGCTGGGGATACTCAGTGGTCTCAGATTTGCAGAGGAGCATCCTATTCTCAGCTGAAGTCTCATACTCCCTTCCTTGTCTGCCCCTATGTAAAACCAGTAAGTATACTTACGTGGTACTCTTACCTAGTTTGGAACAAAGAGCACTGACTGACTTAGGCAGTTAATGGCAGGGATCAAGCAGAGACTTCACTGAATTTCATGCCCCTCCAGTGATCCTTGACGAGGCCCAGAGAGGGGCATTCTGAAGCACAACTAGATACCATCTGAAAAATTGTTCTCTGTGACCCAAGGGTAGTTGATGTAGTTGAACGGTCAGAGCTGTGATCAGGGGAAACAAAGGTGTATACCACCAGCCCCATGGATCACTGAAAGCATGAAGGTAGAGAGATATCCTCATCTCTGGCTTCCATTTTTTTTCTACTTCAGATAAGCACATGGAGTTAGAGCCACGTTGTTCCGATCAACGTTACAGATTCACATGAGCTGCTCCTGCATAAGGGCAATACAGAAGATAAGCCAATACTCCAGAGAATGGGAGATCTTGATGATGGGTTGCTTCAATTAAATAGCTTTCTGAGATGATCTTTCTTCTTGAATATCATCTTTTTGACTTTAGACTGCCAGCTCACGGTGGCATTCCTCCGGTCTAACCTGCTGAGAGGGATGGAAGAGGTGCCTTCCTCCTCCTGTTAATGGCTACACGAGCCACACAGGAGGCAGGTAGGGTATTCCTGCAGGAGAACACCACCTACAGATTATTGGATGCAGCTGTTGTATTACTCTGTGTGAGAAAACATAGAACACCAATAAGTCTATTACACTGTGATTTTGACAGGCACATGTAGAGGCCCTTGTGTCCCACCTCTAGTGGTTTTTAAATAACCACACAAAATTATCAGTATGCTTTAGCTGGGACTTAAAATAAGGAAATATGTACGTTGTTCCCATAAAAGCAACAATGAATCTTTTCCTTGGTAGGAGCAAACAGGAATGCTCTATGAATAGAAGTAAGCCTCCTTCCTTTGAAGGTGCATCACTTGTTCTTTGATAAGGCTCCACTGGAAAGCACCTCTAGACTAAACTCTTCACTCTGGAAATTTTATACTTCAAATTCATACTGGCAATTAATTTGATAGCCCTGTGCTAGAAATCATAAATAGAAATGAGCAAGAGGTCCAAGTTTCCCTATCAGATAATTCTGTGTCAAATATTGTTAAAAATAAGTGACAGAACTTTCTGAAGAAATAAAGTTTTCTTAATTTTGGAATGTAACTGAGAGCATAACAATGAAAAACAGTAATCTGTAGCTCACCAAACTTGTTCTGTTCAGCAGGCCCTATACTTAAATGTGAAATATCACATTTCTTTCAACAGAAGATTAAAAATTAGTAGACCCTCCTGTAGGGTAGGTGAATAAAATAGGGCTCTCAAGAGCTCTTCCTTTCCTTTGCAGAACTAGATCGATCTTGACATCTTTGTCCCATGAACTGAAGGAAAGCACCTGACAGCTATAAACTCCTGCTCTCCCCCTGAAGCATTTCCTTTCGATACTTGATTCTACACCCGCTGAGCCACATCTTCCTTTTGAAAGCAATATTAAATGATAGACTGATTCATCACTTTTTATGCAATGCTTTATTATCATCTTTAAATTAACACAAGAAAATTCTCATCGGGTCACAAAGTGCAAGAATTTGTTTTGTAAAACCACAGTTTTTTCCAAAGCAATTCCCAGACCATCTAGCCTACCAATTACCATGTTACCACCCCTCCCTGTTACCAGGTTCAGTATTTTGAGACCCAGTAAAGGGACTGAAGAGAGAGGAAAAAAAAACCCAAAAACAAAAAAACCCAACACATAAAATCCCCTTCTCCCACTACTCAACACCAGAAGCACTTAATCAGGAAATACTTTCCTGTTTACAATTCTCAATAACCTACTGCTGTACACGCTCCCCCGTCTAGGTGAATGCCCAAAAATGACCGTAGAAAGGGCTA